>NC_083339.1:8922064-9522064 GCF_019175385.1 Lycium barbarum | reverse complement strand
TATAAATTTTAAAAAAAGTTAGATAAGTAAATAGAGGTGTATTTACACATTATGTCGACATTTAGTTTAAAATATTTGTTTCTATCGAGGAAAGGAAATTTTACAATATAAATTCACAAAAATTAACACTAATATGCTAATAAATATAAAAGTGATAGATTTATTGAAAATATGGAGAAAAATGAAAACAAAGGATACCAAACCACACAAAATGAACCAATAACTTGTCGTTAACAATGAATAGAAAAAAAAATTAACATAATATAATTGCATAGGTACTATAATTGTTAATTTTCTTGTTTTTTCTTTTTTAATTTTGACAATAAGTATAAGATTTTGAATGGTCATTTTGTTGCAGTTGCTAATGATCAAGATCTTAAGCCTTTTCTGCAAATTCTAGAATCATATTTATCTATGTGAAAAAAATGACAATTACTGAGGACTTGAATCAGATTTTCTTTATGTATCCTTTCCCTCACAAAAAGGATATGAATAGTTCTTATAGCTACCGCCTGCCGGTTATAGGTAGAATTTAAAGATATTATCACCTTGTAATTTCACCATTATAATTGTTGCAACTATTGCGCTCCTTCTTTTGAAAGGAGAAATATTTAAACATATATTTAGTAGAAAAAATAAGAAGAAAGGGCAAAAAGATTAAAAAACATAAATTACATTCTTGAGCTAATAGAGGTGCAACATCACATTTCTAATTTTTAGCTTTATATATTAATTAGTAAAACCTTCGTCGCAACACGAATTGATAGGAAGGAATCTGTTGATTCATTATTCACTTGTGCAAAAGCTATAAATGTCTCAATTTAGCTACCCATCATATATCAACCTTAGGGCATTCACATGCTTTTTTCACAAAATCTTGCTCATACAAATGTAAGAAGATCAAATTAATTATTCTAAAAATTCTCCAGTAGTCAACTTATCTTCCCAGCCACCATTATTTATTTTAGTACTTATTTGTCTCTACCTCCGTTAGAAAAGAAGGATACAATTTTATAGTAATACCTTATTTATATTTAGTTTTAAGAATCAGGTGCACTTACCATAGTTCAAGTAAGTTGCAGGCTCCGTTATCTTCTCAAAATTAGCAGTAACCTTTAAAACAGGAATCATGGAATAAATAGGAACATAAATATAAGAGCTTAAACCATCTATAGGATTATAAAATGATAGTGTAATTTGAGGTGAAACGGATCAAGGTAGAACATATATTTTTTAAAACAAAATACTCTATTAAAATACAGCCGGATGGAAATAATAATTTCTACTATTAATAAGTGAAGGGTAAAACAGTCATTTGACTCCCTTCCCCCATTTAATTAAACCAGCCCACATATTCACCCCTTTCTACCATCTTCTGCAACTTTCTCCCTCTCTCTCTCTCTCCGAGAAAAGGACCAAAATCATCCATAATGTTTGGGTTTGGATCAAAATCATACATATTCTTTCACATGGTGCACTAATAGTACATTATGTTTGCATAAGTGGTGCACTTTTAGTCACAATCCCAAATAAATTTAACGGAAAAGAACAAAAATGCCCCTGAACTTTTAGAAAAGGTATAAAAATACCCTTTATTCATCTATTTTGCTAAAACTACCCCTCAATTCAACTTTTTGGCTCATTTATTCCCCTTGACTAACGGACAACACTATTTTTTTTTTTAAAAATTAAATTGCACATGACATTTTATTACTGAAAAATTGATTTATTCTTTTAAAAAGAAATCTGAAAAATCGTTATTTGTAGAATAAGGAAAAATAATTTTTCAACATCCATTTCTTTAAAAAAACAAATGTAGTAAGCCTTTTATATATATATATATATATATATATATATATATAAAAAAAAAAAACAGAATTGGATTTTCATTAAAACATGTGGAATTTTTTTAAGTTTGGAAAAAAAAATTTAACGGGTGGAAACCCCATTTTTTTTTTAGAAAATTCAATTTTTAAATCTGAAAAACTGATTGTTTTTTTAAGTAAAATGTGCAAAACTAATACTCCATAATTTTCTTCTAGATTTAAAAAAAAATAGTTTTCTGGTTTTTTTTTTTTAAACACAGTTTTTCCATAAAAAATTTAATTTTTTCAGATTTTTATAAAAATCCAATTTTTCACATTTTGAAAAGAAAAAAAAAATTAGTGTTGTCCGTTAGTCAAGGTTTTACTCGTTAAAAAAAAGTTTTCCAAATTTAAAAAAATTCCAAGGTTTCAGATTTCTTTTTAAAAGAATAAATCAATTTTTCAGTAATAAAATGTCATGTGCAATTTAATTTTTTTTTTTTAAAAAAATAGTGTTGTCCGTTAGTCAAGGGGAATAAATGAGCCAAAAAGTTGAATTGAGGGGTAGTTTTAGCAAAATAGATGAATAAAGGGTATTTTTATACCTTTTCTAAAAGTTCAGGGACATTTTTGTTCTTTTCCGTTAAATTTATTTGGGATTGTGACTAAAAGTGCACCACTTATGCAAACATAATGTGAAAGAATATGTATGATTTTGATCCAAATGCAAACATTATGGATGAATTTGTTCCTTTTCTCCTCTCTCGCCTTCCCTTGTTTTGCTTCGTCTTTTCACTCTTTTCTGTGCTCGGTTTAGGTGCGTTGCTTGTAGAGTTACTAGGTGAGGTTTCTTTATCCCATGTTTTCTGATTATCAGTGTTATTTAGACTTAACATTGTGTTGAGGTTTAACTTGAAGAATGTTTTTACTGATTTTTTGAATCTTGCATGGAAAATATAGCTTACTTTCACCTAAAATTTTAAGCTAAATAGTTATTAATTGTTACACCTATATTCTGCGTATTTGGATTTGCTGTTTTCATGGTTTATTCTTCATTTTTATCTGTTTTAGGTCTTCCAGTAAGAATGGATTTGAGTTTGTTATTTGACATACTGCATCCGTACTTGCACCAGAGGTGTTTGAGAAATTGCCAACTACTAATCTTTTTGGACTCTATTAGGGCGCTCTTAAATCCAGATTGTCTGATCAAAAATAGCTTTGAATATGATGGGCAACTTCCCATTAAAGGTGCGCTGTTCTATGACAGCTTGAAAATTTCATTCTCCAGCTGAGATAATCTCTGAAAATGAATTTAATATTCGAAAGTTGTGTTTACTAGCCATAGTTCAGCTAACAAGGTTGTTCATTATTTGATAGCAATTTCTGGTATTGCAGAGGATGGAACATGAAGATAACGGAAAAAATTCTGGTATTGCAGAGGACAGGCTGCTGTTACGTTAGTAGATTAAAATTATGCTCTAACTGGTTTTGTATGAAAATTAACTCCCAAGGAAAAGATGGAAAAAATGATAGCTGGTGCACTAACAGAGTTTTTTCTCTACATGGTCATCAACATTTGTTCTTGCATTTAACCCTCATATCCCTCCACTTCACTCTCCTATTTATCTGTTGTAAGTTCAATTCTAGAAAAAGAGTTTCCCTATTGAGCTTTTAGATTTCCTTTTAGTCTTCAATATGTTGCAATAAATTGAAGTGATTATGTTTCTTATTTTATTTTTGAATTCATGAAGCATTATTATTACTACAGTAAGAAAGTTTTTGCAGCAAAGTGTAAACAAGAAATTTTATGAAAGTAGCTTATAAAGTAGAAACTTTGGAGGAAATTGACAAAAATATATGCCCTCTACTTAGACATTAATTAACTTTTCATTTCTAATTTGGCTCGATTACTCAGAAAAATCAAGAACCTGCTGCTAGAGAGTGAAAGATATCACTGAAAGTTTCCTCAATGAACTAATAATATATGAGGGAACTTAAAGAGAAGCAGGCACTCCAATTCTTTAATGCAGAAAGGAAGGTCAAGAAAGACAAAGAGGCCAAGAAAGATCCTGATAAGCTTAACAGGCCTACCAGTGCCTTCTTCATATTCCTCTAGGCTTTGTTTTCTTATAATAAGTTTAGATTCAGTGGTGTATTATAGTTGTGTGATGTAACCGACAAATGGTCATGTATGCTACCGCAATTAGGAATTCAGGAAGACATTTAAAAAGGAAAATCCCAATGTGAATTTGTGGGAAAGTAAAAGTTCAAGTTTAGAGCTTCAAGTTATTGATTATTTGAGTTGGTGTCTGGAAATTTGCATTCTGAAGGCCTCTTTCCCATTGGTTTGAAGATTTGCAGACTTCTTATTATAGTTATGATAGTTTAAATATTCCAACTTCTGCAGCATCACTGCTCTGCAAATAGTGGCTTAGCGAGTAAGATACAATCAAGATTCTTCTGTGGTTTTTTTTAACATCAGCTTCAGTAGATTAAGCTCCGAAATAAATGACTTCTTAAGAAAGGTAAGACGGACTACATTGCATCCATAATTACTTCTATGACAGTAGATTAGATTTGGTACAAGTATATATATTTTAATATTCACAACTATATTTTTAATGTTTTTTCTTTTAGTTCAGGGTATAGTGAAACTAAATTGTGAACCTTCGATCTCTAATTTTGCAACAGAGGAATGGCAGTGGCTCCTCTCAACCCCTTCTTCTCTGAGGAATTTCTGGGCAAGGTAAAGTATGTAAATAGAATTTCTTTAAAGAGAATGATTTGAGTCTATTAAAGTATTTTTTACTCCGATTTTGTGCCAGAAGTAGTAGGGCTATTTTTGAGTCTATTAAAATTATTTTTCTTTTGTGCGAGTACTCATTTGAGGTAATTTCTTTGACCTTTTATATGAAGTTCATATTTGTTTGACGCCCGGCTGATTTTTGGTTAATTACCTTTTAATTTCTAAGGTCAACCAACTTATGTGGAATTACTGTTTTTTTCGCAGAATTTATTAACTGCTTTTGGTGTGCAATACAACCAGTGCGTCTTACGACATTCTATTTTACCATTCTCTGGGTGTAAATCATGTGGGAATATAATGGGCAATGTCACATTGCATATGTCGAACTATTTGCTATTAGCATTAGCATGTATGCCTAATCATTTGAATAGTAATAAATAGCAGGTACGCCCAATGCCTTTCTAATCAAGGTTAGAAAGGTTAACAAAGTTTCAATGGTGTGCATATCTCCAGTTGCATGTTCTTATATATATGATAAGTTGCATAAATGGTTAGTTCCTTTCCACTTTAACTGGACCTTTGTGCTTTACCTTTATTGCATCTTCTCATTTTTTCCTAAGCATAAAATTTATCCTTTCTGTTCCTTTTCTCTATTATGCCTTTGCAGTTTTTCACCTCATTTTTCTGGAAAGTCTTTCACATGATGGTAGCAGCTTCATATGTGAAATGCCTTTTCAAAATTTACCTTTTGTGTGTAGTCATATTAGTGATCTTCTTACAGAATCTTATATAAGCAGAAGTAAAGATAAAGTTGCTTTCACACTCTGTTGCTAAAAATTAATTTATTTTCCCTTAACCTTGATCCACATCAGAAGCATAAATATACTTGCACAAATTCATCTGTGGTGCTTTCCAAAGAAATCTTCTTTCCGGCATGCAGGAGTTCCATGGAGCTCTTAAAAGGACTCAAAAGTCTAAAAGCTATTAACTTCCATTTAGCTATGTATGTTGTCTTGATGCTATGAATTGGAATTATTTTCATGGTTATCATGCTTGCATTTTAATTATATGTCGACATGATTTATTATTCATTACAGAAGAAAAGGGTTTTCTAAGCCATTGATAAGCTGGAGAGCAAAACAAAACACTTTGTTTACCTCTAGAAAAGGGTAAAAAAAACTCAATTCTTTGAAAAAATGTGTGTGTGTGTGTGTGTATATATGAATGAATTCCTCTTCACAAGAAGGAATTCTCTAGCTGACCAAGCTTTCAGTAGTTCCTTCTTGTTAACACCATAACTTTGTTTGGTTAGAGAGCAGCAGGGTGGCTTTTGGATTTGTCAAAAGAGACACAAGCTCATCTCTTAGCTTCTGACCAATGTGAAATGACTGGAATTTTTCACAAAATTCCCTCTCAATAACAAAACTTGCTCAATATTTCTCTTGATCCTTCCGTTACCTCACCAGTTATCGATACAGTAAAAGACTCAATCAGAAACCTGAAATATTCCACTATTAGTAATACTAAAAAATATCAGCTGTAAATGAGGCTTACTTCTTGTAAGAAATCAGCTACTCCTTTTATTTCAGGGCAATTGAATTCATGTACTCGAGGAACTCTAAATTCTAAAACGTTTTCACGAGAATCTTGGTAAACAATTTATCCATCTGATAGAAGACCTATGTCATCAAATAAGTCATAAGTTTTTGGTGCAGGCTGTAGGAGTGAGATCACATTAGTTCCATTAGACTGCATTGCAGCAATGCTTGTTATGGACGGGGTTCTAATTTGTTTCTGGTCTCAGCTCTCAATTTCAGGTTGGTTTTTTTTGCACTTGTTTGCTGGTTATTTCTTGCTGACTTGTGTCTGCTCTACACATACATGTCTTGAAATAGATATTTTGGTGCATGCATTCAGGTAGAACTGATCTGCGCTGTTGGGGTGATTGCAGAACTTTCTTATAATTGTTCAATAGCATACTCAAAAATATATTAATGCTCTTTGGTAACATGATGCTACTGACAATATGCAGGTGATCGAGGTATCCTTCATGAAGAAAATTCATGGTCATTCATGTTCAGAAAATTCAGGTGCTTTCACTGCTCCATATAATGTGTGAGTAATTTGGTTGCACTCTTTCTATCATTTCTTCTTTGTAACCGAAATGAACTCAATTGTGATCTACCGATGACTATATATAAAATAGTTTGGTATCCGCTTATGAATATTGATCTTTCCCCGACCAAAGGTACGTGTTAATCCATATTGCTGACACCATCATCAAAGCAAAACAAAAATCACTTAGTTCCTTGCATTCTCCTTTTAGAGCACTTAAGAGTTAGAGCATATTCGTGTTTTTGCTCATGTCTCATGAATGTTCCCCTTCGTTCCCTTTTCACTTTACTTGATATTCTCATCACGTACTAGAGATTGTTTCATGTTGTCTTCTCTGCTTGGTTTGACCAGTTGTGAATTTTAATAAAACTGGGAATCCTATAAATTTGAGAAGGGATGCACTTGGATATGGTGGTGCATGATTGATTTTTGTAACAAATTCATTTCTCATTGAGTTCATGCACGTCAGCCACTTATTGCTATTGTAAGATTAGTTGATATAAACAATGTAACTCTTACATCTATTAGTATATGATGTAGCCATCGACGTATATTTTGCTCCAAATTGTATATAAGTAACATCTAACAATTGCTACGTGAATGATGTCTATATCTGATTTATCTGCAATTTCTTTTACTACATTATAGATCCACTTTTCTTAACCTTCTTGATATCCAATGTCAGGCAGTAAAACTGGTGTGTCCGTTATATTCACCAGATTTTGTTATTTGGTATAGTCGAGGTGCATGTACAAACCCCAAGCAGCATGAGATGAAGAATTTGCCAGAAAGTGATGATGTTTTTTCTGATGTAGAGTGATCTTCGCAGCCAAGGTCTGTCCTTCCTTTTTTTTTTTTTGGGTGTTATCTTATCACTTTCTCTCAAGCAAGACAATTATTGGACAAACATATTGATATAGACACTTTCGGAGAACAACAATTGCCCGGTCAAGGTCCATGTGGTAAGAAATTGTTGATTGTGCTACACAAACCAAGATATTTTTGCATTACGTTCTAACATATAGTTGTTCTTTTAAACATCAGGCAGTTGCATATTGTGTATCCTTATTTTAGGGACGGTAAATTCTTACAATTATCAGCCCTACTGTCTTCTTGATAGGGCTTGCAATGTCAGTTGCTCTTGTGGCGTCGTTGCAACTTTATACAAATTTTGCGCGATTCTTCTTAGTTATAACCCAATCAAGAAGGTATCTTAAGTCAGAGACCGAGAAATCTCAAACTCCTCATTCTTGAAAGTCATATGTACAATTTTCACTCCAGTTCATCACTTTGCAAGATGATATGCATCAACCACTTTATTTACCTAGAAACAGGGGCGCCTTTTCTTCGGCCTGCAAAGTGTCCTTTTTATGAATAAGTTGAGACTTGAAAGTTGAATGTAAATTACTCTGGACTGCATGGACTGCATTAGAACTTCATACTACAAAAGTATTGCATGAAAACTTAAATTGGTGAACAAAGTTGAATCCTGCTGGGTTATGTCAGAATGTTGGGCATATATTCTTTGCCTATTCGAGGTATTTATAGATGCTATGTAAAACTGCGTATGGTTATTTTCTAATTTACGTTTATTTTGTTAGGAAACAAAGTAAGACCTGGAACTGGAGGTGTGAATTGGGGAGAAAATCATAAACAAGATTTATATTCCAAGCAGCAGAGTTCAACATAAGATAACTTGGCCAAGATTAATCTATTTGAGAAAGGAGAGAAACAGAAGATTCTTTGCAGGTACACAACTTCAGTTCTCAATCAGAAATATCTGTGTTTATTGGTGCGAACATTCTATTTTTTATGCAATGTTGATTTAGAATCTTCTTTTTCGTTTTAAAGAAGATTTTGGATTCTTGATTTACACGTATCTTGTTTTGCTTTCTTTTTTTTTTTCCTCGAAATTTTCTTGGGTAGATTCTTTGATGCATGTGGTTATTTTTGTTTAGACGCTTTAATAAAAAAATTCTTCTCAACTGCCCAAACTGCAACAACACTAAGTACATCGAATTCCATTTGGACAAAAAAATCTAAATAAGGAAGAATATTGGTGCACTAAGGTGTTCGACGATACGCATGAAATAATTGAATATTTTTTATTCCATTTGATTTCCCATAACATAGGCATCTATCCTTTTTCAAATTGAATCTCAGTTCCAAACACCTTACTGATAGTAATTTACTATTGCAGTTTTTTCTTATTGCTACCTTCTTCCTTGTTTTTGCTGATGTGGTTTACTACAGAATGATCTGCTATCCAGCTTTTATTGTTGTCCTAAATTTGTTGAGCTATGTGAAGCTAAAGTTTTTTTTTTTTTTTCCATACTGCATTCAGGGTACTGGAATTGAATAGCCTAATATATGCTTCTTCTGTCTAACTTTTCAGGTTCACGAATTTTTCTATGTATTAGTTGAAGAACATAAAAGGCTTATTTCTCACTTGGAAGATATGTTTACACACTCCAGAGCCTTTCTTGGATGGTTGTGGTATGATGTTCTTACATTACTCTCATAATGGTATTTTATTCCTGCTCCGTTGAAAAGTAATCTAAACTGTGCTCTTTTAAGAAATCAATCTATTTTCTTGATAAAAAAGAAGGCATCAATCTATTAATAAATTGATGCCCATAAACCAAAACTCAGAGAGAGAACTGATTAATTTATCATGATATTGGAGATGAATGAGTACAATATATAGATTTATAGTGACAATTCCATCTTTAAATTTCGTTTTAAGAGCATCATAGTAAATTTCAATTCTTATGTTATGCATAGTTGTACCAACAAGTCAAACATCTGCTGGCATCCGGTAGTCACCGCTATTTATGTGTCCATAGAATAGGTGAGCTTTTCATCTTCGTCCAAAATTTTCTTCAGCTTTATCCCCTCTTCCAGATTTTTCATTTCAATCATCAAAGATTGCTTTTAGCCTATGTTCTTGTTCTTATTTTCTCCTCCTGCGTTTACTTCTTGGCATTACTTAAGTTTTGTAATTGCAGGTTCTAATATTTTTATTGTATACTGCAACAAAAGAAGGCTTGGAATGATGGACTTTCAAAAGGAATGCATTTTTTTTGGCCACTTTGTAAATATGTGGGAAGCAGCCTAAGAATGTACATATGTTGCAACATAGTATTTCTTAATCTTTTGGATATGTTGTAAAATTTTGTTCCTCAATAGGTGAATATATAGTGGAGCATTAATATGTTGTGGACATTTAATCTTGATAAATGATAGTAACAAGTATAAATTACTTCTTCGGCGTTGAACCTTTTGGCAATTTCATAAGACAATGTCGGGCATATTGCCCGTGCTTTGCACGGGCACGAGCTATCTAGTATACTGTATAATTGAAGATATACTTATGAGGGATTGAGGAGAAAAATAATGTAGCTTTATGTTACCATGGTATTTGTAGACATCAAAACATTCAAAATCGCTAAAAAGGCTTCATGTAGAAGGCCTTATCAAAGGCTCCTTCGAGGAACAATTAACCTTCCTTCATTTGACCAAAAAGAACTGCATCTATCCTTAGTAGGATTTTCTTGCTAATTTGGAAGGTGGGATAAGATCAAGAAACATAGACATTTATACACATTGATTATCAAGTTTAATTAGAAAACAAAGATAACTTTAGCCTGCTCAAATTCCCTCTTAGGATCGTAAAAAGAGCCAACAGAAATAAAAATTCTGATTGCTTTAAATGTCTAGAATTTAGTGTTATTTAAGGTTAATAATGAAGGATTTGTAACTGAATATTAATGAAAAAATAACTGCAAATAGTATAATTAAGTGCTATAGCTACGTGGGCAGAAAACATATTATCAGCCTTTATTGGCTGCTTGCGCTTTATTAGGTAAATCAGATATAGATAAATTAAAATTAATTATTATTTAAGAGAGTTAAAGGAGTGTCTTTTGAGCTTTTTTTAACATAGCACATAAATTGAAAAAAAGTAAGAAAAAATTCAAAAAAAAAAAAAAAAGAGAAAAAGAGAAAAAAGATAAATAACATTCTAGGCCATAGAGAGGTGTCGCATCACCTTGTCTATGCCTAACTTTATATTATATATAGATTATACCAAGTCCCAAAAAGTTAAAAAAAAAAAAAAAAAAAAAAAAAAAACTCCGTGGTATGAACTGATGAGTCATGACAATCAAGAAACTAAAGAAACTTAGAAACCCATAGTTGATAGCTAAGCTGCAAGCCTGCAATGAACCCACCAAAATCCATCAAGTAAAATTAAAGTCTCAAGTTTCAAAAGACAAAATCTATTCTCCATTCCCATAGTTATTCTCTATTATAATATTATTTTCTAATCCCAAAACAAAATATCTCAGAACAACAAGGTGTCCGGTAAGTCTTGAATTCGAATTTCGAACACCCTTTTGATCTTTTTATTGATTTTTGAATTTGGGTTTTTGAATTTTATTGTTTTTTTTTAGTTTTTGAATTTTGGGGTTTATGGCTTTTGACTTTTGAAAGCTTATTTTCTTGGTCCTTTTGAATTTTAGCGTTTATGGGATTTAAGGAATTTGACAAATTTTCATTTTTAGGTTGGAGTCATCATTTTGTTTCGAAGGAGAAGTACCATTTGCACTGCGGCTGTAAAGTTTTGGACCTCTTGGATTGTATTTGCACTAAATTTCGAGCTCAATAGATGGTAATGAACACTTTTTTATAATTTTGAATGCGAAAGGGTTGTGATTCCTCTAATTTATTATAAATGTGGAAGGGTGTGATTCCCTATATTTGAATGCGAAAGGGGTGTGATTCCTCTAGTTTATTATAAATTTGGAAGAGTGTTATTCCCTTATTTTTGAATGCGAAAGGGGTGTGATTCCTCTATTTTATTACAAATTTGAAAGGGTGTGATTCCCTTATTTTTTAATGCGAAAGGAGTGTGATTCCTCTATGTTATTACAAATTTGGAAGGGTGTTATACCCTTATATTTTAATGTAAAAGGGGTGTCATTCTCCTATTTTATTATGAATTTGGAGAGATAAATTTGTGACTAAGTTGAATCTATCTATTATTATAAGCCAAGGAAAAAAGCAGCACATTCAGCCAAGTGGCATAAGCAGACTTTGACATTTGTCCCATTTTAGGACAAAGCTCCAAAACATTTGGAAGAAAATAAAAATAGAAAAGAAAAGAGCCACGTTTCAGGTTTGCACGGATGATGCAAAAGTTTCCTCCACGTTTCAAAGCTGAACTCCTCTTTTTTTTTTTCTTTTCAAAACTTTAAAAAAAAAAAAAAAAAACAATCAGATTTGCACAAATGGTGCCAAACTTTAGTCCTCCACGTTTCAAAGCTGGACTTCTCTTTTTTTTTAAAAAAAATAATAATAAAATTAATTAAAACTAATATGTATAAGTATCTGGACTCCTTTTCCTTTCACAAATTATCCTAATTAAAAAATAAATTTTACATCCCACTTTCCCTAAATTTCCTCTGCAAAATCTAAGCAACTCACGTCGCTCAACTATCACAACTCACATTCTCCCCAGAAACTGCTCAAATTGACGATGTCATTTTTTATTTATCAAACCAACTTCTATTTATCAAAATACACCCATATTCGAAACCATCTTCAAATCTTGCTACTGCTATCAATATACGGCTTCTGCAAAGTATGGCTGAAGGATATCACCATTTCAAAAATGCAATGGAAGCTGAAGGTTCGGGTTGTTCGTATGTGGGAAGATACAATGAAGGAATTACTTCGTCCGTTGAATTGCACTACAAGATGAACAGGTAAGTCCTTTTGCTCCTTTGTTTGTTAAGTTGCAAATCTGCGTTAGTTGTTCTATTCTTCGTACAATTTCTTAATTTCTATATGTGTCACGACCCAAGCCGATGAGTCATAACGAGTGCTTGACCTCTGATGACTAGACACCCATATACCTGCTTAACTATCACATAACAATAGGGTGACCCAAATCTGATTCATATCTAACTGTATATATATGCAAAATACCGAAATAACAGTGCAAGCCGACTAGGCTGCTATATAGATACTATACACAAAAGAATGAGAGCCGACAAGGCTACATCATGTACCAACTACATACCACTGTCTACAGACCTCTAATGGAACAGAAAGTTGTAGAAGGGACGGGACAGGGCCCCGCCATACCCATATACATGTATATACATCTCAAAATAACATATCAAAATGGACCGCAACTCCGGATCGAGTGGAGCGCACCAATTACAGCGGAGGGGAAGTCCTACTGAGCCGGATCGTCTCCCTGTCTATCGGTACCTGCGGGCATGAACGCAGCCCCCCGAACAATAGGAGAGTCAGTACGGATAATGTACCGAGTATGTAAGGCATAAGAATATAAATAAGAATCATGAAAGGGATCTGAAACTCATAACAAACTGACTATCTGAATGCATCTGTATGACTGAAGATACCTATGCGGTATATGATATGTATGCACTCTGTAAAAATAATATAACTGATAGTGCTGTGGAACGTACAGCTTGATTCATATATCGTTAAGCAACCCGCATTAGCGGAGACATGTCCGGCCATCCAGGCACGGTATAATCATAAGCGGCCCGTATTAGCGGTGACATGTCCGACCATCTAGGCACGGTATAAGAAAATAGCTGTGTATATATGTGTGTGTGTGTATATATATATATATATATATATATATATATATATATATATATATAAAATACATGAAAGACTCGTGAAAGACATACTCCAGATTACTCTAGATACAAGGGTCTATAGAAGTCATGAACATGGATATAAGGAATCAAGGGTATGATGAATCCTGTACCATCTAAGAGTAGAGTCTTTGGAACTCGCTCGCTTACTTGTTCGTTCAAATAATAAGGATCATGCCAAAAGAATAAAAGGGACAGACTTAACATACCTTGGAGTCTACCTAAAGTCCGATGCGTACTTCCCAAGCTTGCAACACTACAACCAAGATAACACGAATTACAATTAGGCCATATACGTCCCTTACTACCCATTCCAAGTACGAATGAAACTTAACGAAATTCGGGTAGCATTTCCCCTATAATTCTTACTCCTATCCAACTCCCAAACGGTGCACAACACCCAAAACATCATCAACAACAACAGCAACTATATACAACAACATAAACAAGTAGAAATCTCTCCAAAATTCCTATCGAAACAGCCTTCAAGGCAATCACATCAACAAGCTAGTTTAGGTCCTTCATATCATGTTTTCCTTTACTTTTAAACTAAGGAATTCCTTCACAACCAACTTATGTCAATACTTTCATATCACAACATAACCAAATCCATGCTAAAACATCTCCCAAAACAGCCCCAAATCTTAGTTTGATTCAAATAACTCACCACTTTCATAACTATATTTCCTTTACTCTAAATCACTAAAACTCTTGGTAATCAACTTAATAGCAAAGATAATAATAGTATGCATACCTTAAAAGGGCTGGAATACCAAGAACCAAACTTCAAATCCAACTCCTAAGCTCAACAACTTCAAATAGAAACCCTAGGAACAACTTCTCTTTCACTAGCTCGGGTTTTTGGGGCTCGGATCTTGCTTGGATGATAAAGAAAGGTTGGGAGAGTATTGGTAAATATTCGAGAGTGTTTAGGGTCTGTTGGTGTGGGTTGGAATGAAAAAAATCACGAAATAGGTGCTTATATAGATCAGCTACAGCGTTTGAAATCTGATGGGTCGTCGATGTGCATCGACGGGTCATCGACACTTCGACGGCCCATAAATTCCACCGTCGAATTGCAAACTCAGATCTGTCAGTCTCATTGGAAAGTAGACTCGCTGAACTTATGAATGCATAGGTTATGGGTTCCGTAACTCCTCATATTCTAGGAGATATGGCCCTCACAAGATGACCCAAATTTCTGTCCGGAATTCTGCCAAATTTTCCCAAAGTTTCAACAAACTTAATTTCTTTGATCCGCTTAACATCCAACCTTCCCGATACTTAATAAACATGATGCCAAGCTCTCATGTATGAAGAATGAACATGAATAATTCCTTATGACCTTGACGACAGCCTCGCCTTCTAAGTCTTCGTCAGTTAACTCACGACGAAATTTTACATATAAAAGTACAGGGTGTAACAATATGTATGTGTTTAACAACTTTGCTATAACCTCAGCCAAATTGGTAGACAAGTTCTCACTTTTATGAAATATTTTTTGTATTAAATTACTTTGGTTTTAAGGTTAATTGTATTTTTTTTATATTTCTACTATATTAGAAGCACCGGATGGTGCACTTCGTCGTCCGTTTGTGGGCCCAAAAAAAAAATTGTGGCCCACATATTTTAAACAACTATTAATATTTTTTTTTAAAAATTATGGGCCCACATATTTTAAACAACTACTAATATTTAAAAAAAAATTGTGAGCCACATATTTTAAACAACTACTAATATTTTTTTAAAAAATTGTGGGTCTCATATTAAACACCAACCAGTAATAAAAAAAAGAGAAGAAAAAAAAGTAGAACCCACCACATCCAAACTCACGGGAAAAAAAGGTGGATCCCATATTAAACACCAACCAGTAATAAAAAAAAAAAGAGAAGAAAAAAAAGTGGACTCCACCACATCCAAACTCACGGGAAAAAAAAAGTGGATCCCATATTAACAAAATCAAGCAATATTAAAAAAAAGTGAATCTCATATTAAAAAAACAAACAATGTTAAAAAAAAAAGTGCTTAGAAAATCAAACAATTAAATCAATAATGATGGATTTATCGCCACATGCGTATCAACCCATTAGAGGGAGCAAATGAAATTATTGTACAGCAACATACTTAAAATATAAAAATGCTTAGAAAATCAAACAATTAAATCAATAATGATCGATTTATTGCCACATGCGTATCAACCCATTAGTGGGAGCAAATGAATTATTGTACATCAACATACTTAAAATACTTATATATATATATATATATATCCGTTTTCCAATTTTTGAAAAAAAATAAAAATTGTGGGTCCATATAGCCTGATGAATTCATTGCCACATGCGTATCAACCCATTAGAGGAAGCAAATAGAATTATTATATAGCAACATACTTAAAATACAAAAGTGCTTAGAAAATCAAACAATTAAATCAATAATGATGGATTTATTGCCACATGCGTATCAACCCATTAGTGGGAGCAAATGAAATTATTGTACAGCAACATACTTAAAATACTTTTAAAAAAAAAGTGTGGTCCCCCTATTAAACACCAACCAATATTAAGAAATTCAAAAAAACACCAACCAATTAAGCACTTAAAAAAAAGTGTGGTCCCCACATTAAACACCAACCAATATTAAAAAAAAAAAAACACCAACCAATATTTAAAAAAAAAAAAAGTAAATAAAGTGGAACCCACCATCTCCAAACTCACGGGAAAAAAAAAGGTGGACTCCATATTAACAAAATCAAGCAATATAAAAAAAAATGAATCCCATATTAAAAAAACAAACAATGTCAAAAAAAAAGAGTGCAAACTTTGTATTCGTAGCTAACACTAATATAATAAAGTTTTAGATACGGAGTACAAACTACAATGTTATATTAATCGTGCTTTGAACATAGTATCCCATATTGACCAAATCAAGCAATATAAAAAAAAGTGAATCCTATATTAAAAAAACAAATAATATCAAAAAAAAAAAAAGTGCAGACTTTGTATTCATAGCAAACACTAATATAATAAAGTTTTAGATACGGAGCACGAACTATAATGTTATATTAATCGTGTTTTGAACATAGTGTATATATATATATATATATATATATATTATATGCATAAAAATAGTGCAAACTAATAATGTCCAAAAGGGAAATGGAACTCACCATCTCCAAACTCAAGGGAAAAAATAAAGTGGACCCCATATTATCAAAATCAAGCAATATAAAAAAAAAAAAAAAAAGTGAACCCCATACTAAAAAAAATATAACGTTTAAAAAAAAAGTGTAGACTTTATATTCGTAGCAAACACTAATATAATAAAGTTTTAGATACGGAGCACAAACTACAATGTTATAGTAATCGTGTTTTGAACATAGTATATGTATATATATTATATGCATAAAAATAGTACAAACTAATAATGTCCAAAAAAAAAAAAGTGCACCCCATACTAAACGACATCAAGCAATATAAAAAAAAAAAGAAAAAAAAAGTGAACCCCATATTAAAAAAAAATGCAGACTTTGTATTCGTAGTAAGCACTAATATAATAAAGTTTTAGATACGTAGTACAAACTACAATGTTATATTAATCGTGTTTTGAACATAATATATATATATATATATATATATATACATAAAAATAGTGCAAATTAATAATGTCAGTCAAACCATACAATTTTTTTTTATATTAGCCTGAGATCTAATCTAGATATTAAACTGTTGTATTTGCTATTCCGCCATGTCATTTATTTGTTATGTTTACTAAAATAAATATACTTGAAATATTTATATTTTAAAATAAGATAGAATTTAATTACTTTTTTTATTTTTATTCTTACTCTAATAAATGTGAAAAGAAATTAATGTCGTAAAAAAAATATATCAAATGCAAATCAAATAATGAATAAGGTAAATTAGTCAAATTATAATTCTAATCGACGTTTTCTTAAAAACCCATGCAAAAGACAACATGACAAGTAAAATGAGCTAAACCGAGAATATTTACTAAAAATTAAAAAATAGTATTTCTTCGTTTAAATAAAAATCAATTTCTACTTTGTTTCGTTTTAAACATGTAAAATTAATTTAATAATTTGAATTAGAATTGTCCAAATCAAAATTTGATAAAAAATAATAAGTATTTTACACCTTTAAATTAATCGAATTAAAATTGAAAGTATCAACTGATGCTTAAATATTGCTATTGTTTTATCTTAAAGAGAAGAAAATAGTTTCCTTTTAAACAAGTCTTCTCTTTTAAAAAATATTAATAAATTTGCCGATTTTGTGTTCATAGCAAACATTAATATAATAAAATTTTAGATACGGAGTACAAACTATAATGTTATATTAATTGTGTTTTGAACTTATCACTATTCAAAAACAACTACATACACATAAATGCACTATAATCTAAAGTGTTGGGCCCGTGCGCAGCACGGGCATAGGGCGTCTAGTATATATTTATAGTACACTGGAGAGTGACTACCAAGTATGATAGGTTAGATAAATATTTCTACATCTAATAGTTATGTATATGGAATAAAATTTACTTTTTGTAGCATTTCAGTTGCAAGGTGAATAATTTCTTTAGCATATGTTAATTATTTTGCTTCTTTACTCAAAATAGCCGATCATTCGCTTGGTGTTACTATATTCTTGAATCTCTTTAAAAAAGAAGTTGTATGTAACATCTATTTTTACGAAATGCCTAACCACATTCCATTATCCTAAATGCCCAATCTTCATTCAAAGATTTTTCCCATGGTTCGATATGCTGTAACAGTACTTTTAGATAGGGGCGTTTATCTGTCGCTTTAGAATGATATTGAAAAATTTTTAGTCTAAATAATGAATTAGCCCTTGAAACTCTAAAGACAAGTAATATCATGCAAAAGAAACATATTCAGAGTAAAACGGAGAAATCAAATAAATAATAATTAGAACGGGAGAATATTGAAGAGAGAGTTGGGCAAAATAATGACAAAATCAGCCAAACTTCAACCATGAAATAGAAAAATATGCAGACAATGGAAGAATAAAAGTACCAAAGTTGATTAAAAGCCTACCCGAATGGTGACACCCAGCCAAATAAGATGAAGCATACTGAAAAGAGTAGTCTTGAATGTCTGAAGAATATAGTATGAACAGTGAAATAGCTTCTAGAGTTAACACCCAATAGTAGATTAAATTGTTGGACCTGGAGATGAAACAACATATTGAAAGAGCTTTTCTGGAATGAGAGATGAAAGATGCTTATGAGTGAATACGCAAGAATTTTGATGATATCTAATAATAAAGTTATCATTTTACCTGCACTAACTGAGCTAAATTTTTAGTTTTGCCATTGGTCGTCCTCTCTTCACACATATATATATTAGAAATTAGTGTGATTTCTTTGTAGGGGGATCGGATACAAGCTACTATTGGGAAGCCAGCGGTGCATAATTTCAAAACAAAAATTAATGAGCTTGGATTATATCACATGGCAAACTTTATTGTTTATCCAAATAAGGAGAAGTTCAACACGACAAAACATAAGTTAGAGAAATATAGACCAATCTTTAGGGCTATGTAATGGAACAAGATTAATCTTCACTAGACTTGGAAATCGGGTTGTCGAAGCAAAAGTTTTATCTGGAAATATGGCTGGACAAAAGGTGTTCATTCCGAGAATGTCGTTGACTCCATCTGATCCAAGAATACCTTTTAAGTTCCAGTGAAGGCAATTTCCATTAATTGTATCTTTTGCCATGAATATTAATAAAAGTCAAGGGCAATCATTATCTCATGTTGGGTTATATTTGAAGAAGTCAGTGTTCACACATGGACAGCTTTATGTTGCCCTATCATGCGTGACAAGCAGAAAGGGATTAAAGATTCTGGTGTATGAAGATGATGGAGAAATCTCAAATGAAGCAACAAATGTAGTGTACAAAGAAGTTTTCAGTAATTTACTTGGAGAATGAAAGCAAATCTGATCTGAAATTTCAGCACGACTGTGCTACTGATGCTCCCATCTTTGCTGAACCATCTTGGAAATAAACTTCAGAAGCAATAGTTGAAAACTTTAATTGGTATGGTTATAAGTTATCTGATCAACATTAGATTTTTCAATTTTGATTTACTTTGTGCTAATAAACTCTCATGTCTATTTTAAATATACTAACAAACAACTTATAAACGTGTCTAACCTTTCACAACAGAGTTATCGCAAAGGATGTTGAGGTTTACCAAAAAATAAAAAAAACGCTCCATTGATAGAGGTGGAATAAGAGAAGACAAAGGACTTTCTGGTAAAAAAATTATAGAATCAACTTCCGCTTGATTTTGTTTTTGTCACACATTTAAATCTGATGATAGATTTGTGAATTGACACCTTATGACTTTTACTTATTCCTGCATCTCACATATGAATGCAGGAGTAAGGTGTAGATCGATAGTAAGGTGGTCTGTATGATTCTGACGAGTTAAAAAAGCAAAAGCGGTATCTATTCGCTCAATTCTTCTCGCCCATCCTTTTGAAGGTTAATATTAGTTTGGTACTTCTCTACTGTTCTCAATATCCGTTCAAAGGCATCTAATTATGATGCAGTCGCATGCTATGCCTAAATGGAATGACTCAGTAGTTCCATTAATCGCAACAATGGTTGCTTATGGAATAATCTAAATTTCATTAATCTTTGTTTGTGGGTGGTTTACTCCTTTGTGACGAAAGCTGGTGGCTTTTCTTTTGTTTTATGATGAGCCAACCCTTTTACTAATACATGTAAATAGGCTACCATGGGATGTAGCTTCTAACTGTAATTATATCTTCCCAAGTGTTTGTTTCTAGGATTCACATTCGAAGTATTATAGTAACCGTTTATGTAAAAATAGTGACTATTATAGCTTTCTTGGTCTGATAATTAATTTCTCTAATTTGGTTTTATTGTTCAGTTGTGCATCTTGGCTCCTGCTGAAAAGGCTGTTCACTGATCTTCTTTGATTTCCATTATCAATGCTAGCAGCTGCTGCAATCTTTACTACGCAATGCACTCTTGGTGTGTCTTAAGGAGTGGAATAAAACCCGTGAGAGCATGGCAGCTAAGTTTACCCTCAGATTTTGTAAGTATAGTATACGTCTGATGAATATCAATTAATTGACAAATATACACGGATGTTTGATTAGGTCCCTTCTTTTTGTTATAACAGGGAATGATATAAATTGATGGCTTCTTTCTATCAGAAGGCAGCAATGGGAAGCTTACTAGCGTGCACCGAGAGTACAACACTTCTATATATGGATATTCTGCTAGATGTGAACTAGCTTCTTTTCTGTTAGAACCGTGGTTCTAGGATGATGCGTATGACTATAAGAGTAGTCGACCATTTAGTTTTGCTTTTCTTCACAATGGTTCAGAAAAAAACTCTACTCCCTCTGTTTCTATTTAAGTGTATTAGTTTGATTGCGCAAGAGATTTAAAAAATAAAATGAAACTTTTGAATTTTGTGGTCTTAAACTTGACATGTAGAATATTGGAATTGAAAAACATATTAAATATAGAAATATGCACTTTTTGGAACATGCCAAAAAGAAAAGTAAAACACTTAAATTACGATGAAGGATATATTATATTTCAGATAAGATTTCGATATATAGAATGATCCTTTTATTTCTTCATCATAGATTCTTGCTTTATTTTCTTAAAAAGATATCATATCACCGTAAAAGCCGATGTTTAGATAAACTAAAAATGGTTTAAGAGTTAGAAAAGATAAATAACAAAATTAAACTTCAAAAGTTACAAAATTGTTAAAAGATTAAACGTTATTAAAAATAAATGCAAATTGAATGGGCACGGTTACATCACTTTCCCTTTTATTCTCCTCCACCCCTAACTTAATTAAGCAAATTGAATAAAATGTAAACTATTTTTTTCTTTTATTTTCATAGATCATCTTTTTTTTTTTTTTTTTTTTTTTTTTTCCGGAGATCTTAGTATAATAATTCTTAAAAAGTTTTTTGATATAGTAATATACTTCAGTGCAAAATCTTAAAAAAAAAAAAAAAAAGTTGCTAAAAAGACTTGTGGTTTACATATGTGCGATTAGTAACAACCATGTTTTATGAACTATCTGGTTCAAGAAAAAAGTATCAAACTATATATTCTACATTTATTCTTTTGTTGAGGAATTAGTGAACTTACTTATGAATAAGACAAAATTTAAAATTTAAGAAATTGACACTTTATACTGATATTAGTATATCCTAATTCTTAAATCATATATATCTAAAATACAAAAAGTAGCTACATTTCTTAATTTAAATTTTCTTTTTTCTTTCAAAAAATGCATGAGTGGGAATAACCGTTTTCTCCCTTTTTTCTTGAAGTCTAAGTGGAATATTAATATGTAAACTTTACGTCAATAATAATATTATAACTCTGCTATCAGCCCCAAGAAGGTTAGGATCAACTAAATTTAAGAAATTAAATCATGTCTCAGTATAACAATGTACCTAAAAAATTTATTTGTTCCCGCTTATATTTTTCTAAAGGATCGATTTTGATTTTATTTCCTACTATACAAAATTATGTTAAAATACCATAACTAAATTTATATTTTCAAAATAAAAGATTATTATTATTAGTAAGAGATAAGATCAAGAGAAATTTAATTATAAGCTTAGAATTTATAAAGTGAAAATATCATTTAAAGACTTCTCTCTCAATACCAAATGAGGTCTTCAAAGTTATTAGTGTCGTATTGTTTTTGTCTTTGTGAATAGTTGTTTATTTTAAATGACATCATCACCCTTCACAAAATTTTAAGCATTTTAAAGAGTCTTAAACTTTTTTATATTTACAAATTGAAAGTGGCAATCTAAGTAAAACAGGGCTAAATATATGACACCAAAAAAGTCACGATACATACCTCACTTGCAAAAAGTTTAACTAAAGGGCCATGTAATTACCAAAAAGATTTGGAAGTGTCTTGATGTAACACCCCGTATCTTAGAACAAAGGTTAGACTTATATCATTAGAGTTTAGCAGAGAATTTGAAAGTTTGTGCGTTTTGCGAAAATGGTCAATAGGCCTACTTCGAGCACCCATAACCCCTTGATTCATTGTGAATTTGAGAAAACTTTAAACATGCAAGTTGTATCCCTTTGGAATATCTTTCCAACGGTATCTTATGGAGCTCAAATAGAGTACTGTGCTAAGAGTTATGCCTGTTTTACTATCACTGGTTGGAGCAGAATTTTTGAATTTTGGGTTACGTTTTTAGCCTTTTCCTACTCGAATTGGGACTCCTTATTTTATTATTGTATGAAGTAAAAACGTCCCTAACACTATTCTAAACCCTAAGAGACTATTCGTTTTCTCTCTACCTCCATACCTAAAGAACCTATGCACTCCAATCCTTCAAGAACCGCAAGAAAATCATTCTTGCTATCAAGAAACCTTCAAGAGTTGGTTTGACAATCTTGTTTCTTGAGGTTTCCTCTAAGGTAAATCATTCAATCAAGAACCTCTGAATTATACAAGGTTACATAGTTTCTAAACACTAGAATAAATCCATCCACCCCGGTACCTATAAAATCAAGAGTTGTAAAGAGTTAGAGAAACCCTTAGTATTTTTCTGTTGACTTTCACTCCGACCAGCCATATTTAATTGGTATTTACCAATAATCTAACCGTTGGATCAAGCCCAAATTTTAACTGAGTGTTCATAACACATAAGTCTAAAATATGAACGGTGAAGATTGGATTTGGAAGTCCGGAGCAGTACTCTTTGAGCCACGAACAGTAGCTACGAAAATCAGTGAAAATCCTCTCAAGGTTTCCAAATTCAAAGCTTTTGGAATTCTTCTTCAATGATTCAGAATTTTCTTCAAGTTTTGGAACGATTAAGGTATGTAGAGTTACTATCTACATGTGGGAACATCATTGTTCTTCCCCATGCCTCATAATCCATAAATTATGATTCTTTACGAAAAACTAGGGTTTCTATACCATGCTCATGATAACCCTAGGTCCATGTCCATGTTTATATTATCTATGAATTGTTATAATTCCATCATTGAGTTCTTAATATGTCTTTATGATTATTAAGAATCTGTCTGTAATCTATGAAAAACCCATATATCTCATTCCATGGGTTCATGCATGCTAGTTTATGATATATTATGCTATTTCAAGAAAATACTATACATGTTTTACAAGTTCATGCAAGCAAGCTATAATTCATGATATCCATGTACAAGCAAGTTATATTCATGAAAACCATGGGCAGCAAGTGCCACTTATTTTACATGTTCATGTTTTTGGGAATTGCTTTAATTACCGAGGAGGGCTTCAGATAGCCTGAAACTACGTAGCCATCGTAGGATGAGGATCGCTCCACCCATGTCCCGGACGATCTCTCATAATGACTGGATCCTTTCATATTTTATTAAATCTCATGTTCCCTGGCAAGGACTGAGTGTTCTGCTGGCGGGACGCAAGCACCAGACCATGGATCGGTTACAAGTTATTGCTCTCCCTACTTATGATATTTTTACCATATTATATATAAATATATGTATTCATGTTCATGTCCAGGTTTTCAGTTTCAGTTCTTATCATGTTATTTCATGTCCCATGTTATTTCATTCAGTTGCTTTACGTACCAGTACATTCAATGTGCTGACGTCCCCTTTTATTGCCCGGGGGCGTGCATTTCACGATGCAGGTACTGATATACAGGACGACACATCTGCTCAGTAGGACAGCATTCGTATCAGCTTATTGGTGAGCCCCATCTCATTCGGGGTTTAGTCAACTTTTGTTTTATGATTAGTTATGCATCTAAGGTATGCTGGGGGTCTTGTCCCAGTAAGTATGTTTTCCAGTCAGAGTCATGATAGAGGTTTCATAGACTAGACAAGTCAGTTATGTTATGTCAGACATTCGGAGTCGTATAGCCATTTTGGCTCATTCATGTTATTTCTGCACTCATGTTTAAACAAGTATTTTTATTAAGTATTATGACTTACTACGTTTTATAAAGGCTCATCATGCATTCACGTTATATTCCGCTCATGTTATGCCTTATGATGATTCAGCAAGCCAGGTGGTTCGCTCGGTCACATGCAGTAAGGCACCGAGTGCCGTGTTTCGCCCAGGCCATGGTTCGGGGCGTGACACTTGATTTATTTGAAACATACTTTAGTATATCATGCAATAAATAGCAAGTACAAGGGCAAATTTGGAAGAGCTCTTCTTTTGATTAGATAGATGCTCAACTAAATAGTTTGAGATGCAACTAATAACTACAAAAATCATTGGATTGCCCCTTATTATATATAGTAATTTTCAGTATAGGGAAAATACATAACCCCCCCCCCCCCCCAAGGTATGCTCGGATTAATTATGACGCACCCAACCTTTGCGGGCGACCTATTACCCCCCTGGCCTTATTTTTTATGTATTTTTGTACCTTTTTTGGCTGATGTGGCAAAAAAATAAATAAATTAATAGCGAGTAAAAGCAGTAAAAATATTTTTTATATTTTTAAAAATTTATTTATATTTTATCCTCTCACCCATCCCCACCCTCCCTTTCTTTCACATTTCAATTGTTAAAGCTACAAATTGCAATTTATTTTTCTATTTCTTCTTCTTTCTCCTTTTTCTCTTTCTTCTTCTTTATCCTCAACCACCCCCACCGCCGCTGCCACACCGCCTCCACCGACGTCGCCATGATTGAACATAGCCCAGAAAGGAAGAAATTGCACAGTTTGTCCTTCAAATGGCAATTTTTTCAAATGGGTATCAATGGCAATTTCTTCAAATGGGCGGGGCAAGAGGAGCAGGTTGGGGAGGGGGCAGCAACAACAACAACAGAAAACACTGGATATGTTAGCCCAAAATAATTGGAGTAATTCGTTTCTACATCAATATTGTGATGCAAATCTACAGTGAGATTTCAGACCAATATGAAAATGGGTCTGACCCATTAAAACATAATGCCATTTCGGTGGAGGAGATATTTTGGTGTTTGATTTGCCTTCAAATGAATGTGTGTGTTAATGGAGGAAGAAAATGAGTTGAATGTGTGTGTGTGTTAATGGAGGAAAAAATGGGTTGAATGTGTGTTGTAAATGGAGGAAGAAAATGGGTTGAATGTGTGTTGTAAATGGAGGAAGAAAATGGGTTGAATGTGTATGTGTTAATGGAGGAAGAAAATGGGTTGCATGTGTGTGTGTGTGTGTTAATGGAGGAAGAAAATGGGTTGAATGTGTGTGTGTGTTAATGGAGGAAGAAAATGGGTTGAATGTGTGTTGTTAATAGAGGAAGAAAATGAGTTGAATGTGTGTGTGTGTTAATGGAGGAAGAAAACGGGTTGAATGTGTGTTGTTAATTTTGAAGAAAATGGGTTGAATATGTGTGTGTTAATGGAAGAAGAAAATGGGTGATGGATTTCTTGAAATGAAAAAGAAGAAGAAGGGTTTAGTGATGAAGAAGACAAAATTAATGGTTTAATGGTTAATTAGAGGTTAATTAGTGTAAATATAATTAATAAAATAAAAAATAAAAGAAAAATCAAATGAAAAAAAAGAAAGGAAAAGTGGTAGTGACGTGACACCAATGTGGCGGAGAGTGTGCAACTGGGCATCAATTTTTTTTTTTGCCGCGTCAGTCAAAAAGGGGTATAAAAATACAGAAAAAATAAGACCGGGGGGGGGGGGGGGTAATAGGTCGCCCGCAAAGGTTGGGTGCGTCATAATTAATCCGAGTATACGTTGAGGGGTTTTTTATGTATTTTCCCAACATTTAAAGACCATTACAAAAGCTTATCACTTTATCCTCCCCAGACCCCACATTATGGGATTTCACTGGGTATGTTGTGTTGTTGTTGTGTTGTACAAAAGCTCATCACTGACCGAACTTGGATAATATAGACCCATTCTCTTGCTCCTTAGCAAAGCGTACACAACTTTTTGTACACAGATTCGTATGGGCTCCACCGTATATGAATGTAAATGTATTTCAAAAGGCTACAATTTTCATGTTTTAAGTTTTCTCAAATAGCTTATATATTTTTCTGAATACTCACTTTAAGCGAGTCCTGGTGCAAACTTACTTGAAAACATGCACCGTAGAGTAACTTCCGACTTTACTTCGCCCAAAAACTCTTCTTATAACTTCTTATAGGTTTCAAAACACTTCCTTTACTTCCCATCTTGACTCCATTATATCCCCATCTTACGAGTCAACATTAGACCGAAGGCACGAAGTGTTACAGATGAGTAAGAAAGGTTAGAGAGAAAGGTTTAAGCAATATTAATAATACAATTTAACAAAATAACAACGAAAGAAAGCTAGTTGAAGGACCGGAAGCTGTACAAAATTCTAGATGAAGAACGTCGGTAAGAACATGCATGTTATTAGAGCAAAAAGAATTCAATTCAAATCAGTTAAATTATAATTATGTTTGTAATCGTCCCATATTTCACTCTTTCATCTAATAGAGTTTGAATTTTTTAGAAATATTCCACCCAACATAGAATATTACGCTATGTAGTCATATTTTCAGTTTATACAATATTATATAACATAATAGCTGGGGAAAACATTATACATAATATTTACCTTATATAAAAGTGCATAAAAGGTGTTTACACACAGATATGAACTAAATCCGGGCAACAAACTCAAAATACGAGCTAAAGCGAATAAATATTTTCTCCCAGAGTATAGTTTTCTCAAATAGAAATACCAATTAATTTTTTAAAATAAATACCCAAATATAACGCCCCATAAATTTTTGAGAAATTAACATTAATAGCCACCCACTAAAATAATAGCCATCAAATGTATATTTTTTGTATATTAATATATGATTACATAAAATATACTTTTTGACACAAAATAATACTGAATTTGGGCAGCGCATGAAATTATTTTTGATCGATTGACAAAATATTTAACTTGCCCTAAATTATTTAAAATCCTGATGGGTTTAAGCCCTTTATAATACATGCCGGACAAAGTCGGGTCAACTAAGCAAACCCGTAAGCCCAACTCTACCTCTAACTAAGGCTAATGATTAACTAACTAACCATGGTTACTTTTCTCTCTCATTTCATTTCAAAGATCTGTTACAATCCATAGGGTTTTCGAACCGTTAAATTTTCGAATAAAATTCATCAAATATTTTAATTATAATTTGTTTACTGGTGATTATATATGGAGACTCAACCATTAATGGAATTTTCTCAAAGGAGAAATATTGATAACAAGCGACCTCGAAAACGACCTCGTTTAACATGGGATGTGGGACCACCAATTATTCAACCTCCAATTCCTAAGGTATTTTATTTGAAAATTATTTACTTAAATATGTATTTTTTTTTAATTGTGTTTTGATTATGTGAAGTTTGTTTGTAATTTGTATCAACTAGGCCTCAATTTTGAACTAGTTATGAATTATTGCATTTTGAATTTTATTTATTGTGTTTTATATGTGAAGATTTGTGAAGTTTTTTTCTATCAACTAGGACTTAACTTTAGCTAAATGAATTGGTGCATTGTGAAGTTTGTTTATGTTGATAGCATTTTTGGTGCTTCCATTATTGATAAATTCTAATTTTGATCCTTGTAATATCTGACTAAGCGCATTTAACCTTCAATTAACAGAAATGTGCACTTTTGATGCTTTTGCTTGTGAATATTCACAAATTTACCATAGTTATTAGTCACTCCGCCACTTTTGAAGTTTGTTTATGTTAATAGCAGCATTTTTGGTGCCTCTATTATTGAAAAATTCTGATTTTGATCCTTGTAATATCTGACTAAGCGCATTTAACCTTCAATTAATAGAAAAATGCATTTTTGATCCGTTTGCTTGTGAATATTCACAAATTTACCATAGTTATTAGTCGCTTCGCCACTTTTGAAGTTTGTTTATGTCAAGAAAATTGCTAAAATATGTGAATTTGGAGTTCATTTGAAAAAGAATTGAAAATTAGTTAAAAATGTAGTATTAGTTTGTGCTGGTATTTTATTTATTGTGTTTTATTAGGTAAAGATTTGTGAAGTTTGTTTGTTTATTGATAAATTCTAATTTTGATCCTTGTAATATCTGACTAAGCACATTTAACCATCAATTAATAGAAATGTGCACGTTTGATCCCTTTGCTTGTGAATATTAACAAATTTATCATAATTATTAGTCGCTCTGCCACTTAATTGCCCAATTTATTATGTTAAGCTTGTACTGTTACTCCATATTTGAGGGTAATATAGTTCTAAAAGTGGTTCAACTACAACATACTTCTTACATAAAAGGACTAAAAACACACAGTTCGATTAAGTGAAGGTTAAATGTGCTTATCAAAATCAGAGTATATCTATAATTTAGAGAACAAAAATGCTATTAACCCATTGGTATAACATGTGAATTCAGAGTTCATTTGTTTTTAGTTGGAACTGAAATTTGTAATGTGAGAATCATAAGGTAGCTGGAGGGGTATTTGTGAAAGATGAGCTAGACATGAACGTTCATCAAGAATGTTGATAAAAGCCATGTTAGGCCTAGAAGCTTGAATTTGAAGTACCTTCTTTATGAGAAGATGTAGGTTGTTTAGTAAGGCAGTTCATTCTTGCCATTAAAAGGGTGCTAAAAATTATGGGTCTTGAGTAGCTTATTCCAAAAAAAGAATAAAAAAAATTACGGGACTTGAGGTAGTTTTTAGACTAGGATTGCGTCCAAAGTCAAACTTCTTAATGGGAATAAGGATCAGAACTCAATATGGAGTTTTATGGGAGAAAACAAGGTCGTTTTCGTAAAATGGTAGTGGGCATAAAGTTTATATTTTTTTGATGACATGGGAACCCGCAGCCGCTACCTTTGGGTGCGCACAGGGTAAACCCAGCAAAAGGAAATTTGCTTGAAAGGGTTATTTATTATGACAACATCCTCCATGGCTCGAACTTTGACTACAGTTTGGGCACTGATACCATTTTTAGTTGATTTTTGCGCTACTACTGGCTTTTTTACTTTATAGGTAAATAGAATTTTGTTGTATAGGATGAAGGTAACTATGCATTTCCAGATGTCTTATAGAGTGAGTGTCTAAAATTTGTTTTAGAAAACTGAACTAAAATTTGTTTTAGAAAACTGAGTCAAGAAAATTTGTTCAAAACGGAAAAATAAATGAATGAAACCCTTAAAAACCATGTTTAGGTGGAGCTATTGGTTAGTGGTTGGCTGCTTGTGTTCTTTTCGGGAACCTTAACTACTGTAGGATAATTTTGTTTCAAAGACCAAAAATTACTTGATCAGAAAAGAAAAAATTTGTTTCAAAGACCAAAAATCAAAAGTTATTTTCCAAAAGTTGTCTCTGAAAGTCTATGTATGTCTATATAGTTGCAGTAGAATAAATTTATGCTTTTGGAATCTTTACCATGTAAACTCCTATGTTTTGAGAAACTGATGTCACCTTGTCCTTGTCCTCTTCCCGTGTCTACATAAGGGACTGGAGTATTGTCACTTTTGACACAGATAAGGCTTGCAAATTAGATGGGCTTATAACTTATGGCTTATAAAGCATAAGCCATAAGTTAGGAATCCTAAGTTATGGCTTTTGGCTTATTTTTGTTATTTTGATTTAAAAACAAGTGCTTAAAAGCACTTTTTTATCACCCAAACATTAGAAAAGTGCTTAAAAGCTATTTTGGCTTAGAAGCACCAAAATCTCAGGAAATGATACAGTGGTGATACTAAATGTTCATTAGCTTTTAGTTATGCGTGAATATCTGTTTGAGAAAAAAATGCTTATGCATAGAATATGTTTGGTTTTTTCTTTTCCTTCTCGTTGGAAACTTGAATTAATCCTTAAAATTTCTGAAAGTCCAGAAAGACCTTACATGGTAATTGGAAATGAATGGTCTATTATGAGCTATTTTCATTTTGAACGCACTTGAGGCATTTAGAGGTAGCATGCATACTTGAATGTTAAACGTAGATGGAATGTTTGAGGCTATCAATGGAGCTTTGGCAAAATTGTTACCAAGCGTATAGAAGAATGTGTTGGAAAAATGGCTGGCCATCTACTGATAGAAGGAGACCTATAAGATGTGTTATATGGTGTTGCTTTCTGGAAATTAGCAGTATCTTTTATCCTATTGCCATCGCAAATTAACAATGTTAGAGATTTCCATGGCATGCGTTTTGGTCTGAAAAGTTTGGCACTTGTATCAACTAGCAATTTTTCTTGATGAGTCTCTTAAATTTCTTTTTTGATGAGTGTATCAGTTAGCAAATCTCAATATTCTGGAACAGGATGCAGTCATTATATTCCTATATCTTATCAAGCATTTGAGGTTTCATGTTCTTGTATCTCATCGAGCATTTAATAACATTACTCTCTTATCTGTCAAGGGTAAGTGCTGGGGAGATACCATTTGGAATGTCAATTCCGTGCCTTTCTGTTTGCCTGCTAAATATCATGCTCGTATCATTTCCTATCATCACACATAGGATAGGAGTAAGGTGTTCATATGCTATAGACATAGTGTTGCAAATCATGATGTAGTCCAAATCAGTCAATAAATATGCGGTATCATTTAATATGCTATAAGTGAAATCTCTGAATTATGTCTTTTGAGAAAAAGGCACTGGGAAGGAACGGAATATAATATTTTTTAAACATTTAGGTTCTTCCAACAATATACTATGGGCAAGAATTTGGAAATGGAGCAGGGCTGAATTATGCTTATTCTTCGATATATTACAAAGGGATCCCTCATAATGGATCCCCTCCTCGGAGACCGGATGATAAAGATGGCCACTATGTGTTTTCCATTGGGGAGAACTTAACTCCTCGCTGTAAGTTGCCTTTTTGTTCTCGTAAATTATTTTATTTCTATTGGTAACTCCACATTGCAAGTGTACCAGGATTTCTAATGTGTTACAGTCGGGCAAGTGATTCTGTCTTTCCATGTTGAAAAGGCCTTCTATTATTTATAAACAATAAAAAGGCCTTTCTATTTTTTTTAATTAGAAGTTGCACTTTCAGATTTTGACCATTCGTACCTAAGATCTACATCTTACTTTCCCTTCGATCAAATGAGTTAGGATCTTAGTATTCGGGCTTTGGTCTAGTGTCTAGTGGTAAGAGCGCGATTGTGATGTTTTGGTTAATAGCACATCACGGGTTCGAACCGTACCACAAATAAAAGCATGGTATTTAGGCGGGGAAGAGTTATAGAGGGGCGGCTCCATTATCCACCATGTTTTGAACCGTGTGCCACTGGCCTTCGATGATTTTGTGGTTATTAAAAAAGATTTAGAATCTTAGCATCTAAATTGTATTTTTTAACTTGATTCTAGCACTTGACAAATTGCACAAGCTAGCAGTATTTCAAGTAGTACTAATCATTCTAGATGTCCTTGTGTAAGTGTCTTAAGAGAATGGAGAGATGCTCTTATAAGTGAATGTGAGTTGTAATGCTGCAAACTATGATATGAGCTTGCAAAGTTGAATTAGGCTTGGCCAAGGATATAGGGTACCAAGTGGTTACTAGAATTTTTTTTGTACCAACTGGTTACTAGAATTTTTTCTTTTTACTGATAAAAGAAATCATCCCAATTTCTGTTCTGGCAGAGCGAGAATTCTTGGCTTTCTGTGGGGCTTAGTTTTGTTCCCTGGTGATTTTTATCGAATATGCTCTAGTCCAAAATGATGAAGTATTGAGGTCATCATTCTCTCCATTATTTGTATGATGTGGCTTATCCACAACTGAGATACTAAGTATACTTTAGGGCATAGTAACACAGTCCCTTGAAAATTAATTGACTATCCTCTTGAGGGTTATTATACCTGTGTTTTGGACATTTTGTTCAAGTACCATCATAACAATTCTTTTCTATCAGAGTAAATACAGGATGGCACAGTTTCTTTCCAATTATCACCTTAACCTAGATTTGGCAATCGGCTTAGTGAACTGACATCTAAAATTAGCGGGATGATCACATGCAACTGCACCAAAATGATTATCCTGTAAAGAGTTATGTTCGTAACATTTGCTTCTCTTTCCTAATCCACTCCTTGCTGTATTTGCAGATAGGATACTCAGCAAAATGGGGGAAGGTTAGTTATTCCCCTCTCTTTTTTCCTTTCCTGAATCTTGCCTCCTTTTCTTTCTATGTTTTGGGGAGGGGGTGGTTATTTTGTTTTATACATATATAATGTCGTTGTACTTTCTGTTATTGAAGCAATCTTAATTATGTTTGAATAAATCCTTTTCTTTTCCTGCTAGCCTGATTAAGATCATTTTGCCAAACTGCTTTTCTCTTGATATCTTGGCTAAATGGTCACATGTTTTTGTCGGTTTTTCCTGCTATTTTTCCATTTAGTGAGTTAAAATATGGTTAAAAAAAGAAATGGCCTGTGATCTTTGTTACTCAGTATTTTTATATTCAGTTTCACCGAGCATTGACAGATCATGACTACGTGTCCGCTTATCAAGGTTGGTACTTTTGGTAGTGTCTATTGACAGATTGCCCAAATGATACAGGAATATTAAATTACTTCTTGAGAAGCTTCTAAGTTCTAATAGTGCACTTCTTGCACTTCTCATGTGGAACATATTTTAGTTCATTTATTTAGCTGTATCTATTTGGTACCTAATTGCAGGGACTTTTGGACGAGTCCTTGAATGCCTCGACAACGAAACGAAGGAACTTGTGGCAATTAAAGTTGTTCGTTCAATACATAAATATCGAGAAGCAGCAATGATTGAGATAGACGTCCTACAGAAACTTGTCAGGCATGATCTTGGTGGCAAACGGTAGGAATTATTGTTTCCTTTTGTGTTCCTTTACTGACAGCCGAAATTGAAGTGATTCTAGTACCACTTCCTTTTATTCTTGCAGTTGTGTGCAAATAAGGAATTGGTTTGACTATCGTAATCATATATGTATTGTAAGTAATTATTAGTGCTTATGAGTTGATTGGATTTGGAGGGGCAGCTAAGCTCCTTCTTGTATGATAATTCTGGGTGTAAAAACTTGAGGATGGATTTAATTGGTCTTAGCAGGTTTTTGAGAAGCTTGGTCCAAGCTTATACGATTTTCTTCGCAAAAACAGCTATCGTTCATTTCCCATTGATCTTGTACGGGAGTTTGGAAGACAACTTTTGGAGTCTGTAGCATGTGTGTGAACTAATCTTTACCATACTTTTCTGTTAATTTTCAGAAGCTTTATGAGGCTCAGATCGTGTTACCATTTTAAGTTGGATTTTATGTTGCACATATGATTACTTTCGGAGCAAGGGAGCATCTCTACTTATATGCTTGCGAATATTTATTCTAGGAATATTGATGTCCATAAACTCTAGCAGTTTGCTCATTCCTTTTTCTTCTTGCAGTTATGCATGATATGCGACTGATTCACACTGATCTGAAGCCAGAAAATATTCTCCTTGTTTCATCAGAGTATGTCAAAGTTCCAGATTACAAGGTAATCCATCATATACTATGTCTTATTTAAATTGCTTTTCAATAGCATTGTGATTATGAGAATCAACTCAATATTTGTGTAATCAGGTTTGCTAAAGAACAACCTGTGGATTAGCATTTTGGCCTTTCTATAAATGTAGACAATGCAAACTGAAGTTTTCTGGGCATTTTCTTCTAATTCTTTGGCTTTATTAGTCTCTCTCTCTCAATAATTGGCACATGTAGGGGATAGGGAGAGAGATGTCTTGGTAGTGTTTAGTCTATCTGCATTGTGCCTATGGTTTCTCTCCTGGACCATGTAAAAGCTAATGCTTACTCTTTCAAAATAGGATGGTTATTTTCCAAATTTTAGCAATGGATTTTCTTCATTTCAAGTTACTTTTCTGGCTCCTCTTTTTTTTTTTTTTTTTTTTAATATATATTAAAGTAACAGATTTTATATATCATCAGCAGCTGTGCTACTTTTCTGACTCCTTTTGTTGTCAGTAAATAGAGCCATTTCTTGTAATACAAAATTTTGCCTTAAATAACTCCAGCTCTTGTAAAAAGATACTGAATCTTATAGTCTTGTTTTTGGTGTGACAAATTTTTCACTTTTCTCTTTGAAGGTCTAACTGTAATCTAGTCTGCTACAATGATAATCTATTGAAGCTTTTACTCAGCCTAGTTAAACTAAGTCATCCATTTAGAATGAGGGAATAAGAACAAAGGATTAAAATAATCAAAGTGTCTCTGACTTCACTGTGCTCTTCAGCGTTTAAACAGATTAAACAGCACTACCTTCTTGCCTAATGTCATGACAGGAATACATGATACATATTTTATGCACCCGCTTGATCGGTTCAGATTGTAAAAGTAATAAAGCGTACGATTAACTATGAGGTAGGGAGGTAAATGGACATCTTTAACCTAGTATTCCATCCAATTTCCTCTTTTTTTTTTTTTACTATGAGCACCTGCATTGATGTAAGAGTCTGCGGTTTATAATGGAGAGTCAAATGTGGTGTATAGAAGTGCTGCCATTTAGCCTTTTTTGGGACAGTGAAAAGTATTAAAGAACAGGGAGAAAATGTTGATCTTTTAAGATAGTGTTATTCTACCCGCAAGGGTGGCTCAGTTGGTTGAGCATGGGGCTTTCATAATGAAGGTCTCAAGTTCGAAACCCCTGCCTACAACAGCAGGGGATTTGCCTTCTGATTCGAGCTCGTCGCACGGGGCTTGCCTAGTGCGGATTATCTCTCCTATGTGGTTTGCGAGCTATTGCACAGGAGTTGGGTTTACCCTGTGCGCACCCAAAGGGTAGCGGCTGCGGGTTCCCATGTCATCAAAAAAAAAAAAAAAAAAAAAGAAAGAAAGAAAGAAGAAGAAGAAGATAGTGTTATTCTTTGGAATAACCCAAAAAGAAAGTAGAATACTTTATTGAAGTAACATTTTCTCTGCTTTGTCAGTTTTTCTTGTTTTAGCTCTGAAACAGGAGATCGAGCAAGTTTGTTTTTGTTCTTCTATCCTTCTGCTCAATTTTTTCATACGAACTGCCTTTGTATGTATTGTAAACTTACCAATGGTTCCATCTACTTGGTTGGTTAGGAAGTAGAAACCAGGATCTAGCTCAGAGATTGTATAACATTAGCGTGTTATCATTATTACCTTCTTTTTCGGGAAAAAAAATAGCATGTCCTTTGTTTCTGAAATGGCATATCGCCCAGGTCGTGATTGTTTTTTGATTTCTCCGCTTTCTGCAACATGAAAAGTGTTTACCACTGATGTCATTTTCCCCTTCTTGCCTGCTATGAAGTTCCTGCTGCGACCTGCAAAAGATGGTTCCTACTTCAAGAATGTACCCAAGTCAAGTGCTATTAAGCTCATTGACTTCGGCAGTACTACATTTGAACATCAGGATCATACTTATGTGGTGTCTACACGCCATTACCGTGCTCCAGAGGTTATTTTAGGTAGCTTCTATCTCTTTCAGATTTGCATCTTTAAGTTGCATCTTGTCAGTCTTTTAGTTTGTCTTATGCTGTTTTATAGGTCTTGGATGGAACTATCCCTGTGATATGTGGAGTGTAGGTTGCATACTTGTTGAGCTTTGCTCTGTAAGTGAGAGTTAATTATGTGTATGATTTTACATCCTTGTTTGTTAGTTATCTTGTTTGTTATAGTTTTCTTGTTCTCTTTTTTCTTTTTGCTCCTAAGTAGAGCATCTATGTTATTGAAAAGCTGGGATATTTATCATGATCTTCTTCACCTACTACTACCAAACTTAGTTACGTGAAGGTTGAGGCTAGTACTATTATGCCCTCTGATCTGTCCTAATCGTCTTAAATGGCAAGACAATACACGACCATAGCTCCTAATGCTATTTTGTCCATAATACACCTAAAACCCCAAGACCGAGGGTTATGAAGTGATTATTTAGCATTAACGAGTACCCAATGAGGTATGACTGGAGAAAATTGTTATGACACAGTTTTACAGTGATTTCTGTGAACTACCCCAGACCTCTTGAATACAGTGGATATACTCAACGAAAATCCATGGTCAAATCATCCTTTCGACCTGTAACCCCTGAATGTGTGCTCCATGATAATCAATAGGCTTATCTTTTTTTGTTTGAGAAGGCTGTCATGATCCAGTGATGCACAGGTGCTTTCCGAAAAAGGTTCGGACCATTCGGTTAGACATTGAAAAAATGTTCATCATTTGTTACATGGTTTCTGCATTTAATTGGATTAGTTAACTTCCTTTTCCTATTAATATTTTAGAAGATTTTGGGTCCAACTGCAGGAATATAATGAGCATCCCTTGTTCTTTCTCAAAACAAATATAATGAGCATTGTTCGAAAATGTGGTAAATTATTTGAAAAAGACTGGGTGTGACGACAATAATGCTTGACACGAACTCTTGTTTCTCTTTCTAAAGGAAGGATTCTCATTTTGCATGCCAGCGGAGGAGTTAAATCCTTCTTCTTGGAATCGCTTTATTCCTGTGATCTCGGGTCTAATTTAGGTCTAGGTATCTTTTCCTTTGCCAAACATTCTTGCCATGGAGTCCACACTTCTGTTTGTTGCACTGTAAGCTATTTATATTTATTTGTGGTTTTGCTTTCAAAAGTTGCACTTTACCCGGGCTCTGATATGATTGCTTTGTGACATTTGATTTTCTGACTTTCACTTATGAGCCCTCAAAACCTCAATGCATATATAGGGTGAGGCTCTTTTCCAAACACATGAGAACTTGGAGCATCTTGCGATGATGGAAAAGGTGCTAGGGCCTCTTCCTCAGCACATGGCTGTGAGAGCTGAGTAAGATTTTTGTTGCTTTTGGTTTTATTGGTTGTTTATGTTATTTCATCAAATAGAACAAATTTTATTTGCCTCAGTTTTTTGTAGCCGCCGTGCTGAGAAATATTTTAGAAGGGGTGCAAGGTTGGATTGGCCAGAACGCGCAACTTCAAGTGAAAGTATGAGGGCTGTCTGGAAATTGCCTCGTCTCCCGGTAATTCCTGAGTCTAAGCTATAGCCAGTGGTGCAAATCTTTCTGTTTTTAATCCTGTGAGAATTTTCATAAGGCCTTGTTGCGATAAACTTCTCAACGAGCACAAGTGCAGATGTGTGAATTTTGCTTTTAGTATGTAGGATATATCTCACTCATTTATCTTTTTTTTCTTTTGTTTTTGGTTTTCCCTAGCTTTTAGCAACTGCATTGACAAATATATATATATGTTCATACCTTTGAGTTGGTAGTTTGAAAAGATATAGTATGAATGCTGTGAATAATACCTTTTCATGTTTTCTGGTGTTCTTTTTTTCACGCTCGGCCTTTTGTATGATCGTTTGATTAGGTTTCTCCTGTTCTACAAGGGAAATGTTGAATTTGGGTAATATGAGTGATATCTTGATACGAGAAGCTTCCCAACTCCCTGTACATTTTTGAATAGTTTTGACTAAAAGAAATGCATGATTGGATATTGTAATTTGTTAGCGTACTGATCCATTAGTTTATATCGTGGAGAATTGGTTGGTTCATTCATTAATTTCTGAGTATGTAGCCAAATTTGCCAAACGGATAATTGATCTATGAGTGCTTTGGAGCTTTAATATTCTGTTTTTTCTTTAAACCCCTTTCCATTAATTGAATTGTTTTTATTAGTTGTTATATTATCTCTATCATATTTCAGAACCTGATAATGCAACACGTGGATCGCTCTGCTGGAGATCTCATTGATCTTTTGCAAGGGATGCTTTGTTATGACCCAACAGAACGGCTGAAAGCTACAGAAGCATTACGTCACCCCTTCTTCAGTAGAGATCTGAGAAGGTGTGGTTATTCAATGTAATTGACAACCTTTTATTTTCATCTGTGTTTCAGTTAAAATGATATGTGAATGGGCCCTTATAATGAAATATCCTCCTCCTCCTAACCACCCCCTCCCCCCCCCAACCAAAAAAAAAAAGGGAAGATAATGAAATAAAAAGCAAATACTACGGAAGAAGATAGAAGATCAAGTAAGGAATTCGCGTGTCATATTTCCAGTATGCCTGTCCTTGTGTTGTGTTACTTCTCGTCAGCTTTTATTTTAATGGCGTGATAATATGAAATTAATGTTGGTGGATTATTTAGACAAGTGTTGAAATATTGCTTAATACTCGTGAGTGGTGAGTAGGTGGGCTGAGTGCTGTTATGAATTTAGTAGATGTTGGATTACGGAAGTGATTGAAAATGGTCAAGAAGGTGCCGTTTTACTTTCCCGATCTAGATAGTACTCTCTCTTGTTAAATTTCGGTGAGTAGTTGGACCAGCAGTGCAGAAATTCTGTAGATGTTGGATCTTAAAGTGATTGAAGTGTAAAGTAAGGTGGAGTTTTTTACTTCCTGGAGTTACGTAATTCATTGGGAATGCTAAATTTTGCATTTCTTTTGGCAGTTTTAAATAAGTTCACATTAACGAAATTAATACACTTGGAATAACCATGTGTTTATCTGTCAGCTTACAGCTTGTTCAGTTGCTTTCTTCCTTTAGTTTCATTAATCTCTTATTTTGTTATCCCTTTCCTTGAGTTTTTAAAATGAAACACACTAATTCCTTATAAATATTTGTTTCTTTAAAAAGGAAACAACTACCCCTTACCACATTACCTTTATATCGTCTTCTACAGCTTGGGAATCTTCGTGTTTTTCTTTTTTGTTTTTTGAGCACAATGGTTTGGGAATCTTGTTTTTGGAGGATGGTGGTGTAGCGGTTGATAGTGACTGATCCAGGATTTGCACATCTTGTTTTCTACTGATGGTTGGAGCTACCAAAAACTATATAAAGGAATGTAGCTTGTGAGTTGTGAGACTCGTTGCAACATCTAACATGTGGTTAACCTCTGGTCTCAAGGATTTTACTATCAAACCACATATTTACGTAATGCTATGGGTTCGTATCCGGTTCTTTTACTTACTTTTAGTTTAATATTTTCATATTTCTGGCTGAACACCACTGTCTTGGGCCGAACCCAGAGCTACATAGCAGGGTCTGCCAGTGCTCATTGACATTAAGTTTCCTGGATATAAATGTTATCCCCTATGCAATGCATCTGGAGGCAGTTTGAATGGTTGATTAGTGCTCTTTGATTGTTGTAACTGAGCAAAATCTTGAGCAAAATCTTTTCTAAGGACAACACTTAGATAAAACTTTAGATAATGTTCTTTGTAAAAGCCTAAACATTGGCCTCCGTAACAGCAAGCACCATCTTGTTGATTCCTCTCTGGTGCGTGTATACAGTCTGTACAGTATGTATAAAATAGCCGTTAAGTGTTGGAGTGATGACAAGGCTCAAATTGTAGCAGAGACATTGCCGGTTGAACTTTCCATTTTCTCAAGTTTTTGTGATGGTTCACTGCAATATCTAACCTAATATGCTCTCATTGCATCCTTTTTGAGCTGTAATTGCTGGCAAGAGTAATGTAGTATACCTAATGGAATCTATATTGCTCCGACTCTTCATAAATGCTACCACACTCGTGTCGGATCCTTCAAAACTGCACTACTCTTGGAGGACTCTCGACACGCACCCAGCGGCATTTTTGAATGGTCCAAGCAACATAGATTGGAGTATTATAAGCTGCCTTTTGGTGATCTATCATAATAATCCCAATTCCCATCTTTGTTAATGCCAAAGAGATTTAGTAGTTGGCCTCCTTTAGCAAAAGTGTGTGTCACTTTCAACTTTTGAGTTACCAACCTTTCATTCCCTACTAAATTTTCCATGTGTTTTTCTTTCTTTTATATTGCTGTCACAAATTGACAAGGCAAAAGCTGTGGGAACGAGATCTTGCTCTCTTTAGAGTTCTTTTGTATTTGTACTGGTTTGAAACTCTAGATACATAATGCATGTGATTTTACTTTATCTGGGGTTGAGTAAATGTGTCTTACTCGAGCATTACTCAACCGGACATCAGTTATAGTCGGTTTCAGGTGCACTACAAACAGAAGTCTGGTATTTCAGTGGAGAAAGGGGTGCAAGTGAACAGATAGCAGCTTGGAGAACCGCTATTTAGGACAACTGAAAACTACCAAGTGTTTAATGTATAGCTGTGTTTGAGTTAATGTGTCTTTGGCCTTCCTATTAAATCGTGCTATTTCAAAGCCGGCCTTCGAAACCTCCTTGAGTGGAGGTGAATCTAATTTTTATTGATTAATTAGATTTTGCCACGAAATCAATTGTCTCTACCCATAGGTTGCATTGCTCTCCGTCGGTACTTTAACAAAGCACAATTGCTATGCAATGGAGGAGGAATGACGTTTGTCAAAATTGGCGAAAAGTAAATATTACCATATTGAAAATTGGCTACTTGGTGAAATCCCGCTAAGAAAGGTAGAGGGAAGGTCTCGTTATCCACCGGGTTTATCGCGTCACTGTTTCTTGGTTTTCCTTTTTTGAAAACTAGATGTTTTTTTTTCACTGTTTGGTGTTAGATACGATTGGATGCATGATTTGATTATGCTCAACATTTTATGTACCATTTTCTGGTTAGTAACATAAGATTGGATAACCAAGTGCAATTGGTGTTCAACTAATTTTTTATCATGTAAATTTTTCAAGCTATCGGTAGACTGAAGATGGGCTCATAATTTTGACACGCCACAAAATAAGTGGTATAGAGCCCCTTTGGATTAGCTGGAAAAAAATGACCTTTAAGCGTAAGTGCTTAAGTACTTTTAAGTGGTGAAAGTTATTTTATGAATAAACAGTTACGTGTTTGGATAAAAGTGCTTAAAGGATTTTTAGAAGTAAGGATTGAAATTAATAGAAAGTATAAGGGATAAAAGGATAAAGTTGGTGGTCAAATCAAAATAGCTTTTAAGCCCCCCCAAAAAAAACGTTAGGGCTGAGCAACTTTTTGGTTTTGACTTATTTTAAGTATTTTTTTAACTTAATTTAGAGCCTATTTGGATTGGCTTATAAGTTGCTTATAAGCTGTTTTTAGCTTTTTTGAGTGTTTGGCTGACCAGCTTAAAGTTATTTTGTGTTTAAAATAAGCTCAAAAAAATAATTGGGCCCATTTGACTTAGCTTATCTAAAGCAGCTTATAAGCTGCCAAAAAAAATAAGTTAGACTATCCAAACTTATTTTTTTTAGCTTATAAGCTGAACAGCTTATAGGCATAAGCCCATCCAAACAGGCTCTTAAGCTGTTTTTTATTTTTGTTGAACACTCAAATAGGTTAAAAATGACTTATAAGCTGGTTTGACTAACTTATAAGCCAATCCAACCGGGCTCATAACGATACGCTCAATGAGCCGCCTATGATTTGTTTGGTCTAAATAAATTTTGACTATATTAATGCAAATTTTTTTGGTTTATATTGGTTACAAGGTTTAGAGAACGATTTTGACATCTTTACCAGTTTGGCTTTAACTTTTAAGGACCATCATTTATGTAGAGATGAAGGACAAATAATGATTGGGGTTTGATTATTCCATTTCGAAATAATAACAACGGTCAATTTATCTATTGAAAACGCTAATGTTAGCGTCAATGGAAATTTGACTCTTAGTTCCACTCTAATTTCAGTCTCATACATCTTGAAAAAGATAGCAGGATGCTCAAACGTCAATGATATGAATTTTTTTGGGCAAATGATCTGGACTAATTTTGGATGCTAGTCTAGTTTCTTCCACAAATATGCCTTCTTACTCAGGATGTTATTTCATTTCTTCAAAGGTGCAGGGCTAATTTTTCTGTGCCCTTTCATTTTTCTCAATTAAATCAATTGTGTATGGTGATCTTATTGACAAACTTAAGTCTAGGTGGTAGCAGAGTTATTCGATACTTGTGTTAGTGGGAGGTACAATTGAATGATTGAGGTGCCAATTAGTTAGGTTGAACGCCATTATTGGAGAAAAAAATAATATTTCCTCTGTTTCAATTTATGTGAATTTCTTCGGCGTACGAGGGTCAAACTTTATAACTTTGATCGTAAATTTTGACATAAATATTTCAAGTTTGTAAAGCTAAAATTTATATATTTGAAAACTATATAAAAAATACTATAAATCATGATAATTTATAATTCAAATAATTTTGAAAAAATGTAAGAAAAACATGGTTAAAGAACCACCTCGTAAACTCTCCAAATATTAGTGGGTTCATATAAATTGAAACAGAGGGAGTATATGTTGTAGTACGATAATTTGATACAATTAGGTTTCAAATAATTCTTTTAATTATAATATAGGGCAAAATGGGACGAGAATGGGGAAGATGACTTCAAGGTGGAGAATAAGACTTTGAGTACCAAAAATTTGAAAGGTGTAGAAATGAACCCGCATCACTAAAAAACAGAAAGAATTAATTTGTGATGTGAGATTTTCTTTGATCTTGTTATTGAAACCTCCTTGATTGAAGGTGATTCTAATTTTTATTGAACTACAAACAATTGGTTTTGCCACGAAAGTCTTTTCCCATACGTTCCATTGCTATCAGTTAATACATTGACAAAACACAAAATCGTGATGCAATGGAGGTAGTATGATGTTTGTCAGCACTAGATAAAAGTTGAACATTAGCACATGTAAAATCGGCTTCAAAGAAAGACAGAGAGACCGGCTAATTATCCACCAAATTTAGAATCGTGTGTCGTTGCTTCTTAGTTTTCCTTTTTATAAAAATTAGATGTATTTTTTTTTCACAGTTTGGTGTAAGATACGATTGAACGCGTAATTTGATTACTCCCAACCCGTTGTTTATTCCTTTTTTTTTTGGGAGGCGAGGGGAGGGGGGGGGGGGGGGGGGGCGGAAGGGGGATTAGTAACATAACAATTGGATAACTAAGTACAATTGGTGTTCAAACGATTTTGATCATGTAAAAGCTTTAAACAATCGGTAAGTTAAAAGTTAGGCTCATAATTTTCACGTGTTTGCGATATAATGTTACGCTCAATGAACCACAAATGATTTGTTCGTTCTAAGTTTTTGAACAGGTTGATACAGATTTTGTGGTTTATATTAGGTAGAAGGTTTAGAGAAAGATTTTGTCATCTTTACCAATTTGGCTTCTTAACTTCTAGGACCAGCATTTATGTGCGAGATTAACGACGAATAATGATTGGATTTGATTAATCCATTTTGAAACAATAATAACGGTCCATTTATCTATTGAAAGTGCCATTGTTAGATTCAATGGAAATTTGACTATTAGTTCTACTCTAATTTCAGTTTCATACATCATGAAAACAATTTTGGGATGCTCAAACGTCAACGATATGAAGGTCTTTTGGCTAATGATCTTTACTATTTTTGGATACTAATCAAGTTTCTTTTATGCATATGCCTTCTTACTCTGGGATCTTATTTATTCAAAGGTGAAAGGTCTAGGACTAATTTTTCCGTGTCCTTTTATTTTTCTTTCTAATTAAGTCTAGGTAGCCGAGTTATTTAGTATTTGTACTCGTGGGAGGTAACATGTACAATTGAACGATTATAAGTGTGCATAAATTAAGATTGAACACCATTGATATCGAAAAAAACATAATTTTTAATATAGTATACTAATTTAGTAAAATTAGGTTTTAAAGAAATTTTTTAATATAACATTGGGAAAATGAGAAGGAGAATAGGGGAGTGGACAATAAGGCGGAGAACTGAACTCACACCTTTCTTAAAAAGTGTAGAACCAAACCTGCACCACTGAAAAACAGAAAGGTGTAATTCGCTCTGTGAAATTTTATTTGATCTTGTTATTTTATTTTATATTTTAAGAGTAATTCAAATGATAAAAAAGAAAAAGAAACGGTACGAGCTGGTCGTCTAGACTCTAGAGGCAATACGTGGAATTGAAGTTTACAAGTTCAAATTGTAGTGGCCTTCTAGTTGGCTGAGCTGGGGTTTCCTCCTTTATAGGCTTTTAACTAAAAAACAAAGTTATTCTAACACCAGATTTTGTTTGAGCATTTAAATATTATCGGTTATACTTTGTGTCAAGAAGGGTAAATTTTCTTCACATCCCTACCTAATGAAGATTTTTTTTTTTTTTTTAAATTGCATTTAGAGGGAGAAAGTGATACATTAATAAATCGAATTATTATTAATGGTAATAAGCCAGGCAGTCAGATTTAATTTTTCCATATATTCTATTGAAATACTCTATTTCAAGTTGTAGAGTCAAGAAACGTGATTTAAAAAAGAGGGGGTGGGGGCGGCAATGTGTGGATTTTACATAAATGTTTCTTATTTAGGTTACCAATCAGATTTTATTCCTATTTTTAAAAGTTGTGCAAATATAATTCTTGAGACAGACAAAACTTTAGAGTGTCATCTAAGTCTACAAAAATTTCAGGGAAATATCTTTTTCTTAAGTCATAATTTTGTCACGTGACAAGACTTCGGTACAATGAAACGTTCAATCAACAACAAATGACTTTTTTGGTTGAGTTATTTCTTTAAATAGATGGATGCAGTTTTGTGGTTTATATTGGTTAGACGTTTGGAGGAAGTTTTTGTCATCTTTGCCAATTTGGCTTCCCAACTTCTTAGGACGAGCATTTATGTGAGGAACTAAGAAGGAATACTGATTGGAACATGATTAACTCCATTTAGAAATAATGGTCCATTTTATCTATTGAACTAGGTGTGTATGGCCGCGCCAGCACGGGCCTAATATTGTGAAATAAGATAAGGCGACATTGTATCCTAATTGCTGATATTATTTACATAGTAAGATTAGCAACATATGCTAATTCCTGGACATTATTTACATGCATTTTGGAATGAAATATTCACTCATGTATGTTGTATGATTGGATACACTTTTGTCATTTGTAATAACGATCTTGTTCTTGACACCAACGATGTTGTCCTCTGCTGGCACGTTTGACATTGATCTGTGGCACCCTTCCTGGTGCTAGTAGAATATTCTTGAGCTCAAATTTACCAAGAAAGTTGTTGTCCTTGGCATGGGCGGAGCCACACCCATTGAAGGGTGGTCATATGAACACTCTTCATCGAAAAAAATTATCGGATGCCTATATTAAATATAGAACTTTGTGGATATATACTAGTAATGAACAACCTTGACATAGAAAACAAGGATAGCCCAGCGGCTAAGAGTGTGCAAATTCTTGTTGAGAACGCGAGTTCAAATCCTGGCTGTGTGTTTTCTTCATGCGCTATTTTTTTTTTCCCTCACACATCCCCTGATGAAATTCCTGGCTCCGCCCCTGGTCCTTGGTCATTGGACTTTCTCCTTCATACACTGAATGAGCACACGCTGGTTGACTGTCAGAGTCAGCGGGAAAACATTTGCTCCTTTTCTTTTTTTGGTAAATAAACAATTTAGTTCATACCAAAAGTGATAGTTACAAAACCAAATAGATGCTGACCACCTATTTCCAGAAGTAAAGGACAGATCTATGACTAACAACAGCCATGCACTGTGATACAAAATCAACAACTAGCTTAGCTAACTAATGCAAAAACCAACAAAGCAACATGTAAATCATCCCACAATACATTGATAGGATTAGAAGCAGTAGTGCAAGACAAACAGATACCAGTGATGAGCCTCAAGGCATTGTGTTGAGCAGCAGCAGAGGACTACGGCATTTCCTGAGACCTCTTCCTTGAACATGGACATCGAGGCAAATTTCTATACTGCTAGAGATTTTCAAAGTCTATGTTTTATTTGGAGGAGGGCCTAAGGAGGTTGTCGTGAAATACCTCACATTTCATTGAGAATATATTGATTTAAATACAAAGCTTTTAAGGCTTAGTTCCAATTCAGGGAACTTACCATAAGGAAGCTTGTTCCATTCTAACCGAGATAACTAAAAATGATTAGGTAAACATAATATTTTCAGAAAACCCAACATTAGAAACACCAAATAGCTACCAGGTATCTCAACTCTTCTTAAAGTTAATCATCACTTCTGGATCTATAGTGACCTATCCAAATACCCAATCAATCAATGCAACAGCAAGATCAAAGTTATCTGGTCAATAGAGTAGGGCTTCAGAACTCTTTTGGTATGATAACAAAAAACCACCAGTTATTGAATACACGTTAGAGTACTACTTACATCTTTTTCATGCTCATGGATGAATGATACTGCCATGAATATACCAACCAACCAACCAAAAATTCAAGAGAAGGCAACATAACCTCAATGTCATCACTCATCAATGTACCTTTGACGTCAAGCACACAACAGGAAAATATGGGTACTTTGGAAAAAATAAAAATAAAAAACACAATTCGAAATCACAAGGAAATAAATCACATCACAGAATCCGGCTGAAGTATGTTCCCTACCTTGAATATGCAATGTTGATCTTTAAATGGCTTGGCCTACTTGAGTTTTCATACTCTCCAGGAACTCTCTTGTGCTCCCTATTTAAGTAAAACCAATAACTAAGCACACCAAATAAGGCTAGAATGGCTCATGACATAAGAGGGAAAAAACAATAAGAACACTTTCTCGGAAGTAACTAAAGTCGAGATGCAAAGAAAATCACAAAGAACATTAAAGGTGATAAAGCAACTGGACAGAAGCTCACATTGCGTAGGAATGAAATACATTTAAACGCAAGAATGAATCTTAAAAACAGTTTCACGGAGAGAAGGTCACATTGGATAGGGGAATACTAAAGAGAACCCATGGAAAAAAAATCCATCTATAAATAATGTGTTCGATACTAAAATCTTCATTAGAGTCTCAGGTCTCTATCACACGCCTCTTCTTCAAAGATAGGACAAATGTACAAAACTCATTAACCTAAAGCAGAAAACGACACAAATTTAATCACTCTTCATAGACAGGAAGCAGAATACCGAGTGTCAATTGAACAAAACTCATTTATTTGATATAATGCTTTCTTTTCCCACTTTTCTAATAAATCCAATGTGAATCATATAAATCAATTCAATTAGATACTTATATAAGATATGATGGTTGTTCAATTGTAGAATTGAAAAAAAGGCCCTTGCATAATGGCGATAGAATGGTCCTCTTCTTCACCAGTTGTCTCTGCTGTGAAGCAACAATAATTACTGAGAATACACAGAGACGATGAAACTGAGTTCTGCAGCAAAAATAAACAAGGAGAAAATGGATTAGGGTTTTAACCAAAGAAAGACTGAAGATGAAGAGACACGAAAGAGAGGAGATGAAGCCGGATATATACACAAATAATGAGCTGAGCTGTCCAATTGCTAAAACCAATCAAATCAGCAGATTTCTCAGTTAACGGCCCATTAGAAAGATCGCCGTCAGAATAGAGCTCACTAACTAATTATCATCTTCATAAACCTTATATATTTCAACAATGTTCGAATTTCCAATGAGAATTTTAGGCCTGACATTCCGGTCAGTGGAATCAATGAGATGACGTGGTTTTTTTGAAACGAAATATTGAGCAGTTTGTTTGGAGAAACAACGGTACGTTGTACCGAACTTGATCGTCAAGAAAAATTCAGAAAATACTGATTTTCCTTTAAGATACTCAATAAAACTCTTTCTGAAAGGCTCACTAACTCAACTATATATGAATAAATGAAAATCCCTAGCAAAGTAATTAAAGAAGTCCATGACAAAAATATATCATAGATTTAAAGTATAAAAGGGACAAGAAATCTCAACTGATAGAACATTTTCTTGTGAGATCAATCTGTCCACCCTTTTCCCCCTGTCAAGGAAGACATTTATAAAGCTTATGAAACGAATTCTAATCTTGTAACATACATATTCTTTTGGTTAATCAAAAACTTAAATTCTTACACAACCTAAAACACACTATATAACTTTCGCTAGCATGCATGCAGTGGATGACTTTTTACTTTGCATAAATCTTTTATACCTTTTTTTTCCGGCAAGAAACCTTTAGAATAGTCATTTCATTCGAGACTCTGTCTAAACGTCTTCCAGTACTTTCTTGTCCATTAATTTCCTGCCTCTTCCTCAATCATTTAAATCAATACAAAATAATTTGAATAAAGAAATTAAAGATAAAATAATTATTCTATTCATACTTTCTAGCTTCACATATATAAACTTGAATGAGAAAAGATAAAATACAATGACAATTGTTTTGGTAGAAAATAATTTATCTTATTCATATGGCGTAGTTTCTTGATGAATCAACTATCCTTTACAATATTATCGACTTGAATAATCAGATACATCTCATTGATTTGTTCAACTATTATAAATTTAAGAGTATATTAAGAAACATATAGTGCTTACACATTTTTTTTTGGGTCCATAAGTGATTTAAACATTATGAGTTAGCATAATATAATAAAAAGAAAATAAAAACTTACCTTTGGTTGGCTGGTAAAGATCTTCACTGTGACAACAAAAAAGAAAAAAAAAATGAAATTTTGTATGGTATATTTGTCAAAGCAAATGTTATATATTTCTAATCTCAATTCAAATAAGCAACCAGAAAGATATCTTAGTGATTGGCTATGAGGAAAAATTGAAATCTATTTTTAAGTGTCAAACACTGCTGTGCTTAGTTTGAAGCCCTCCATGAGCACTTCTCTTGCAAACCTTGAAAACATTAGTGGTGACCTTTAGGCTTTAGCATAAGACTACATATAAAAATTCATCTCTTCTTCTCTATGAACATAATAAATATCATAAATTTGCACATTAAATATTTGAGGTTATGAACATGAAGGACATGAAAGTCATGGGAATTTAAAGTATAGGTTATTATGAAAATAAAAATGTGTGAGTTATAAAAAAAGTGAAATTTTTAGTATAAGATAAATGAGGAAAATGAGAGAAAAGCTCAAAAAAAGAAGGAAAAAAATGTTTATAGATTACTGTTGGCTTACCTCATTAGTACTAACATAAGATTCAAGTCGTGGTATCATCTTAAACTTTGTGTTTAATCCAACAGAGTTAATTATAAGATGATGATTTATACTAATATAAAAGACGAATCATTATTTGGCAAGCAATATTTATAATTTCTACAAAATGGTCTCATTAAAATCTTCTACACATTTACACAATGTCATGAAAAAGACTAATTTATCATGAATTAAGCAGGTAAACATAACAAATTGCATACCTCTTTTTCTGTAAACCACCGAAATGAAATATGCTGCAAGAACCTAACATTTTGAAATGAAAAATTTGCAATTGGACAAAGTTATCCCAACATAGACAATTTAAACGGAAAAAGCTAATAGAAGAATACATGGTGAAACATCATAAGGTGTCATCAATTTTCACATTAAATATTTGGAGTTATGGAGATGAATAACATGAGGATTATGGTTGTTAATTGTTATTAAGAGTAGGAGTTGAAGAGGTGAGTCATGGAGGTGAGATTTTAAAATAAGATAAATGAAAAAAAAAATAAGAGGAGAAGTTTAAAAAAAAAGGAGAACAAAGATAAATTGAATCGTTGTCAAACAGGTGTCACATTACCTTATCTATGTCTAGCTTTATAGTATATATAGATTGTGTAACTGAACATCAAAGCAAACGGCTCAATTTTGGTTTTCTTTGAGAAAGCAAATGGGCAGGAATTTAATAGCTAAATTGTATTTAATTTTTTTTGAATTAGTATATGAATCTCTTAATTCTTTGAAGAACAAATAAAAAAGAAGATAAGAATCTGAACTAAACAATCAATAAAGAAGGTCAAAAGACATTCTCTCGGTTAGATGACAAAAAAGGAGCCCATAAACTTGAGCAATAATTATTTTGGTGGTTATGAAGCTTGGGAGTTATGAATATAATTAATTAGTTTAAAAAAAAAGGAGAAGTTATGAAAATTAAGGAGTGTGAGTTATTGAGATGGCTTTTTTAAGATGAAATGTTAAGAAGAAGTCGAAAAAAGATAAATGTCAATAGAGGCTATAAAGAGGTGCCACATAGGATTGTCTATGCATAACTTTATATATATACTAGTGTGCTTGTCCGCGCTTCGGGCGATGGTAAGAAAATGAATCAAAATATAAATGATTACTATTCTTATAATATTGTGTATAAGTTATTTGACGGGAACATTTTGTTGAGAAGCATTTTAGATTAAGTATGAAAAATTTGAATAAGAGAACCATACATAAAACTCAACATAATTTAGTTCCGGTGCCAATAAATGAGACTCGAATAAGGCAAATATGTATCCAGCGAAGGACCGATGCCAATAAATTTGTTCCGTGATTTGGTTACTTGCCCTTATTTCCATTCTCTGAATTTTGCTGTGAATTTTAGCCATCAGTCGAGTATGTAGCCTAGTAAAAAAAAAAAAAAAAAAAAAAGAAGTCATTTCATTAGTTCAAGAAGCCATGAATTTAAAATATTTTGCAACAACTCCAAAATACTTGCGACTCTGAATCATGCTTGAGAAGAGGAAAACAAACAAAAATTAAAAGAGATAAAGAGATGAAACTCATCTATTCAAGAAAATGGAAAAAAGTATTTAGAAACGATAGTGATGTAGTATTTCTTTTGTAATTATTAGATTAAAAAATGGAAGAAAGGAGCACTGTATTATATTGAGTCTTGAAGCACTAATGATCCTGTTTCATCATGGACATACCGCCTCATCTCATAGACATACCGCTTCATTATCGAGATACCTTCACTTGAATTTTTATATGCTATTTTTTCCATCTTTTTCAACTATTTATATTTTGAATACTGTAGAGCCTCTTGCTCATGATTACTATTGACATATATATTTGTAGTGAACTGAGTAGAAAATCTAGCAAATGGCGTACAAATACCTTGGTTTGGTACTTACCCAAAGCTCTCCTCACTACGGTTTGGAGCCTATCAGGTTATGAAAATTTACAAGGGAGGTGAATGATTTGAAATTTATTTGAAGAACACCGATTCGTAAAATTAATTTTATTGTTAATGTGAAAAAAACGGCTGGCTTTGGTTTCTTTAGAGAAAGCTAACAGCCAGAAGTTTAATGGATAGTGTTTTTTTTTTTTAAATGAGTTAGAAAGTGCTCATAAATTTTGGGGTCAAGAGATATCAAGCATTGCATTAGTTTTCCACGTTACATGATAATATGCTCATAAATTTTCATATTAATTCATGTGGCGATTATGGTTACTACTAATTAACAAAATTAAAAGTAGAAATTGTTAGAAAAGTTGAGAAGAATAACAGAAAATTAAGGCTTTGAGGCGTGAAAAGATCACTATCTTTTAAGAGTTATTGCCTGTATATATTTTTTGGGGATTACAAGCAAATCTCTATCAAGATACAACAAAGCTTGAGATCGTACATAGAAAATCGTATCGCTTCTTCAGGGATGAGTTCGTTCTTATAGAAGTTTAGAAGGAGACTGTTGTCTGTTTATGAAGAAATGCTCATTTTCTGAACAGACACAACGTTCTATTTAATTTAAAATTTAAATATTAAATAAACAAAAAATATGTTCAAAATAAATACAAAAATAAGACCTTTATTTACAAATCCGACCCGGTCCGCGCTCAAGCTCAAGTCCAAATCATTTAAATATATAATTAAATGTATATAGATGCACATATCTTATAAATATGCCATTTTATAATGCAAAATGGGCTTAGCTTTATATAGCCAATCAATGGCCATTTATAATCGATGTGGGACTCCTCCCACACATTACAAACTACATTTACAGAAGTTATGAGTATTAAGAGAGGTGAGTTAAAAAAAAAAAAAAGGAAAGAAAGAAACAGAGATGATATTTATAGAAACTATTTTGGAAGGACATTCAGAAAAAACGAGACCAATAGTATTGTAGGTCGATAGCTGTGTTTGCTTGGAAACAATAAGAGAGGTAATGTTATTTCCTTATTAGTAGTCCCAATTTATATATGGTATTTTTGAAGTACTACCTCCGTCTCAGATTTATTGTCCAAGTTATTTTTTGTTTTTCATGTGTAAATAGCATCTTACATTCTCGTCATCAAACTTGTCTTCTTGTTTTTAGTTTTTGTCACATTCTTTTCCGTGCCCGCATCACCTTCGTGTTTTCAGTTCTTCACTTTTTTTTTTTTTTTTCCCTTCAAACCAATTTAGAGAAACACATACAATGGTGAAAGCTCAAGTTTCTCTTGCCCTCTTTTGCTTATGCTTCATCTTTCTAATTTCAGGTGACTTTTTACTTCTGTTATTTGTTTTACGTCTAGTTTTTTCAGTGAATTTTTGAGGTATGTTATTTGTGGCTAATTCAGAATCCATAATTTCAGAGTTGCCATGATTCAGTACTAAGAATGTTCACCAAAGAAGCAAGGTAGTCATCATAAGGCTAAGTAAGCAAAGCATGCAACCACCATACTAAATGGCTCACTCTTATTATATAACCAAGCATCAAATGGATCTAGAAAGAACATGTATCCAATAATGCCAAAGACAATTGGCTATTCAAGTCATTTTGACAAAAAGGAAATCCTTCATGACTAAGTGTAATATCACAAATAAGCCCAACCTAAGTCAAGGGTCCTACCATCACACTAGCTCACCTAAAGTAAAGAATCACTCCTAAGTCATCACTGGGGTCAAATACAAAGGTTTATTCCACACTAATTTGCTCACATTCTCCATGCAAGCCCAACATGACTTCAAGTAATAACATAGCAAATAATCACATGAATGGATAGAAGTGTTACTACTATACTCAACACACCAAGAAGTTACCTTCATGGGTTTAGAAAGTCCAAGAATAAGCATGAGCCACGAATACATACCGTCCTTGAAGGAAGTACAAGATGTGACTTCATACCCAAGTGGAGTCCAATGAGGTCTCTTCAAATGGTCTTCATCTTCAAGACTCCTTTTTTGATAAAACTTCATAAGCAAGTTATTCAAATAATTAAGTTCATCAAGAGAGAGAGTTTTACCATTATGCTTATTCAACCTATGCCAAGCTAAGAGTAGCATCTCCTCACACCTTAGGTTAGAAGATCTAGCATAGTCCTTTCAAGAAGTGTGCTCTTTTCCTTTCAAATTTCTCCCCTCCTTTAAAGAGCACTCATCACTTTCGGAAGCCTTTTCCAAATTTGACATTGGTCCATCAAATGGGTCACAAACCCTCAAAAAGAACTTCTCGTCATTAGGGATGGGGTCAAGAACTTAACGCACCCCATGCTTTTCATAAAGACTAAGCTCATCATCATCCCATAGTGGGTTACAGAACACATTATAGCCTTCAAAGGTGGCTACGTGCTCATCATTGCGATACAATCCACTATGCATATCATCCTTACTAGTCTTGTTATCATCGAATAGGACATTATATTTTAAGAGAGAAGAATCTATGAACAACAAAGAGTCAAAGCATGTAATTCCTTTCTCATAAAGACAAAGGTCACTTTCCACAACACTTTCATGCACACGACTAGGTAAATGATCAATTATACCAATATCATCACTAAATTGAGGGTCATTAAGCACATTACAAGGTTCCTCAATTAGTGGACTATCATAGCAAACAAGTTGATCATTACAAATATCCACACTAGTTGGACTCAAATCGATCTTACAAGAGAATTAACTCGGTCATCGCTAGGATCAACTAGTGGGTGAACTAACAAATCATATGACAATGTATTAACATGCAAATCATAGGGATCAACTCTAGGTGGACACAAATTGATCTTGTAAGAAGAATCAAGATGATCATCAATAGGATCAGCTAGTGTTGGATCACCCATATTAACTACATTGTCAACAATCAATGAAGATCTAAGCTCAACACATGGTAAAGATTCATTAAGCTCACGTAAGGCTAAGCTATCACTCACACTCAAGTCAACATGCTCATTCACAAGATTTGGAGTGCTAAGATTAGCTATTTTACCTTGAAGTGCACACAAAGTATCTTCTTTATTGTGGTTCTCAACATTGGAGCCCATTTGCTCCTTCGAGAAGCCTTCAACTACCTCATGAACTTTCAAAGTTCGAGGCTTATTATTCGGTTTTCTTCCAAGAATACCTGCACCGTTATCAAAACAACTAGAGAAGAAAGAAAAGTTACAAGAGTTAGAATGGGGTTGTGACAACTCCCTCACATCACTTCTCACAACCTCTCCTTTTTCCACTCTAGAGTTGTCACTTTTCACTCCCTCACTTCTCTTAATCTTTTATCTCTCAATTTCATAGGAGTTGGGACAAGTGCCAAGTACTTCTTTGAAAGGATTAGGGACACCTTCCACTTCCATCTTCTCCTTCGCTTTACAATGGTTGGATAGCTTTTCCTTCATTTGTTGTCCCTTGAGTAAGCATTACTTCAAGAGGTGTGCATGCTCCAACATCATTTTGATACATTCACTTGCGCTTGTTTCTTCTTTAGGGAGTACGAGTGGAAAGAGAAGTCTCCCTTATTTTTCCGCTACATAATTGTACCATTCTTGCCCATATGAAAGCTTATGTTTTTGGAACCAAGGATTTCCCAAACACAAGTGACAATAGTCTAGGGAAAGCACATCACACCAAATGTCCTCTTTGTAGTTGCCATGGGTAAAGAATACTCTTGCACTCCTATCAACCAAGTGCCCTCCTTGATAGTAAGGATTTCGTCTCATCACACATTCAATACCCAATGTCTCAACTATCTGAGGTGCAAGGCAGTTTCCATAGCTACTATCATCCAACACAAGGACATACCCCGCACTACCAAGTAAATTCACCTGTGTCTCAAGAGTTCACCTCTTCGGGTCATTTCTTTCTTGAGACCTTATATCTCTTTTGCCTCCATCACCTATCAATACTTCCCTCCTATCTTCAACATCACAACCATATTGAGAACACGACACATTTGCATTAAGATAGGAAGAATGATTCATTGTTTTTCGTGAAGTAGGAAATGTAGACTCTTTTCTTCTCCTAGGTTGACTTTGACTTTCCTTAACCCACACACTTATACCATTTTTCCCAGATTAAGAAGTATCACAACTCAATGTATGTGAATATCTACTAGAGGATTCCTCACAAGGTTCATGTTCAAATTCACTATCCTCACGAGCCTATTCACCACAAAGTACATAACCATAAGGCTCACGTTCATCACAACTTCCTATTTCATGCAAGTTTCCATCAATTGGCTCATAAGTAAGTGCGAGGAAGAGATATAATTCAAGTCGCCTCCATGTCTATGGTGTGTAGCATAAGACTCTTCATAACTCTCATCTTCACCATAGGACTCGTCATCAAACTCCTCTACTCCTTCATCGTCTTCATAAGACCTATGAGAATCACTCGCCTCATAATCATCCCCGGAATAGTGAGGTTCACTTTGATCTTGGTTATGATCATATGGACCATCATATGACCGATGAACACCATCATCTTCACTATCATTGCAAGCATAGTGATGCTCACCATCATCGCCATGAGTCATATCTTCTTCCTCATAGCTTTTGTCACTATCTAGTCATACCCTCCATTGCTAGAGGCATAACTCTCCAATTCGTCACCACAAAATCCCGAGGCTAGGGATGATATTTTTATCCCTCCTCTCATTATGTCTTCCCTTATTATACCTACAAAATGAGCAAACAAGATTAATAGTAAAGTTCCTTACGTCACTCGTATTTGCACTCAAGCTTACCACTCAACCTAAAGCTTCTTCCAAAGTTGACCAAGAACCGCTTATCCCAAATCAATTCACAAGGTTGATAATCTTTGTGGAAAAATATATTCTTGTTAATTGAAAGATAGACGACTTGATTAAACGAAATGACTTGACCCGAAGAAGTTTCAACGAGGTTAAAATGATAAAAGCTTGAAAGAATTGGCACGAAATAAAATGCGGACACAAGAACTAGTAAACACAAGTAGGAAGAACTACTAAATGGCTACTAGTTGAGATACCCAAGAAAATGGAATGCCAGAATCGGGAAATAAATAAAATTTCGGGTCCGGGTAGGTGATAGCTTGAAAACACGGCCTTGAAGCCCCAATTGATCTAAGGTATCAATTTGAAACAATTAAAATTTTTAAATTTCTAAACTTTTTTTTTTTGCCTCCTACCAAAGGATTAGGGACACAAACCAACAAGCAATCCCAAGGAAAATTTTGAAATTGAAATGAACTAAGAACAAGATTTGAGACTTGAAAAATCAAAGAAATAAATTAGAAGTTTTCACCTGGAACTGTTGTTAATCTTGAGTTTTACGGTCACAGTACCCAAGAAATATGGTCCGTAAAATTTGATTACGATTTGAGGCAGAAAGTTCACTTGAGCCCCTCAACTTTTATGATTTGACAATTCGGTCCGTAAGTGAGATTACGGTCTGTGAAATGTGATCCCCCCCATTTTCCAGTAACTTCAATTTGATCCCCAACTTTTACGCCCAGTGAATTACGGTCCGTAATTTGCTTTTACGGTCCGTAACGAATAGTATTTGTGTTACACCTTGGAAAATTCCCCGTTGACGCACAGTGAATATACTATCGAAGAGCATGAGGTATACGGTATTTAAATAAGTAAGGAATGAAATTTGATGACCCTAATTAAAGTTCCAAAGACATTCGAGATAAGAGAAGAAAATTTGCCAAGAGAAGGTAAGGCACACGATAGGTATAGGAAAGGATTTATGAGTAACATGTTAATGGTGGTTTAATGATGCTTTGGAGAAGAGTTATAACATCCCTTAGATTTTTAATGAGGTGCTAGACAAGTGTTAAGAAGGTTCCACAAGGATTGGAGATCAAACGAAACGACGGAAACAACTTCGGAGAAACTGTGGATTACACGGCCACTTCCACAGACCGTGTAACCTTATACGGGCCGTGGAAGGGTCCGTATAACTCCCATCAGAGATGGTGGCTGGCTGGTGGTGAACCACGACCAGTTCCACGGACCATACAATGCTCCACAGACCGTGTAAGTGTCCGTGGAAGTCCCGACGGGCTGAAATGTTCCAAGTCTATAAAGGTGATCCCAACTTTATTATTTTCATTCTAACACTTCCCCACTTCTCTCTAAAGTCTCTAGAACATTCCATACATTTTATGAACAAGAATCCAAGGGAAATCAAAGGTTTTTATCATCAAACCAAGTGAATCAAGTGTAAGAAACTCATCAAATATCATCTAAGGCAAGGAATCCATGTGAAGGTGAAACTAGGGTTTTGCTTACGGTGAAGTGTTACCACTCAAGGTCCACTCCTACATCATCTAAGGTAAGTTTTATGGTATTTCCATGTTTTTTAAGGTGTGGAGACATAGAGAGACTCGGATTGTAAAAGAACATAGAAAATGGGTCTTGAATGTGGGAATAGTGATAATTGTGTGTAGTAGCTTGGGATGATTCATGATTCTTGATATGTAGTGATTATGACTATGTTATAAATGGTGTTAAGAACATGGTATGTTCATTGTGTATGAATGAACGAAATAGTGTGCTATGACCATGAATATGGGTGCTTGGAAGTGAATTGAAAAGTATGGATAATGTAGGTGAATAAAGGCTATTGCTATGATGTTGTGAGTGTTATTATAGGTGTTTGGGAGTTGATATATGATAGGTCGGAAGTCGTATAAGTAAAGAAGATGCCGCCCAAATTTCTCTAGCTTTAGTCAAGTATGTTAAGCTATCGATTTCTAATGTTAGTATGACTCTAATGAAGGCAGAAACGTGAGCATCGAAGGAGAACGAGCAAGCGATAGAATAGTTGAACGAAGAGGTATGTAAGGTTAACCCTTCTTTCAATAAGGCATGTTTCTTCGGCTATACGCTTATACTTTCATGAGCCTATGATGTTCTTCAAATGATTCTTTCTCCAAAAGCTACTAAGCTCACGATTCTCGATATGTTACAATTTTACTAGATTCCTTATATGATGAGTAATCCTCTAAGGAGAGATGTAAAGAACGACGATAGTAATGATGCTAAAGATGTGTCACGCCCCGAACCATGGCTTGGGCGAAACACAACACTCGGTGCCTTACTGCATGTGACCGAGCGAACCACATGGCTTGCTAAATCATCGTAAGACATAACATGAGCAGAATATAACGTGAATGCATGATGAGCCTTTATAAAACATAATAAGTCATAATACTTAATAAAAATACTTGTTTAAACATGAGTGCGGAAATAACATGAATGAGCCAAAAATGGCTATACGACTCCGAATGTCTGACATAATATAACTGAATTGTCTAGTCTATGAAACCTCTATCATGAGTCTGACTGAAAAACATACTTGCTGGGACAAAGCCCCCAGCATACCTTAGACGCATAACTAATCATAAAACAAAAGTTGACTAAACCCCGAATGAGATGGTGCTCACCAATAAGCTGATACGAATGCTGTCTTACTGAGCAGATGTGTCGTCCTGTATATCAGTACCTGCATCGTGAAATGCAGGCCCCCGGGCAATAAAAAGGGACGTCAGCACATTGAATGTACTGGTATGTAAAGCAACTGAAAGAAATAACATGAGACAAGGAATAACATGATAAGAACTGAAACTGAATACCTAGACATGAACATGAGCATGAGCATGAGTACATATATATATAACATAAGTAAAACATGATAAGTAGGGAGAGCATTTCATAAACCGACATGTGATATCACCACGTGGGTACGTGGAGTCTGGTCCTCACCGCGACCAGCAGAGCCTTCATACCTTGCCAGGGTATAAGATGGTATCGTGCATGATGGATCCATTCAGTGTAAAATTAAGGTATCATCCTAACTGGGTGAAGCGATCCTTGTCCTATGGTGGCTACATAGTTTCAGGCTATCTGAGCCTTCTCGGTAATTCGTGCAACTTCCAAAAATATGAACATAATATAATTGGCTAAGAAACCCATGATTTTCATGAATTAACTTGTATTTGTCTTGTAATCATGATTTCACGAAATAACTTGTAAACATGGTTTCATGAAATAACTTGAAATGTAGTTTCATAAGATAACTTGTCATAGTCTTGCAAACATGTTCTTGATTCATGAGTAATAACAATAGTTCGTAATCATATATATAATTGACTTGAAAACATGCTTGTAACTTGCTAGATAGAATCATAAAGTTTCATATAAACATAATGAGAACACATGAGGAAGAATTCATGATTCATGGATTAAGTTGGGATTCCTAATAACCGTAATGGAAGATTAGGACTACAATAACGAATACAGATACAAGATTCATGTACATAAATACGGGCTACCAATATGTTGGGTTTAATTCCCTAGGATTTGAACTTCATGAATATCAAGAAACAGAGCATGGGGAAGAACGTAGAGATTCCCACATGTGGATGGAAGTTCTACATACCTTAATTTCTCCAAAACTTGAATTAAAGACTTGAATTTTAGAGAAGATTTCCTAAATCTTGATTCTTGAATATTGAGATGGGTTTTCTTGAAAACCCTAGATTAGGAATGATTATTTCTTGTTTAGATTACAAGGATATATGATAGAATTGAGTTGTAATTATTAGAGTCTGATATATGATAGAATTGAGTTGGAATTATTAGAGTGGGCTTACCTTGATGTTCTTGATGATGGAAGAGAGTAGGAAGTCGTTCTAGGGCTTGAAGGAATGGAAAAATAATGATTTGAATTGATATGGAAGAATATATACTGTTCTAGAAAAATTAATTTTTCGGCCCAGTTAAATACTGGCCGTATTTCAAAATACGGGCCGTATTTTGAAATACTGGCCGTATTTTGAAATACGGACAGCACTGCCTCGCTTCAGTAAAATGGCCATAACTCTTTGCACAAATGTCCGTTTGACCTCCATAATATACCGTTGGAAAGGTATTTCAAAGATATACAACTTTCATGAAGGAAGTCTTCCCAAATTCCAAATAAGTTTTGAAATACGGACCGTATTTGGAAATACGGTCCGTATTTAACCATTTGACATCAAATTGCCAAATTCCAGAATGCTTAGAAATCCATGGTTTCAGTTTACGATTTGATTTACGGCCCGTATAGTGAAATACGATCACTATTCATGGGCGTAAACTCCCATCCTACAACGGAACAGGGAAATTCCAATTCCCACATTCTTTATCTGATTTATAAGTCTAGGATCATGGTCAAAGCTTAAGTTAAAGGTACGAGGTGTTACAATATCTCCCCCTTGGGATCATTCGTCCTCGAATGATGAGTCATGGTTAAGAACGTGGCTGGACATTGCTTGAATACATGAACATGAATGAAACATGACGTAAAACATAAGAGCTTGACATGGTTACGTGGGAACATGGTCATGGATCATGAGTACTGAATACGTGATTACATGAAAACATGTATATGGGGAACATGAAACTGAGTAGCACCTACATGAATGAGAATCATGAAACATTTGTCCTCAATTTATGACTAGTGGTTAAGAATCGCTACTAACTCTAGAATCTATAAAATTTATGGTAGGACTTCCTTCATAATTCGGACCATCACGACATTTCTCAGATGCTTGTCAGCTAACTAAAGTACCAACATACAACTCACACGGTATCTTAATACGCATGATGTGAAATAACGTGATTACTGCATCTTGTATGTAGCTAACATAAATACTGAGCTGGCTTGAACACACGGACATTGGCTGAATGAGTACATGATCACTATACACGTGGTTTGGAAGAAAATCCGTAGACATGAATGACATGAGTACTGGAAATAGGCACGAACATGACATGATTTCCTGGGCGTGAGACGCATGACGTGGGACATAAATACATGAAGACTGGATGACATGAATACATGAGTGCTAAACTGTCATGAGATACGAATACATGTAAACATGGATATCGTAACATGGGAGCTGAATGTCGTAAACATGATTGTCACAACATGAGGGTTGAATACCAAGCGCAGGTAGGATTTTGATACTTAGAGACTTGATCACAGACGTTTGTATGTCACCATGGTAATATGAAATAGGAGTATGACTTAGGCTTTGAATGTAAGCACAACTCAATGTGAATGCGACAGATTTGAGTCATATAACAAGAATATGATCCTAACATAGGTATTCATAAATTTCTAGCATAGGCATGACATGAATACGTCGAATCTGAGTAGAATACTCCTGAGATAAGCACCATAGGGGGCAGGAAAGGAACTTTTGTTTGCTCTGAAACATAGATAGGAATACCTTGGCATACCCTGCTTATTATTGTGAGTGGATTATGAAGGATTGAGAGAAAAGGAATTATAGGTACTAATCACATGAGATACTTCTCTTTAAATCACAGACATGACATGGTGCATTGTACATGGAGGACGTGACGTGGAACATGCGTACATGGGAACGTGATTCATATGGCATGAAATGTGAATGCGTGAATAGCATGACGTGGGACATGGGCACAATAAAAACATGGCGTTCACATAAGTATCTGCATACCATGGCGTATAGACTGGAGTTCATGAGCTTTGAAGTAAGACTAAAGCATAAGTGTGTCTTGCGTGGAGTACAATTGTAGGATCACTCTTGGGTACTCATAGACATAAGGCATGGATAAAGTATTACCTTTAGAACTTAGATATACTAAAATAATGGGACATGATTCAACATGGCTTACTCTTATCACCGTGAGTAAACTCCCTTGTTATAAATGTGACTTATGAAAGAATGGATTATAGACATGAATAATTCGTTCCTCGAACATCTAAGACATGGGTAGAAAGTCACTTTGGACATAAAAATGGCATAGGTACTTCGAAAAAGATAAGGGCATCCTTTGTGCCAAGTTACTAGATGGTTTAAAACCTTAGCCAAAGAAACATAAGCACGAATTACATAGAATCATGGGTAGGACATCCATCTTGGTTCACCTTCATTATCATCTAATAACATCATTGTTACGATACCGCTATAAGTGGGATGCATAGCGAAATGGATTGGGGCACAAGTATGTGGTAACATGGATAAGATAATCATAGTCGTCAAGATCATCATCAGATTTGAAAAGCACTTGGATGCTAAAACATGGACATGAGTATAAAAGCATGATAGATACGTGAGACAGGAGTGCATTTTTTTTTTAACTTTAGACATGAGCACACCTAATGTGCGAAACATGAAAGGACATTCCCTTGCATAGCTTACTATCGTATGAAGTCTTAATTCTTGTATCTTAAACATAGAGTGTAGAGCTCTAACATGGACATGATATGGGTACGAAAGGCACGAGTAGAGTACATCTGGGCATTAGTACCACATAATGCATGAATTACTTTGGAATTGGAACCGTCATACCCTTAAAACCCGCTATTCGCTCTAGAAATTTACCTTATAACATAATTACCTAGTACTTGATCTCAACAGCATGACAAAGATCAAATTCTACGCACCTTATCTTGGCTACATGAAACTGTGACCCTCTAACATAATCTCTTTAACACCTATCAACTTACAAAACACATAGTTTATATCGGCACCTTATCACACGATCTCCCCCTTAGTTCAAAAGCTGACGTTTAAAGCCTGTGGATCCCTTGAGTTAGCGATAAGTGGTCATCTAATGGTTCTGCTAATTTCCTCTAGCATACTGACGACTCATTTCTTCAGCTTACTACAAGCAAGTCTTACTTACTGGGAAAATTGGATTACTTAAATGAACGAGTTTCTAATGTACATAACTGGCATATTAGCTTTGTCAGTCTTGGGGAAAACTTTTTTCTGATAACTCTTAAAGGCTCTTCTTCTGTAGCTTGCTCTCTTACTGCTTAGATGGTTTTCTTCTTTCACCAATTTCTATACCTCAAATTGAACTTAAACCCTTTGGGTTCTAACACGCCTTCGGTGTATTCAGACAGTTACCTTAGTAGTGCTATCTTGACTAAGTAACTCAAATCGTACTTCTACTAACTCTGCTGAAAATTTCTAATTCACTGAGTCTATTCAAACTTACTCACTATGCTTTTGTTAACCACTTGCTAGCATTATATTCTCTAATTCTTATATGAGTACTAAAGTGAAGCTTAAGGTTATTTCTAACTTTTCCACCTTATCTGACTCTATTCTGGGGTTGTATACTATCTTTCTGAACTACAAACATGAATCACACTTAGGAAACTTCATCTATCTCAAACAAGGAATTGGAACAACTAACCCCAAACTCCTTATACACTTTCAAAATTATATCATACTATACACATCAGGGATAAATACTTAATCACATAACCTAAGAGAGAATTGTCATATCTTTCATCTCATAGTAATACCTGCTTCTTGTAGTCACTTACTCATGTCATACTCTCTAGGTTTGATCTGAATAAGCTGAAATAATTTAAAACTAATACAAAAAAAAATTCAATATCGTCTGCTCATGGTTTTCTTATCGCATCAGTCCCTTCCTAATCATGTACATAGATCATATGACAAATATATATATATATATATATATATATATATATATATATATATATATATATATATATATATATATATATATATATATATATATATATATATATATATATATATATATATATATATAAATATATTTGTCACGACCCAACCCCGTAGGCCATGACTAGTGCCCGACCTGGACACCCGTATACATACCTATCAGATATAGTCAAACTGAAACCACGAACAATATGGAACTTTACAAAAGAATTCCGAAAGTTCATAGCGTCATCATATATGTATACTCAGATAAATTGTCTCCTGAGGAGTCACAACTGATCAAATCATAAAATGATACGCAACCCGACAAGGCTGCCACTACACATCAATATCATGTCATATGCAAGTCGGCAAGGCTGCCACTACGGACGGACGTCATATCATAGTACATCGTATAGACACAACTGAACAGAATTTATACACAACCCACACATATGTCTACAGACCTCTAAGAGTATCAACTATGAAATATGACGGGACAGGGCCCCGCCGTACCCCTGGATAACATATACATATATATCTTATAAGATCTGTACTGAAAGTCTAAACCCCGGAACAACGGAGCTCTCCAAGATAGCTGAGTAGAAGTCCTATGCTGAAGGGTCACCAAACCGACTATCTGTACCTGCGGGCATGAAACGCAGCCCCCCCGAAGAAAGGGGGTCAGTACGGAATATGTACTGAGTATGTAAAGTATGAAATTCAGTAAAGAGGATCATAACTGAAACAAAGATTACCAGAAACAAGTATGACTTTTAAAACATCAATACACTTGCCTTATGAAATGAAAGTCATGCATATCAATATCATATATCATATATATAACGTGTCCCGGCCCTCTAGTGAGGGACTCGGTGAATAAAGTCATCATATGCCCTCCTGGACGCCATAACATATCATCATATCATTATAACATCATATCATCACATCATCATATCATCATATACATATATAACGTGTCCCGGCCCTCTAGTGAGGGACTCGGTGAACAATGCAGTGAAACTGTGCACGAAAACATGTCCTGGCCCGGGACTCAGTGAAAGATATATTGAGGCATGCACGAGCAGAGTAGTGAGAAACCATATGCAGTTTAAAAAATTATCAAGACTCAACAGAATAAGAAGAAAGATTAACGCCTGAGTATCAATAGCGACAATCATAGCAAGTATCCCTCGGATATCATTATAGAATATATCAAGAGGCTTAGGAATCATAGACATGTATCAAGATCATATGAAACAACTTATAGAAGTCTGGACATTAGTTATTACAGAGTTCCTGAGAATAGGAGCTTATATGTCGGCTGTTATTCAACGTACAGAAAACTGAAGAGGGAAACTCAATCATTTAAGAGCTCTAACATCAAGAAGTGAATAAGAATCACAAATCACACTCAACACTTATGAATAGAATTACCCCAAAGTTCACATCATTTATCACTTAGATCTAGGACATGCCAAAAGAAAGAAAGGATAGCTTTACATACCTGTTAGAGGCTATTCGTAACCCGTTCGTCTCGTCGCTCTTTTAGCCTATTTAATATAAGAGTAACGTTATCGTTAGTAACTATATTTTCTAGTTCGCAAATCTATAGTCAATTTCTTGTAGAACCTATATTTAAATTTATATATTCTTGTTTAGGGTTTTCTATTATCTAACGATTTAGCGAAAATCCGGCAGCACTTCCCCTATATGTATTCGCCTATCCCAAATTTCCAATTGCTTTCCTGTTGACACAGAAATACCAACAACAATAATATATATGATAAATTCTCCTAATTCAGCCCATAACAATTTTAACAATCCAACAATTCTTCTGAACCCTTTTCAACCCACAATTCCGTATAACAACGATTTCATGTAATTTTATTCTTCCCATTTCGCCCAATACAATTTTAATAATTCCATTACAATACTATTAACACAATTACACCATAAAAAAAGAAAATCTTACCTTAATTTTCTCGGAGGAATTTCTACTCTTAATTGCTCCAATTTTACAATTTCTTCTTCTCCGACTTAATATCCAATGTTGCTATCACCTCCTTGAACTTGTAATTCAACTTAGAACTTAATCAAAACAAGAAAAATAAAACTTTTCTTCAGCAACCATGGCTGGCCGTGAGCAGCCATGAAAGCTTTACTTTTTTTTTTTTTGATAAAATGAAATAAAAAATGGTGAATTCTTCATTAGCCCATTGCTTATATATGGTACTCCATATATGGCCACGTATCCCACTTATCCTTTGACTCACCAAAGCATTTTGTTGAGTTGTCATTCATTTTTTTTTATTTTTTTCGGGTGGGGCCCACAATTAAGAATTAACTTAATTAATTTAATTAATTACTAATTCCCACTTAATAATCCAATCACAGTTAATTAATTCCTAATCTCCAATAATAATATTTTTTACACTAAATAAAATTTATAACAATTTATGTTCTAATTAAAATTGAAAATTAAAGGTTTCTACTTTTTATCCGAAAATAATTCCGCCTTTAACTTGAGTCGATTTGCTTGACGTATAAATATACGGGGTATAACAATATATATATATCCTTGAAAAAGTCGAGACTTTCTAGTATTACATGTGGTTGGCTCTTAGGCTATTCCCCTGTTCAAAACTACCGTGGGCAACTTGTGCCTGCTGCGGTTAACTTCATAACATGCTACCTTGTGGGGTCTTAAATATGAACCATCACCCTTATACTGTAGCTCCATGGTAAGATAATCTAAATAAACTTATTCTGTAAGGTATATAACCTATGTGTACTGCCATGCCGAAACTTGACTTTCAAATGGTACTATCACCTGATAAACACACCATGCACTATTTAGCTAGTCTTGAGCCTCGAATTTTCTTTCTCACCGCTTACGCATTCGATACGTTTAGAATTCGATGGAAAACGAATGTTACTTACTGCTCTAAGCTTCATGGCACGAGTTAGAATAATTCATTATGACTCTATCTGAAAGCAACACATCGATAATGATTAGATTTACCTCTTCCTCACCCATTGAGACAAGGCGTATTCGGTAGAATGGGGAAACAACACACGAGTCCGAGTGATTTCTGAGAACATAGCTCTATTGCACGATCTAGAGTTGAAACAAGTGAGACAAACTTAAATGTCTTGGTGGTCAACTGTTTATATGTGTGGCGCGCACACACATATAAAAGTGACTCCACTGGACACGGTTTCATAGACTCCCTAAGACACTTGAACCTAGGCTCTGATACCAAACTTTGTCACGCCCCGAACCATGGCCTGGGCGAAACACGGCACTCGGTGCCTTACTGCTTGTGACCGAGCGAACCATAGGGCTTGCTCAATCATCATGAGACATAACATGAGCGGAATATAACGTGAATGCATGATGAGCCTTTATAAAACGTAATAAGTCATAATACTTAATAAAAATACTTGTTTAAACATATGTGCGGAAATAACATGAATGAGACAAAAATGGCTATACGACTCCGAATGTCTGACATAATATAACTGACTTGTCTAGTCTATGAAACCTCTATCATGAGTCTGACTGGAAAACATACTTCCTAGGACAAGGCCCCCAGCATACCTTAGATGCATAACAAATCATAAAACAAAAGTTGACTAAACCCCGAATGAGATGGGGCTCACCAAAAGCTGATACGAATGCTGTCTTACTGAGCAGATGTGTCGTCCTGTATATCAGTACCTGCATCGTGAAATGCAGGCCCCCGGGCAATAAAAGGGGACGTCAGCACATTGAATGTCCTGGTATGTAAAGCAACTGAAAGAAATAGCATGGGACAAGGAATAACATGATAAGAACTGAAACCGAAAACCTAGACATGAACATGAGCATGATCATGAGTACATATATATATAACATAAGTAAAACATGATAAGTAGGGAGAGCATTTCATAAACCGACATGTGATATCACCACGTAGGTACGTGGAGTTTGGTCCTCGCCGCGACCAGCAGAGCCCTCATACCTTGCCAGGGTATAAGATGGTATCGTGCCTGATGGATCCATTCAGTGTAAAATTAAGGTATCGTCCTAACTGGGCGGAGCGATCGTTGTCCTATGGTGGCTACATAGTTTCAGGCTATCTGAGCCTTCTCGGTAATTCGTGCAACTCGCAAAAACATGAACATAATATAATTGGCTAAGAAGCCCATGATTTTCATGAATTAACTTGTACTTGTCTTGTAATCATGATTTCACGAAATAACTTGTAAACATGGTTTCATGAAATAACTTGAAATGTAGTTTCATAAGATAACTTGTCATAGTCTTGCAAACATGTTCTTGATTCATGAGTAATAACAATAATTCGTAATCATATATATAATTGACTTGAAAACATGCTTGTAACTTGCTAGATAGAATCATAAAGTTTCATATAAACATAATGAGAACACATGAGGAAGAATTCATGATTCATGGATTAAGCTGGGATTCCTAATAACCGTAATGAAAGATTAGGACTACAATAACGAATATAGATACAAGATTCATGTACATAAATACGGGCTACCAATATGTTGGGTTTAATTCCCTAGGATTTGAACTTCATGAATATCAAGAAACAGAGCATGGGGAAGAACGTAGAGATTCCCACATGTGGGTGGAAGTTCTACATACCTTAATTGCTCCAAAACTTGAATTAAAGACTTGAATTTTGGAGAAGATTTCCTAAATCTTGATTCTTGAATATTGAGATGGGTTTTCTTGAAAACCCTAGATTAGGAATGATGATTTCTTGTTTAGATTACAAGGATATATGATAGAATTGAGTTGGAATTATTAGAGTGGGCTTACCTTGATGTTCTTGATGATGGAAGAGAGTAGGAAGTCGTTCTAGGGCTGGAAGGAATGAAAAATAATGATTTGAACTGATATGGACGAATATATACTGTTCTAGAAAAAATAATTTTTCGGCCTAGTTAAATACTGGCCGTATTTTGAAATACGGACAACACTGCCTCGCTTCAGTAAAATGGCCATAACGCTTTGCACAGATGTCCGTGTGACCTCCATAATATACCGTTGGAAAGGTATTTCAAAGATGTACAACTTTCATGAAGGAAGTTTTCCCAAATTCGAAATACGTTTTGAAATACAGACCGTATTTGGAAATACAGTCCGTATTTAACCATTTGACATCAAATTGCCAAATTCCAGAATGCTCAGAAATCCTTGGTTTCAGTTTACGATTTGATTTACGGCCCGTATAGTGAAATACGATCACTTTTCATGGGCGTAAACTCCCATCCTACAACGGAACAGGGAAATTCCTATTCCCACATTCTTTATCTGATTTATAAGTCTAGGATCATGGTCAAAGCTTAGGTTAAAGGTACGGGGTGTTACAAGATGCTTATGGGTTTGAATGTATATGTGACTATGTATGACTATTATGTAACACCGAGCTTATATGGCTGGGTATGATATGTATTGCGCGCGCACCACTGCAGTTGGGTACGGATAACCCTGAGCCTTGGTAGGGACAGGTATGCGTAATCCTGAGCCTTGGTAGGGCCAGGTATGTATAACCACCGAGCCTAGCCATGGTCGGGTACGTGAAACATCGAACCTTCTTGGTCGGGTATGCTATGTAAATGATATGAATATGAATACGATAGGAATATAAATATGCTATGTAAAAAGAGTACGAATATGAATAAGGATACGGATACAGATGTATGTACACAATCATGCGTTAGAAATGGAATGTCCCTATGGTAAACAAGTTAGTGTTCATGATGATGATATTACTACCTCCCTTCTTATGCTAATTCTTATGTTGCTTATTATGCTTCTATACTGATGTCGATCATGCTTTACATACTCAGTACATTCTTCGTACTGACGTCCTTTTGTTTGTGGACGCTGCGTCATGCCCGCGGTGGCCAGGGAGATAGACTTGATCCATAGCTGTATTATTCAGGGATTGTGTAGTGGATCTCCATTTCATCCGGAGCTATAGCTTTTGGTATTCATTCTTTTGTGTACATATTTATAGGCACGGCGGGGTCCTGTCCCGCCTATATGATATGACATACTCTCTTAGAGGCTCATAGACAGGTGTATATGGTTAGATGTATTTAGCCTTGTCGGCTAGCCTTTTGTATATCGTTTTGTTAGCCTTGTCGGCGTACGTACATGGTTATGGGCATAATTGCTAATGATGATATAAATGTATTGTTGCCCCATGATGTTAGTATGAATGATGATAGAAAGCATGATTTAGCTACGTGGCTCACCTAGGTATAAATGTGAAAGTATGATGAGAGGTGCCCGGGTGGGTTAGCACCGGGTGCCCGTCGCGGCCCTCCGTTCGGGTCGTGACAATTTGACAATTTCCAGTGAGCTGTTCTAGTCCCTCAACTTTCAAGATCCAAAATTACGTCCCCAATTACGGTCCGTAATTTGCAATATTCCCAGCTTTAGTGATTTTAATCTGTACTTTGTTTGGCTCGGGAATTGTGCTAGATTTTCTGAATTTGTTGACTTCTTGGGACCCACTCAACCTTATGTTTACCTTTTAGGCTAGAAAAACAACTTTTCAGCTTTTGACCTGGATTCCTTGGATCTAGCTTTCCTTTTTATCTTCTTCTTCCTCAAGAACAAGGATGAACAATGAAGGACATTCAAAATCCAATGTACCCCAAATCAACTCGTTTTTGTCTCAAATTTTAGATCTAAGTTCCTTTCACCTAGACAACAAAGCCAATATCAATCAAAGCTCAATTTCAACAAAATCAACTAAACCCACTTTGAGTTCTTCAAGGTTTGATGGAGCTTCAATGGTGAAAACTTCAAAATCCACCCAAATGACCTCAAACTTCGGATTTAGATGTATTTCACATCAAAAAACTCAAATTTAACTTCAACAACACTCAAATCAAACCATGACTTCAAAATTTTCGAATTTTTTAGGTTTTTTTTTTTTAGGGATTTTCCGATTTTGAGCCTAGGATTAGAAATTGTAGGAACAATCTCTTAACCTATGCTCTGATACCAAATGATAACGATTCAATTTGAGGAAGAAAACAAATCAACAATGAAACGCAAAAAATTAAAGGATAACAAGAAATTGGAATGAGAATTGAAGAAAAAAGGGATGAGAAATAGAGGATAAAAGCAAGACCCAATAAATAATGAACCTATGAGCAAACCTAAGTATATGAAACTTAGACCCTCTCAATTTGATTCAATTCAAAGAACCTATACTATTTAAAATCAAGGTAAGGGAAATTCAATTAAAATTCACAAATGAACAATCCTTCATGAAATCAATGGAAATGAGGTTCAAAACCAACAATGGAATCTACCATTAACTATCCTAAATCCTAAAGGCTATTAAGCCAACCAAACTATTACTCCTTAGAGTATTCAATACATAATTCGTCCAAATCTGCCTAATCAAATGAAAGACAAGTTACATATATAAGCTAAGTAAAGAAGACTAATAGGCAATTACAATGCCACCCTTAATGAAGTAAGGGCCTTATTTGACTAGTCTTCTTAGTGTAGTCTTCAATTCAAGGATTGACCTTCAATGGCCAAACACGTCTCTCCTTGCATAGATGGCCCCCAATCAACCTTCCATGCATAGCCTTCTTGCAAGCGTAACTCTCCTTGCGCAAAGTAGCCACTAGCACAAATAGACCTTTGCATAAATAGCCATCTCCAGCCTTGAATCACCCAAGCTTGCAATTGTAGTCACTCTAAGAGGCAAGTCTTGGGCCTTGGACTCTTGACTTCTTCTCCCATGCTATATCCTATGGTTTGAAGGCCCTCCAATGACTCCATTTAAATGCTACCAAAGCTTCGTCCTCCATGAATCCGCTTCCACACAAATCCTTGGAGAAGTTTGAATAGGTGAGCCATTTGTGCCTTTTAGGATCATATCAATGAACTTAAAATCTTTGATTAAGGATCTCGACACATTATTCGGTTGTCATATATTGAAAACTATAATCACATTGAAGATTTTAGAATACGAAATAACATTAGACATGTTGGTCTACTTAATAAAACTGGATGACTTTTAAAATTTAAACAAAATATGGGTATTGAACCGAATATTCAAGTCTCAAATTGTTGGTTCGGACTTGTTAGATGAGTCTGAATTTCATATTTTTGTATGTAAAAGATACTTTCATATGCTAATAAGCACTATATCTTCATAATTGTAATTAATACTCAATTCTTTAAAGCCATTATTTTGACTTTTTTGTCCATGACAAATAAACAAAAGTATTGTAGTACACTAAAAACAAGAAAGATTTAAGTTATACATTGATGGTGTAAAGATTTTTTTAATATTATTAGTGTAATTTGACTTTAATTTTTGTAGAAGATTGGTTCTCGTTTTTAAAGTTAGCAATTACTGTTTGTATAAAAAATTACTGGTAATTGCCTTTCAAGCATCATGATATAAATGCATATAAAATTTATACTCGAAAAAGTATTATTACCTCAAATTATAGTAAATGTTCAGATTCCAGTTGTGTTTTGACCAAGATAAATGTCCGTAGTGAAAACGCAATTAAATAGCTGGTGATATCATCAAGTTGTTTCAGTAGATAAATGTAAGTAGATACAAACTTCCTCCTTTGTTTTGTTTTTTTCTGAAAACAATTTTAATTTCATAATACACAATAAATTTCACACTTATTGAGATCTACTAGATGATGTGTGCGATATTTTGTTTGTAAGTTTGAAACCACTAAAGCATCCAAATGATACCTTTTGTTTACAACTTGGGCCAAGTCATTCCATAAATAGGCTTTGCTACATGTGTACATAACATGCAAATTCTACAAGGCTCTTACGTGGTGTTTTGGCTATCAAAATATAAATGTACAAGCCATTATATAATTGAAATTTGAGTGTGATCTTGTATATTGTATTGTGTAGGAAAAATACCCAAATCATAAATAATTGCAAAGGCATAGCCTAGCAGGTAGATCTGTGAATAAACAACAGAGTCCACTTCTGCATGATTCAGGACTTCAGGTTTAGGCATTTCAGTGCATTTGGTGGCTGTTGACACCTAAATTTTGACCTCCCATAATTTATTTTAATCACTCAGAGTCCTTGAATATTAAACGGAGTGAAATATGTGTCTTTAAAGTCAAAATAATTTTATAAAATTAATTAGATAAATATTTTATGATTCTTGTTTGGTAAAGTAATTTCTGTAATGTTATAAATCAATTGGAAAATAAATTGCAACAACTATGATACATTTGCTAAAACTAATTAAGGAAATAGTTTAAAATAATTATTTATTTAATTAGTTGAATTATCAGAAATCAATTAGAAAGTATATTACTCTGTTTAAATTCAAGGAGTCTGGTTAATCAAATAAATTAATCATTTTACCCCTCAATTCTTGTTTAATCAATTTATTAAAATTTATCATAAATTAATTGAGTGTTTAATTGTGATTTATTCTGTAAATTACCCATTAAATGACTATAATTGAAATAATCAATTAATAGTCAATTATGGCCCAATTGAAAATCAATTCCATAATTGAGGTCATTATTGCAAGCTTAGCCTTTAAATTGTTTGATTGGTTTAAATTTTGACCATAATTGAAACAACCAAATTCATGGTTTAAATCAATGAAGGTCATAATTGCAAATTGTGTCTTTTAGCATAATTAGTCATGCCATTAAGTTAGTTAATTACATCCATAATTGAAATAGCAAATTTCATTGCTTAATTCAATTAAGGTCATTCTTGCAAAATAAGCTATTAACTAGTTATAACGTGGTCATAACTAAAATGTTCAATTAATGGACATCGTTTAAATTTGGCTACCTGTTAAATTTTGCATATTTGTCCCAGCCATATACCCATATACATGAATATACACACGTATACATGTATACTCATGTATATCATATACACATGACAAATCAGGCCCTTTTTTTTCTTTTTAAAGGTGTTGAGCCGAGTCCAGCCCAATAAGGCCAGACCAGCCCAATAAGGCCAGACCAGCCCAACCCCCCTCGTATACAATCCCAACAACCACAACAGACCCTAGAGGTCTCATTTTGTATCAACTATGAAGAGGACGGGTAAACCCTAGCCGCCGCGGGCCACCCCTATCTCCCCTCTCGTCATCTATGCCATTTTTAGCAAAATTGCAGAAAGCTTTTCCCTTTTCCAGGCTTGTGTGGCCTTGAAAGGTAATGAAATTAATACTCCCAACTATTTTCATCACAAATCGACCAAACAAGGTGTTACTATGTTTCGTTTTTGTTTTCTTTCTTGTTTTTCTTAGGAATCAAATGGTCAACACTGCTTTTCTTTAATTGTTCTTGTTTATTTTCAATTTTGAATGCTGCATTATTATTGGTTCTTGAAGAACTGTCACAACCCAATTTGGCTAAGTCTTGCAGACACTTACCTTTCCCACCTCGGTAAGCGAATCTTCAACCCAACGATGTAAAAACATAGATAAATGACTAAATAAGCGGAAGAGAATCAAATCACGTAAGTCTGACGATAATAATATAAATCAATGCAGAGATAGGAAAATACACACCAAAGTCTGATTTAATCCATACAAGAGCATTTAGCTAGAAATATACAAGTCTAGAAATATAATAGTACATCAATGTCTATATATGTCTCAGAATGGAAAGTAAGACATATGTAAGAGGAGTCTTCAAGGCATCAAACGTCTCGTGCTCACCTTGTAAACTCTAGGCTACACTGATAGCGACTATCAGGGAGACGGAAGTAGATCCAACCTGGAACTCGGCATTCATAAAAGAATGCATCAAGTGCAGGTCAGTACAAAACCATAGTACTGGTAGCTATCATAGGCCGACTAAGTATAGTCACCTAGGTTGAAGCATCTAAACCCAAGTGTACCAAGTCTGGATATATCCAATTCGAACCCATACAATGCAAGTAAATCAGATCATCACAAAATAAGCCACAATGCAATGCAATGCAATAATGAATATAATGCAATGGTGTGTACACCTGTACTCCAGACGCAAGTATCGACGTCCCGGTAGCACAACCCATGGCGGACCTGCGAAGTCCATGTACCTCACCCAATCCACGATTCCGGGACAACCATCGGATATTAAACTCTCACATCACTCGCACACAATTCACAATTTCGGGACAACTATTGGATATCGGACTCTCACGTCACTCTCATGCAAACTAAGCCCAGCTCATCACAGTGTTTCCTCAAGTATCATCAATGTATCAACAATATATTATGAAGGATGAGAGTGCGTGCAATATATGAGTCAACATCAATAATCAGGTCAATATCACAAGTACCAAGCATGGGTACGCCAATAATATCATGAAAGACTATACAAGTCATATAGAACACTGTCCTCATAATCAAATGTCAACAAGTGAGGCACCACAATATCATGAACAAGATATATCAATAATCTCCAATATCTACTATTACCACGCGGCATCAAGCCAATAATAATAGGGCAATCAGGTCACAACACAACGGGGTGGCTAGCCCCAATCACAAAACAGGGCCCAACCTAAGACAATATCTAACCTAACTTCATACCCGAATTTTTACTTGTTTTTTCGACAATGTCATCTAAATATATGCTTCGCTAAACGAAGTCTCACCAAGGGTAAGCCATAACCTACCTGGATGGCCAAACAACAATATACCAACAATCACTCATAATCCTTGCCCTTTCGCTGAGTCTCAAGATCCAGAAAGTCTAGGTATATTCAAAATCTAGATTAGAAATCATGAAGATCGATACCTATATTGCTATCATTTGAATTAGGTTAAAAACCAACCTTAGAATTTAGGGAAACGGGGCCCGCAAGATCAAAACAGAGAAAATTCCGGGGTCAAATATTCAATTAAACACTAGGTGATCAAAACCTATCAACTAATTGCTAAATTAACTCAATGATTCATCCAATTTCAAAATCCAAGCAAAACGCCCAATTTTGGGTATAAACCCTAACTCTTAGATTCAAGAATTCAATATTAATAATGGGAGATATATGATTAACAACTTTAGATACATCATAATCTAGCATAAACCCAATCAATTTCATCATTAAAAAGCCTTGATAGAATATCCGTTAAACTCACTTTCAATCTTCCATTACTAATGAACTAACAAGGAAAAGGGATTCTAAGATGATTAGGAATAATGAATTAGCAAGAAGATTAGAAGGACTTGCCACCAAGAATCTTCTCCAAGAATTCTCTAGAATAGTTCCCAAGAGCTCAATATTCGGAATTGTAATTAAATGATAGACTAAGGGCTTTTAATACACACTTAATGAATATAACAGCCCCGTTACCGATACGGTAGCATCGGGACTGCCACGACAGCACTACCCACACATCCACTCATACCGTCGAGACGGTCAGGCCACAACAGAGCTTGAGCGGCCATCCTAGCACAATGGCGGTGCAGCCCTGGCGGACACCGGTACCAGAAAACCCAATCTTAAACTCAAACGAAATCCCGACTAATTCCTGAGGCCATCTGCTCACAATGCACATATACAAACATATATAAAAACATGCTACGAACGCACTCGTGGCCTCAAAATTTCCAACGGAGGTCTAGTTGATCGAGTCAACTCCCGATACCTCAATTCCAACTTCCCAACCCTAATCTCAAAATGCATCCGAGTGCATTGGGAACCGAACCAGATATACACACAAGTTCTAAAAGACCATCTAGACCTCCCGAAATCGATGGATTTTAAAAAAAGATCCATTTACCCTGAAGTCAACTCTTTTTCACTTAAGCCCAAATTTCACAAAAAGTCACTCGAATCAAATATAAACGCATCGAGAAGCATGTCAATGGTCTCCTTATGTCAAAATTGAGCTAACTAAGCTCGGGAAAGGTTCAAAAGGGCCGAAAATGCAATAACGACCAAACGGGTCGTTACAAGTACTATTGAGATCGATTTATGTTGGTCAAAATTTGACCTTTGATACTCGATTTAACTTAATCCTAGCCCTATAATGCTATAATGTGAGGAGGAATTCCCTAAATTGGAATTTATCCCACATCGACTGAACCGAGGGTTTGGGGTTTTGGGATTTCTATATAAAGGACCACAGATCGTTCACTTACAAACAGAGATATTCTCCTAAAAACTTGATTTTTTCTTAAGTTTTAGCATGATTGATTTGAAACTTTAAATTTTGGGTTAAGTTAAAATTTTAAATATTTTGTTCTTTGCTTGTGTGGCTGAGTTGTGAGGCTAAGGAGCAAAAAAGGGTCTCCAAACGTTCAAACTAGACATAGACTGCATTAAAAAAAGGTAATACCCTTTCCTTTAGTCAATTTTTATTTATTCTGTGCCTTAGATTATTTTTTATGTGATTCATTTTCTGTTTTGTGTAGTCTTTTAGGCTTAGTTAATCTTAGTTTAAGGTTTTGCTTTGGTATGATTCTGTGGCTGTCTAGTGTCAATCATGTTTGCCTAGTTATAATTTTACATTGCTTTCTCACTGTTACTCTAGATTAATAGTTAGCTAATCCTGCTTATGTGCTTAACTAAGACTAAGTGTTTGTGGTTTCTGATCATCATGTCTATATGCTTAGTTTAGATTGAGAACTTATAATCCCTGTTGATCATGTCTAAGTGCTTACTTGTCTCAGATTAGTGTGGCTTACAGGTTTTTATTGATCATATCAATAGTGTTTTACCTGCTTTGAGATCAGTTGACCTATTGTATGATAAATCATTTTGCTTGATTGTTTTTAGGGCCAGTTAGTTCATGATCTTCTTTAACCATGCTCACACACTTAATAGACTGCCTAGGGCCTGTGTGTTAGTAATAGCTAAACTATGTTCACTAGTTTGAGTTTGTAACTTTGCTTAAGGGCGCCATACATGTTCATTTAATTAACCACAAACCGGTAGCTTATTGACTGTGTTTCCTGTGTTCTTGTAACTGGTTCCTTCCTTTAAGTTTTGGTGGATATTTTGATTACACCATATGAACCAACAAGTGCATTATTAATTTCACGACCCAACCCGCCATGACTAGCACCCAACTAAATCCTAGTAGGTGAACCAACACACAAGATCTCTATTCATTCAAGTCTGATTTTATATCAAACAAGTCAAACGATTATACTCATTCATGCATCAAATAAACTGGGTAAGTCATGCCATAAAATACTAAAACAAGTGTGGAAGTCTAACTATTACAAATTTCTCAAAATTCGAAAGTCATCGTATAGGACTCTAAGCCAAAAACACGTCTAAGAACTGAAATCTATCTAATAAATATCCATAATGTCCAGAATAAGAAAAGACATCATAAGTAGAAGATCTTCGGGCGGCCTGGCATGAGAAGGAGATCACCCCAAAATCTGTCAGCAAATATCCTCCACGCTAGATGTGAGGACGAGTAGCGGTCTCTATATCAAATTTGCACTCAAAGAATACAACAAGGTAGTATCAGTACAAACACTATGTACCGGTAAGCATCATAGGCCGACTAAGATTAGTATCATGCATATCTTATGAAATCACTAAAATAAACAAGCCAGTCAATCATACACGAATATCAATACATCATAACAATCCAACCACAGACGAACACAACAAATCACCGAATTGCCAAGAATCACAAACACGTTAACTACAACGGAGATAAAAGTACACTATACCCCCACTCGCTATACACACATATTATCTGACGTCATGACTCAGTAGTCATGACCTACAGGGGACCTATGGTGTCCATGTACCACTCGTTTCGGAGCACTCCTCGGACCCGAGCACAACCTCCACTCCGGAACGAACCTCGGACGCGAGATATAACAGTAAACCTCTTATTTCTAGAACTAACCTCGGACCACGAGCCCATAATCTAGGCCACATATATGCCTTGTCATACCTTTTACATAACAGTGTTTCTTACCTTCTCAATATCCATATTCACCTCATCATTCCCTCGAGAAGACTATATTAACTTCTCCTCACAATACAACCACTGCAGATTAAATCACACAGGAATAATGGCATGAAGCCTACACAACATTCAATCACAACACATAGGACAATATCATATAATGAATACTAGACATGCTTTCTCCTAATGAAATCACAAACATACATTCAACTAACCAAAGTCTAACTCAAGTAAACCATAACCTACCTTAAAGCAGAGCTGGAACAATGCAAGTCACTCTGCTACAACCTTTCCTTTCCTCAAAGCCTCAGAATGCTCAAAGTCTAGAAATAGAAGGCTCAATGAGTCATAATACTCAATTACAAGTTCCAACGCAAGAATACCCTTCCTTTACCCCCATTCCAAGGGGTGGATGATTTTCTAGGTGATAAACAACCTATCTAGACCCTTAGTAATCATTGCTCATCACTTTATAACAAAATTCTATCAATATTCCCATTACAAGCACTTTTCCATAGAAAAACACCATTTTTATAGAACCTTAGGTCTCCAATCACTTAGTTTATGTCTCTAAATGTTCAATTTATGACAAATAGCAACTTACCAATGCATTTAGATGATAAATAAGTGATAATAATCATAACCCATCAAGTTTAGAAGTTTCATTAAAATTATAGGGTTTCTAATTCAATTTCACCATTAAAGACCCACGGGGATGATTTCAATAATGAAGGGGACAGGAATGATAGAATGAAAGCAATAGAACTTACCTCATAAGATTGTCTTTCCCTAGCTTGAAAATTCTCTCTAAGCGTTTGTTGGGAAGTGTGTTGGGTGTTATGAATGAGAAAATAAAACTAAGGCAATTTAAAACCTGGTTGTTGCCTCCCGTCGACCGCTGCAGCAGTTCCGCTATAGCAGTCAAGTGACCACTATAGCAGTCCCCAACTTTCCGCCTGACCGCTATGGTGGTCGGTTCATCGCTATGGCCGTCTATTCACTGCCATAGCGGTCCACCTTACTCCACAGCAGCCACCAAAGAAATGGTTGGCTGCTTGCAGCGGTCGAGTCACCGCTATAGCGGTACCGCGACAGCGGTAATCCCACCACTGCAATGGTCCAATTTCATTGCAGTCCTCAAAACACAATACAGAACATGCATACATACAAAAAAATGCCCTGAGAATCCACCGAGGCATCGGAATTCCCAATGGAGTCCTAAATTTCCATAACGACCGGAAGGGTCGTTACAATTTCTTCTTTTGGAATCTGGTCTGAAAATAAACTGATAGCCTGCCTTGCCTTATTAAGTATTAGTGTTGAACCTCTTGTTGGCATTTCACTTGTGGTCTGCCAAAGTATCCATGCCCCTTTTCTGTTTGAAATTTTTGTGTAATGTTTCCTTGGGAATCTGTTGTCGCCTGTTCTTAATACCTGCACTTAGTTTGAACATGACCAAGAATATTTACACTTGAATAAAATGGAGTAGGATCTATAGGATGTATTAACAAGAGGTGTCACTTTAAGGGCATGTTTGGCACATAGGTGTGACTTACCCAGGTCTTGAGAGAGAGTGGACTAGGCTTTGAGTTTCTTGTCAAACTCAGCACTAGTCATCCTCTTCTCAAGATGCTGGGGTTCCCCTATGCTAGAATATACCGTATTGGGCCCTACTAAGAGATAAAAATCTGTAGAACTCTTGAGGGAATTATTATAAGCTGTGTTGAAAGTTCTAAAAAATGGCAAGGTGTTTGCTTTTTCCTTTTTTTCCTAAAAAGGCTCTTTGCTGTGTTAAATTGTTGATTTAATCTAACTATTCTAATTACATAAGCTATTGGCCTAGCTTGATTTTGTTAAACTATGCCTCATTTAGACCTCATTCCTACAAATTCCACTTTGGTTTGGTTTAAAGAGAATCAGAAAGTATAATATCTAACTGATATAATCAGAAACCTGTTTAGCTAAGTTATTTTTGTAGTTTGATCTCATTTTACATTGTGAATCTATGTGGTTTTTTTGCTATTAATTTCTTTTAAGTCTGTTCAGTTTAGTTCATGTTTGCGATCTTTGGGATCTAGTCTACAAATCTGAGATTGGTTTGTTTGCACCCATGTAATTTAGATAAATTGTGGAGTCCTAATGGCTTAATATACAATACTAATTTGTATTTAATTTGGATATTTATCACTATCTGAATTATCCTAACATGTTTTACTGGATAGATTTTGTTTATGCTTTCCTCTATATTGTGATTGATGCCATGCTAAGTGTATGCAGAGTATACATGACTTGTATACACCATGATGGATACAAGGAAGTATACCTTTTATACTCTTTGAATAAAAATTAAGGGATTGAATATTCATGTTGTATTTGAGTCGAATTTGTCCTTTCTTTGAAAGCTATTTTATGGGTTTGTCCTGTGTTATATCATTCAACTTTTTTTTTTTCAGTCTTTGATTTATTTGGGCCTGTTTATGTCTTCCCCTTTTGGGCTCTGAGAAAACTGTATTTGTTATCTTGGTTAAAGTCATCAATATCTAGTACTTACATAACATTTAAATCTCTTCTTTGCCTCATAATATAGTATAGTTACTCTCTCTCTAACCATCGATTTCCCTGTTTTTCTTTGTTGTGTTCACATGTGAAAATGTTGCGGGCCACTTAGGCCATGCCTTCTATCAAACTATGTTGGTCCTGAGGCCCAACACTTTTCATTGACCGAGTTTGAGAGGTGATAAGGGAAGCAAATATGATGAAGGCCCATCCATGGGTAAAAATGGAGGCTGGTGGGTTTGGTAGGTGCACCAGCTTAATTTTTCTTTCTTTTCAAATTCTGTTTATATATTATGTATGTATATATTGTATATTTACTGAATGTAAATAAGGAAACCCTTGTGCATGTTAGAACTTAAGAAAAACACATAGTATTTTTAGGAGGTCATCAAACTATTTTCAAACTCGGATAATGATCAATATTTTTATGCAATAAAATCAAAACTTGGATTGATTTTTAGTTTAAACTTTGGTATAATACTATGGCTAAGTATATGAAAAATGGAATTTTTGGTTAAATCTAAAACTGGATCAATGCAAAAAGGATTTTCAAATGTTAAGTAAACGGGTTTTGAGCTTTGAACCCGAGATAAAAATGATAAAGTTGTTTGGCGGGAGGCAAAGCTGGAAAATGAATTTGACTTCAAAATTTGCATTGTTGTATACCAACAGAACAATTTTCGGGGCTTAAAATGAATTTGAAGATGGAAGACTTGGACAATTTTGTGAGATGTAAAACGGATTTTTTGGACTTGGATAAATTCTGGAAATTGGATTAGGGACTTCTATGGGCCCGGAAGCCCACATTAAACTTGGACTAAAATAAAACTGTTTTGGGCTGAATTTGGACTGGGTTATGATGGTGAAATGAATTGAGACCTAGAAATATTATTGACTTATGGGCTTCAATGATTAAAATGGACCAAATTTAATAAACTTGTATTTTATATATATATATATATATATATATATATATATATATATATATATATATATATATTGCATAAAATGGAGATATACTCCATATTTTTGTATATATACGTATAATAAAACCCGTAGGTAGTAAACCCATTTTGTTAGGACTAGAATAGTAGCGGCTCTACTCGGGAGAAATCTCGAGTGTGTCCTAGTCCGGCAATAAAGTGAGTTGAACACTTACGCGGATTTTCTAAACCAAAACCACCCCTTTTTATATGGGAACTTTCTGCCAATTTTTTCGAAGATAATGAAATGAATAGGAATTACATTTTTGCGGAAAACTAAACACTTTTAAACGAATAAATACATTAATCACACATTGAAGCTCGTAGGTCAATTGTATACTACAGATCTTTAATACTAGGGTGCGTAAAACCTTCCTTAGGGGATCACCAGAACCCTTACCTCCAACTTTGGTCCAATAAGATTTTTTTTCTCTGGCTTGAAAAAATCTTTAAACCCGGTTTTCCTAGTTTTTCCTTAAATAAATTAGGTGGCGATTCTAAAATACTAGAATCCAATTAGAGCATCAACAACCTTATAGTAACTTTTATGCTTTAACATGCGTAAAAGCGAACCGTAACAGTGCCCAGTTCAGAATCCATAAGTATGCCCTCCACTCCAAACTACCACTTCTTTGAGAAAAGCTCCAAAGTGCGTCTGAATGTTTCTCGAATCCTGAAGACGCCATTTGGGAGGTGCAGAATGTCATTGATTGATTGGAGCAGCAAAATTACAAATTTCAAAAGGAAGAAAATACAGGGAATATTTCTAGCTGCAGAAAGTCTTGTGTCTCTAAGAATTGACGTATTGCACCTTTGGCTAACTTCAATGAACCTAGATTTTTAGATTAATCTTTATAAATAGGGATGATTAGTACAAATACCAATGCATTCAAGTATCTAGCTGCAATACAGACCTAGCAACTTAAACCTTAGAGAACATAATGAACCTCAAGTAACAGTACATCTTTGAAGAATATGTGTATTTAGAATTCTAGAATGTCCAGAAACTGTCACGACCCAACCCGCCATGACTGGCACCCACACAAACTCCTACTGGGCGAACCAACACTTAGTTGAATAAAGAGGAGTTTTATGAATAAAGAATTTAGAACTAAGTGTTTAAAACATGGTATTCTTCCCCCGTCAACCGCCGTGGCGGTCAAACCGCCGCTGCAGCGGTCTCGCTATAGCGGCCAAGTGCAGGCTATAGCGGACCAAAGGAACTCGACCTCCGCTTTGGCGAGCTATATCGCACTGTGGCAACATCGGCATAGCGGGCCATTGTCGGCCACAACGGACACTCGAACTAAGATTGACCACTGGTAGCGAGGGACTCACCGCTATAGCGGTGCCGCTGTAGCGGTACCCACCCCGCCGCAGCAGTGACATTTGAGCAGTAGGCTCGACTTTTTGCCCAGTTTTTCACTCTATCACCCAAAATTTCATTGGAGGCCTCACAAACACAAACAAGACATGCACGTATACATAAAAACATCATACGAATCCACCTGTAGCCTCAGAATTCCCAATGGAGTTCTAATTTCATAAGTCACCCCCCGATGGACTCAAGAAAATCAAACAACGATCACAAACAAGTCAAGTTTCCAGTTCTTAGACTTATACAATTGAGTTTCTATTAGCTCGTTCTACCATTGACAAGGTTCTATTTGGTGGGGTGATCCTACATTTTCCATAATGACCGGGGGGATCGTTACACCAGATATCAATTAAAACACCGTTCTTCCCCAAACGGACAAGGATGAGAAATCTAGGAAGAGTTACTTGACTCTACGAAAAGCTGAAGATACTTGCTAAGCATATCAAATTCTATTTCCCAAGTAGCTTCTTCAACCAGACGATTATTCCACTGAACTTTCACAGAGACTATTTCCTTGGACCTCAATTTGCAAACATCCCTATCTAAGATAGCAATAGGCTCTTCCTCATATGTCAATTTTTTATCTAATAAAACCGAATCCCAATGAATTATGTATGAACCATCGCCTTAGTACCTTTTTCAACATCGAAACGTGGAATACCAGATGAACGCTTGATAGACCCGGAAGTAAGGCCAACTTGTAAGCCATCTCCCCCATACGCTTGAGGATCTCAAACGACCCAATGTACCTCGGCCTAAGCTTATCCTTCTTCCCAAACCTCATCACACCCTTCATGGGTAAGACTTTTAACAACACTTGCTCTCCTTATCCAAAATCAAGATCTCAGACTTTACAGTCCGCATACTCCTTCTGCCTACTCTATGCTACCAGAAGCTTAGCTTAAATCACCTTCACCTTCTCTTGGGACTCTTTCAGAAGATCAGTACCCGAAGGTCTCACCAAGATGAATAGAATACCTCAAACTATGACCTCTGTTAGAATAGTCTTGATCAAATCGCCCACATGTGACACGTAAACTCGTGTTTTAATTCGCAGCACCCGCTCTTCGTCAATCACAGCCTCCTTGGCCTCACCACGCAATACCTTGTCACGTATTTTGCATAACTTAGCGTCCTCAAACTGCTTAGCCTTAATATTCTCCAAATATTATAACTGAGCCTCAACATAAGCCAATACCCTGCCTGTGTTAGAGACATCCAGCCTCATAAAATTATTAGCCAAATTCTAAACCTCTCCAGCCAACAACGCTCCGATGAAATCAAACGAGCCAGACTTTCCATACTAGCTGACTTTCTGCTCAACGCGTCAGCCACTACATTTGCTTTACCAGGATGATACATAATAGTGATGTCATAATCTTTCAGCAGTTCCATCCATCTCCGCTGTCTAGAGTTCAGAGCCCTCTAAGTGAACATATGCTGCAATTTGCGATAGTTAGTGTACACCTCACAATGGACATCATACAAGTAGTGCCTCTAGATTTTCAACGCAAACACCACCGCTGCCAACTGCTTTTTCAATTCCCTGAGTTCTGTTGGTGCCATCCGATAAGGTGGAATAGAGATAAAACGAGTCCCTGGGTCTAAATCAATCCTTAAATTAATATCACGATCAGGTGACATACCAGGCAAGTCCGCGGGGAACACATCCGCAAAATCGCATACCACTGGAACCAAATCAATCGATGGATTATGATATTTGGCACAACCATTTAGAGGAGAAATGAGCAATTTGGTGGACTTTTTGGAAGTTTTGGCATCTGATCATGGTGACGTGAGAAGCAGAAACAGTAGAGAAAAAGTTATGAGCTGAAGAATCCGCTATCCATCCACATCGCGGAACAAAAGCGGAGGAATTCTATCTCTGATCAAAGTGCACAGTCAGGATTTTCATCCACATCGTGGGGAGAAAGTGGACAAAACAAGCTCCTGACCAAAATTCACCATCAAGCTTTTCATCCGCATAGTGGAAGAAGGCTCGCGCGATCCATCCGCATCGCGAAAGAATAGCATTGTCACGAGCAGCTTTTCCATTTCGATCGGGATTAGGTTTACTTATTTTTTGGTTTTAACCCTAGGATATAAATATATGTTTTATTCAGTTGTAAATGGTGTGCTGGGATATTCTAAGACTTTTAAGTTGTCATTTTACTTTCTCACTCTAGATTTTATTTTATTTTTTTCTTTTTCAACCCTAGATTATTCATGAATTCTTGTTGTTCATTGAGAATGATGAGTAGCTAAACTTCTTAATTCTGGGGATGTGGCGAAAGACATGATAGTTGGTTTGACGAAAATCTGTGTCAATCAAATTTCCATATTTTGGGTTGCTTATTTATTCTTGTGCTTAATTGTTTGATTATCTGGTCAATAGTTACACACTATATGTGGTGCGTGAATTGGACTTGAGAAAGGGAATTTATGTACGTAATAAGAATAAATATAGTTTGTTCGATCTAATCATTTCACTATTGAGGATAGGGATATAACCTTTAGCCCTACTTAGTTGAATACGGAGAATTAAATGCATTCTTGTTATCTCTGATGACCATAGAGATATAGGTGTTATAGTAACATCTACAAGCTTGTGAGTAGTTCGAGAGAATATTATAAAGTTATAATTAACCCGTCAACTAGTCACCCAGAAAATAAGATAGGTAGACTTATCCGAAGGCCACCTGCATTGTCGAAAGCCATGGCATTGAAACTTTCCCTCATATGATAAAACACCCATCATAAATTGTTTACTTTTTAGTCTTAGCTTAATTACAACAAAGATCTTGATTTTCACTTTCTTGAATAGTTTTATTCAAATTTGAATTAGTTTAACAGTAGAATTTAAGTCTCTGTGGGATCGATGTATGGACTTAAAAGTTCTATATTACTTGTACGACCACATTTACTGTTTTTCTAATTTGAGTTTGTTTTTCTATTCAAGTCTTTACTTTTTTTCGTGGTTCTACTTGTGTCACTTCAGGTTTCTCTGGTTTATGCCAAGCACTAGAAGTTCAGGAAAACCATTAGTTGATCTTGATCCCGAAATCGAAAGAACTTTACACAGACAAAGAAAAATGGCTGACAAAGCAGCAAAACTTGCTCTTGAAGAAGAAAAAAGGGATAGAAACAGAAACAGGAATGAACAGAATGCAAGAGCAGCTGCGAAGGCACAAGAACAACGAATCCTTTCGTACAGTTATGCTAGACCTAGTTTGACAACTATTGCTAAGGCTATCGTTAAGCCTGATATTACTGGAAATTTTGAGCTGAAAGAAGGAACAATGAGTCTAGTGCAGCATACGTGTCAGTATATGGGTAAGTCTAGTGAAGACTAGTATAAGCACTTGATGCAGTTTGTGGAGTTGAGTGAGAATTTCCAATATAGAGACATTCCCGATGATTATGTGAAGCTGTCCTTATTTCCGTTCTCATTGATTGGTGGAGCGAGGGAATGGTTGACGAATCTGCCTGCAGGTTCTATCACTTCTTGGGAGGTATTACCGAATAAGTTCATCGACCAGTTTTTATCACTCAAGAAAACAAAGGAGCTATGCGGAAGAATTGCTAACTTCACTCAAAGAGATTCTGAATCTTTGCCACACCCTTGGGAAAGGTATAAGGCTATTTGTGAGATTGCCCACATCACATGCAGTCAAAGGAGATCATTGGAAACTATTTTATAGAAGGACTTAATCATGAATCCAGGGCCTTGTTGAATGCTTCAGCTCAAGGGAAGATCTTAAACAAAACATATGAGGAGATGGAACCTCTCCTAGAGATGATGTCCGAAGGGCATCATGAGTATCACGAAACTAGTCGGGGGTTACCACAGAAAGCTGCAGGGGTTCTTTAAGTAGATGATGTTGCAGATATTTAGGTTGATATAAGTACTCTTACTAATGTGATGTTGAGGGTGTTTCCTCAAGCTCAGCGGATCCAACCAGTCCAACATATGCAACAGGCAGCGTGTGTAAGCTATGGTAAGCCTCATGATTATAGCAATTGCCCATTGAATCCAAAGTTTGTCTATTATGTAGGGCAGCAAAACCGTAGTATTAGAAATCGTGGGAACTACTATGGAAACAATTACAACACTCCATTCAGGAAGTAGGAATTCCACAAGCTGAACAATTATCAGCAGCCCCAAGCTCAGCCAGTTAGCAATTTGGAGGAGATGATGAAGCAGCTTATAGCTCAAACACAAGTCATGCAGCAGCAAAATCAGAAAATTCAGAGTGAGATGCAGAAATCTATTCATGAGCTTGAGCGTAAGATAGGACAGATGGCTATTATGTAGAATGTTAGACCACCAGTGCTCTTCCTATGATACTGAGAAGAATCCAAAGGAGTGCAACGCAGTCACCTTAAGGAATGACAGAGAACTCGAAGAAATGCTTCTAAATAAGAACATAGTAGAAGAAAAAATTATCCCTGCTAAGTGAGCTGAGCCAAAACAGACAGTCGTAAAGCAACATGTAGAGGAAGTGCTTCGACCACCCCCTCTCTTTCCACAGTGACTTCAGAAATAGAAAGCAGATTCAGCTTGGAAGAAATTTATTGACCTCTTAAAACAGGTACACATCAACATACCTTTGGTGGAACTTTTGCAAGAAGTTCCAAAATATGCTAAGTATATCAAAGATGTGGTTGCGAACAAAAGGCGTTGGATAGAGTTTAAGACTGTTGCACTTACTGAGGAGTGTAATTCTAGAGTGAGGAGTAAAATTCCTCCAAAGTTGAAAGATCTGGGAAGCTTCATGATTTCGATTACTATTGGCAACATGAAAGTTGGGCTAGCATTGTGTGACTTGAGTGCTAGTATTAATTTGATGCCCACTTCTGTGTTTTGAATGTTAGACTTGGGTGAGCCTAGGCTAATAACTATTACATTGCAGCTGGCTGATCGATCTCTTACTTATTCCTGGTGGTATTATTGAGGATGTTCTTGTGAAGGTAGGCCCATTTATTCTGCTGTTGATTTTGTGATACTTGATTATGAGGTAGATAAGAGTGTTCCTCTCATCATGGGGAGAGGATTCTTGGTTACTGTTGATGCTGTGATCCGAGTGAGAGAGGGGAAGATGTCCATGATAGTTGATGGACGAAGGAGACTTTTGATGTGTTTAAAGCTACAAAACTTCTAGCCCATTATGAGGAGTTGAAGATGATTACCATCGTGGAACCCGAGCTCATTAATGCAGAGTTAGATCACTTTCTAGCTTCACGAGATTCTTTGGAGACAACTTTGATATATGGGGAAGACTTGATGATTAATGCAGAAGCTGAGGTATGTCTTAGCATCCTTGACACTTCATGTGTTTATTTACGAGCAAACACACCATTTAAGGAGCTAGACAGACCAGAGTCATGGAAGAAGCCAAAACCATCTATTGAAGATGCTCCAATTCTTGAGTTGAAGCCATTACCTCCTCATCTTGGCTACGCTTTCTTGGGTAGTGGATACACATTGCCTGTGATTCTCTCTGCTTATTTGACTGATGTGCCGGTTGAACGTGTATTACGAGTGCTAAGAGATCAAATCCGAGCCCTTGGGTGGTCGATAGCTGATATTCGAGGTATTAGTAGTTCGTTTTGCATGCATAAAATTCTATTGGAAGAAGACAACAAGCCTAGTGTTGAGTGTCAGAGACGACTGAACCGGATCATGAAGGAGTTGGTGAAGAAAGAGGTAATCAAATGGCTTGACAGTTGTATTATTTATCCCGTCTCTGACAACAAAGGGGTAAGTCCTGTACAATGTGTCCCGAAAAAATGGGGCATAATTGCAGTAGAGAACGAGAAGAATGAATTGGTGCCTCAGCAAACTATTACTGGTTGGAGGATATGTATTGACTATCGCAAGTTGAACAACGGCGCCAGAAAAGATCGCTTTCCTTTGCCCTTCATGGATCAGATGCTCGATAAATTGACAAGGAAAAAATTGAAGCAATTAAAAAATTGCCACCACCCGTCTCAGTTCGGGGAGTGCACAGTTTTCTCGGGCATGTAGATTTCTATCGACGGTTCATCTAAGACTTCTCTAAAGTTGCTAATCCCATGTGCAAGCTGTTAGAGAAAGATCTGAAGTATGTGTTTAATGAAGCCTATTTGACAGCTTTTGATGAGTTGAAAAAGAGGTTAGTGTCTGCTCCGATTATCATCGCACTCGATTGGTGTTTGCCGTTTATTTTGATGTATGATGCAAGTGATTTGTTGTGGGAGCTGTCCTTGGTTAGAAAAGGGACAACATTTTTCATTCTATTTATTATGTCAGCAAGACACTTGATGCAGCCCAGATGAACTATACAGTCATAGAAAAAGAGTTATTGGCGCTTGTTTACGCCTTTGACAAATTCCTGTCATATCTTGTGGGCACGAAGGTGATTGTATATACTGATCACACTGCAGTTCGTTATTTGTTTGCTAAGAAGGATGCAAAGTCGAGGCTTATTCATTGGGTGTTGTTGCTGCAGGAGTTTGACATTGAGATTCTTGACCGAAAGGGCACAAAAAATCAAGTAGCAAACCACTTATCGAGATTGAAAGATCGAGAGCATGTAGATGAAGCAGTGGTGATTAGAGAGACTTTTTTTGATGAGTAACCTTTTGCTCCTCAGTCAGCTGAGGAGCCATGGTATGCAAACATGGTGAACTTTATAGTGAGTGATATTTAGCCCCTGGATGCTAATCATGAGAAGAAAAAGCAAATTTTGCATGATAGCCGTTTTTATCTATGGGATGAGCCCTATCTCTACAGGGTTGGCACAGATTAGCTGATTAGGAGATGTGTTCCAGAGGAAGAAGTCCCCGCTATACTTTAGAAGTGTCACGCATCACCTTATGGTGGATATCACGCAGGTGACAGAACAGCCGCGAAGGTGCTTCAATCTAGTATCTATTAGCCTATTTTGTTCAAGGATGCTCATGAATGCCTTTGAAGGGCATCTTGGAGATTAAACTATTTGATGTGTAGGAGTATAGACTTCATGGGTCCCTTCATACTGTCAAAAGGGAACAAGTATATATTGTGTGTAGTTGACTATGTCTCGAAGTGAGTGGAAGCCATTGCACTCCCTCACTAACGATGCTAGTGTGGTGGCGAGATTTCTAAAGAAGAACATTTTTACAGGATTTGAGACCCCGAGGGCCATCATCAGTGATAAAGGTATGCACTTTTGCAATCGGTTGGTTGAAAAATTATTGCTCAAGTATGGGGTAAAACACAAGGTGGAAACCGCATATCATTCTCAGACGAGCGGTCAAGTGGAAGTACCAAATCGAGAGATTAAGAGAATTCTGGAGAAGACCATGAGTGTAAGTAGGAAAGATTGGTCGCTAAAACTTGATGATGCTCTATGGGCGTAAAGAACAGCCTATAAAATCCCATTGGCACATCTCCCTATAAGCTCGTCTTCGGTAAGGCATATCATCTACCAGTTGAGCTTCAGCATAGAACATATTAGGCAATAAAGAAGCTTAATCTGGATTTGGAATAGGCTGGTGAAAAGAGGTTGGTTCAATTGCAGGAGTTGGAGGAGTTTCAATATCATGTATATGATAACACTAAGACGTACAAGAAGCAGACAAAGAGACTTCATGACAAATGCATCCAACCTCGTAAATTCGAGCCCCGAAAGTTAGTGTTGTTGTATAATTCACGGCTGAAGATTTTTAGCAAGAAATTGAAGATCAAGTGGTCTGGACCTTTTGAGGTCGTTCGTATCACAACACATGGAGCAGTTGAGTTAAAGCCGCTGAATTCGAATGAGTCATTCTTGGTGAATGGATAGTGGGTAAAGCACTACTTTGCCGAGGTCATTGAGCGCAAAAGGACCTCGATATAGTTAGAAGAGGCTTAAAGAAAGCCTGTGTTGTGCCGCGATGTTAAATCAGGGGCTTCTCGGGAGGCAACCCGTGTTTATAACAATAGCATAAAGAAAAAAAAAAGAACAAAAGCATGAAAAATGAGAAAATTACAAAAAGTGTCATGCCACGACCTTAACTAAGGCGCTTATTGGGAGGCAACCCAATTTTTTATATGATACATATCACGTTTGTTCATGCTGTAGGAATCGGAAGGAACGGGAAAAAAAAGGGCCCAGTGATTGGTGTAATAGGCCCGCGATGTGGACCCATCGCGGGGATGAAAACTTCAGAGACATGTGTTTCAGGCTTTCCTTCCACGATGCGGACTAATAGCGCGGGTCGACCCGATTTCGTATTTTTGTTCAAATTTTAAGTAGAAACTATGTCCCCCATCCCTGTTCCCTCACAAACACTTCCTTCTCAAACACAACCCCTCTTCAGCGAAAATCCCCATCCCTATTCCCTCTTTAACTAAAATAAACTCAATATTCCATAGTCCACCCTCCATTAACTTCACAAGGTAAGTGATTTCATCTTTACCCTTCCTCTTCTACCCTTGTTCTTGAGTTTGTAAGAAGTTGTAAAGTTAGGGTTATGGGCATGGGCGAATTTGGGCGGGGTTTGGTATTGATGTAAGTGTATGACTTGGATATGGCTAGAACATGACTCCTTTAGTACAACAAAGGGTTTCCCAACCTACCATTATTGCCAAAAAAACTAAGGGAAGATTCTATGCCCACAAGGTGTTCGATAAAAGTCCTAAAACAAGTTTTTATGAAAGTTGAGAAGTCTTGTGTAGCAATGGAACATTAAACAAACATAGGAACCCTTGTGCATCTCTTCTCACCATAAAATTCGAATTTTTGATGGAGAATTAGGAAGTTGTGATTTTCCTCCCCAAGTCCTACAACATGAATTTGCTTACTTTGTATTTTGTTTGCTTTGTCATATAGGGGTAGTTAAAATCTTTTATTTTGACTTTTGTAACGTAGTTTGAAGTAAGTGTGGGGTCGGTTCACCCAAAATGTGCGTAAAAAAAAAAGAATTGCTCAAGTTTGAGGTCCGAAAATTGAAAGGGGCCACGCATTCTAGACTTAAGTACATGTAATAGAATTAAGTGTGGGGTTGTGCCCTGGCTCCCTCTAGTTATTGACTTGCACTTCTCGTTTGATAATGTGTTGTTTTGCAGGAAAAATGGTTAATACCAAGTCCAAGGGCAAGTCCGTCGCCTCCTTCTTCCAAGGCACAAAAAGAGGAAGAACTCAAAACCCATCCAAAAGTAAAGAAGGGGCCAAAATTTGGAAAGGGCAAGCACCCTCCAGTTGCCATTCCTCGGGCTCCATCAAGAAGGCCTCATCTTGGTTTTTTTGGTGACGGAAAGGAGTGATACGCAGGATTCGACACCTTAACCGGATACAGTCATGAGCAAGCTATCAGTCAAGCCCCTCTTAAAAGAAATTTTTCGGGCATATACAACGCATAATGTCCATGGGATGGAGTTCTGTGTTTGAGCAACCGGGACCGGTGAATATTGATTTGATCCTGGAGTTGTACGCTTGCATAAATTTTTGATTGAATAAAACCTCGATGAATGTCTGTATCACAATCTGCACTCAAAAGAATGCAGCAATGTATTATCAGTACAAAACACTATGTACCAGTAGATATCATAAGCCGATTAAGATTAGTATCATGCATATACCATAAAATCAATAAAATAAACAAGTCAGCCAACAGCCATGAAATCAATAACCCACAACAAGTCAACCAAGGATAATCACGAATCAAGTCACCCAAGATATCAAGAAATCAAATCAACGGAAACAACAAACGAGAATAAGTCTACCACAATAACCATATACTCACTGTACACACATGCTAACAGATGTCATTGCTCAGTAGTCATGACCTACAGGGGACCCATGGTGTCGATGTACCACTCGTTTCGGATACTCATCGGACCCGAGCATAAGCCTCTGCTCCGGAAAGAACCTCGGACGCGGGCCATATCAATATATCTCTCATTTTCAGAACGAACCTCAGATCACGAGCCCATAATCTAGGTTACATTTGTGCCTTTTCATATATCTATACATAACGGTATTTCTTGCTCTCATATAATCAATGCTCAAATCATCATCTCATATCACAATTTCACCGAGAAGATCATATTAACTTCTCATCATAACAACATCAACTATAAATTTAACACACATGAATAGTGGCACGAAGCCTACACAGTCACTCAATCAATTGTCTTGTCACGTTCCGAACCATGGCCTGGGCATAACACGACACTCGGTGCCTAATTGCATGTGACCGAGCGAACCACATGGCTTGTTGAATCATCATGAGGCATACATGAGCGGAAATATAACATGAAACATGATGGGCTTTAAGAAAACACACTTGCTGACTTGTCTAGTCTATGAAACCTCTAACATGAATTTGAACATAAAACATACTTGCTGGGACAAGGCCCCCAACATACCTCTAAATATATACAACTGATAAATTAATGATAGCTGACTAAGACCCCGAATGAGATAGGGCTCACTAATAAGATGATACGACAGCTGTCCTACTGAGCAGATGCGTTGTCCTGTAAGTCAGTATTTGCATCGTGAAATGCAGGCCCCAGGCAATAAAAGGGGACGTCAGCACATTGAATGTACTGGTATGTAAAGCAACTGAAAGAAATAACATGGGACATGGAATAACATGGTAGGAACTGAAACAGAAAACTTGAGCATGAGCATATATATAAATTTACGTGGAGTCTGGTACCTCGCCGGACTAGCAGAGCCCCTATACCTTGCCAGACTAGCAGAGCCCCTATACCTTGCCAGGGTATAAGGTTGTAACATACCTGATGGATCCATTCAGTGTAAAATTAAGGAATCGTCCTAACTGGGCGGAGAGATCCTTGTCCTACGGTGGCTACGTAGTTTCAGGCTATCTGAGCCTTCTCAATAATTCGTGCAACTCCCGAAACATGAACATGCTATAGTTTGATTGAAAAGCCCATGATTTTCGTGAGATAACTTGTAAACATGATTTCACGAAATAACTTATAAATATGGTTTCATGGAATAACTTATAATTAACATGTATGTATCTTGAATTATGGCATGAAGATAATTATATAATACAATCGCATGAAAACTTGTAGACATGTAGGATATTCGTGAAATAAATATTTTTATTTAAAAACATGCATGCAAGAACCCATGGAATACGAGATATGGGATTTCATGGATTACGGACAGATTCTCGATAATCAAAATATCAAGAACACAACAATAATATTATATCACCAAAACTAAATATAATGTAGTACATGGACCTAGGGTTATCATGACAATAGCTAAAACCCTAGTTTCGTAGAACTTGCGTATGATCATGGAAGAACGTAGCGTGGGGAAGAACAAAGATGTTTTCACACGTAGATAGTAACCCTATATACCTGGTAGTGCTCCAACTTGTAAGTAAAAATCTGGTCTTGGAGGAAAAATGCTAACCCTGGGCCTTGAATTCCTATAATTTGGGTTTTGTTCAAAACCCTATGTTAAAAACATGAGATTCTACTTAGGATTTACTGGAAAATTAATGAAATTTACTTAGGGTAGTGTTTAGGGGCTTACCTTGATGCTTGGAGAAGTTGAGAGGAGAGGGTTTTTGTGTTAGGGCTTGGGAGGAATGGACATAATGAAATAAAACTGAATTCCCGTTCTTTTAAGGTTTCAGTTGCAACACCGTTATGGACAGTGTTACGGTCCGTAACACTGTACCGTAACTTGGGCCAAAATTCCAGTGAGCAACTTAGTTTTTGGGCTAGGTTGCGGCCACCCGTTACGGGCCGTAACACGTGTTACGGTCCGTAACACTGGATCGTAACATGGGTGAATTTTCCAGTGACCGACTAACTTCTGAGGTTAGGATACGGTGACTTGTTACGAGCCATAACTCATGTTACGGTCTGTAACGATGAACCGTCCTCTGGTCCAAAAGTTACGAGACAGTGATTTTTCAACGTGCCTGTTACGGTTTGGATGACGAGCCGTAACACATGTTACAGACAGTCCCTTGGAGCATAACACATGATTTTTCTTAACTGAAACATGTTTTCGATTTTCAACACTCTCTTTCTTAGGTTTCTAACCTCCTAAGTCATGAACATAGTTTAGTATGGATTTACGAGGTGTTACATGTTTATAGGTAATCAACCACACACACATCATGTTGAAGAGTAGACATACTTTCTCCTATTAAATTCACAACACATACAAGTAACTAATCAAAGTATAACGCAAGTAGACCGTAACCTGCCTCAAACGTAGAGCTGGAAAATCACTCCACTACAGCTTTTTCCTTTCGTAAAGCCTCAAAACGCTCAAAGTCTAGAAATTAGAATGCTCAATGAGTCACAAATACTCTAGTCACAAAATCAATACAAGAGACACCATTCCCTTTAGCCCCATGCCAAACAGGTGAATAATTTCTAGGTGTAAAACAACCTAACAAGGACCTTAGTAAACACTAATCATCAAACTATAACAATATTTCATCAATATTTGAATTACAAGCAGTTTCCATGGCCAAGCTACCATTTTTATGAAACCCTACGTCTCAATTCATTTAGTTCATGGCTCTAAAGGTTCAATTCATGATTAAGAAGAGTTAACCCAAGCCCTTAGATGATAAATAAGTGATAATAATCATAACCCATCAAGTATAGAAGCTTATTTAAGTTTTAGGGTTGCTATTACTAATTTTACCATTGAAGACCCATAAAAGGGATGATAATTATGAAGATGATACGGAATGATTGAAAGGGATGGATAAGACTTACCTCTCAAGAGTATTCTTGCCCTATCTTGGATTTTTGCCCTAGGTGCTTGTTGGGAACTGTGTTAGAGTTTTATGAATAAAGAATTCGGAACTAAGTGTATAAAATACGGTATTCTGCCCTCGCCGACCACTGCTACCGTCAAACCACCGCTGCAGTGGTCTCGCTATAGCGGCCAAGTGCCCGCTATAGCGGACCAAAAAAACCCCTATGTCGCCATAGCGGGCCATTGCCCGCCACAGCGGACACCCGAACTAAGATTGACCGCTGGAGGCGAGGGACTTATCGCTATAGCGGTGCTGCTGTAGTGGTACGCACCCCACCATAGCGGTACCATTTGGGCAGTAAGCTTGACTTTCTGCCCGGTTTTCCACTCTATCACCCAACATTTCATCCTAGGCCCCACCAATACAAACAAGACATGCACGTATACATAAAAGCATCATACGAATCTACCCGTGGCTTCAGAATTCCCAACAGCGTTCTAATTTCCTGTGTCACCCCCCGATAGACTCAACAAAACCAAACAACGTCACAAACAAGTCAAGTTTTCAGTTCTTAGACTTATACAATTGAGTTTCTATTCGCTCGTTCTACCCTTAGGAAAATTCTATTTGGTGGGGTGATCCTACATTTACCATAACGACCAGGGGGATCATTACAGAAACACTCAAAATTAGCGAATTACTTGATTACCTAATGAATCTCAGAGTAGATGGTTGAAGTTTGTGGGGACAAATAAATATCAGAATAATTACATAAGTACTTGGTTTTATAATATTCTGTAAAGTAATAAACTATTGAGTTGATGAGACTTGAGCGGCCAATATTCTATTCTTTCTCCTTCTATCAAGTGTTGAAGTGTGGATGAACTTGGTGTTTGAGTCACCTTCAGCTAACCAAGTTATTCTAGATTTAAGCTTCCAAAAATCAGCCTCCTGTCTAAGAATGTCATCATATTCAGTCTGGAGTGTGTTCTTTAGGTTTCATAGGCAAGAACTATAAGGGTAGTTTCTTGATTTTTGGATACCCTCTAATCTAGCTAGGAGTTGTTTTTCTTAAAGAAGATATTTGCCAAAGGTATCCTTATTCCAGTCCATGATCCTATGTTTGAAAGACTTAGTGGACCTGGTTAAGTGTTGGGAGTTTTCAAAGAATTGTCTCACAATATATTTGTCACGACCCAATTGGCTAAGTCGTGCAGGCACTTACCTTTTCTACCTCGATAAGTGAACCCTCAACCCAACGATAATAAAAGCATAAATAATAAAATCAATTAAGCAGAAGAGAATAATTCACGTAAGTCTTACGATAATAATATAAAAGAAAGTGCGAAAATAAGAAATATACCCAGGGTCTAATCTAATCCATACAAGGGAATCTAAATGAAAATATACTAGTCTGGAATATAATAATACATCAATCTGTATATGTCTCAGAATGGAAAGGTAAGACATAAATAAGAGGAGTCTTTAAGGCAGCGAACATCTCATGCTCACCCTGAAAACTTAAAGTTGTACTGATAGCGACTATCAGCCACGGGAGACTGAAGCAGATCCTACCTAGAACTCTACATTCATAAAAGAATGCAGTAAGTGTAGGTCAGTACAAAACACAGTACTGGTAGGTATCATCGTCCGACTAAGTATAGCTAACATAATTCAAACAATAAATCAGGATAGACAGATAAATCAATAAGTATAAGTCAAACACAAATCAGAACCAAGTATCTGTCATCACCTAGGTTGAAGCATCTAAACCCAAGTGTGTCAAGTCTCAATATATCCAATCCGAATCCAATATCACAGTAAATCACCAAATCATCACAATGTAGGCCATAATGCAATGCAATTTAATAATATATGTATGCGATGAAATGCAATGCAATGCTATGTAATGTTGTGTACACATGTACTCCGGACAGAATTATCGACGTCTCAGTAGCACAACCCAAGATGACTCGCGAAGTCTAAGTGCTACTCATCCCGAATCTTTTCCCAACAGACAGATAAGACTCCAGATCTTTGTCCACAAAGGACTTTCATCAGGACCACCTTGGGGACCCGTGGAGTCCATGCACTCACTCAATCTAGGATTCCGAGACAAACATCGGATATCGGACTCTTACGTCACTCTCATCAAGAACCGAGCCCAGCTCATCACAGTGTTTCATCAAGTACCAACAATGTCTCAACAGTATATCCTGAAGGATGAGAATGCCTGAAATGTATGTGTCAATATCTTAATCAGATCAATATCACAATACCAACATGGGTACGCCAATAATATCATGAAAGACTACACAAGTCATATGGAACTCTATCCTCGTATCAACATCAACAAGTGAGGTACTACAATATCACAATCAAGATGGAACAACAGTTCCCAATATCTACTGTCAATCACATGGCATCAAGTTGATCATAATAGAACAATCAAATCACAACACAACGGGTTGGCTAGCCCCAATCACACAACAGGGCCCAACCTAAGGCAATATCTAACCTAGCTTCATACCTGAGGGTTTACATGCTTTCTCCGACAATATCATCTAAATATATGATTCACTACACGAAGTCTCACCAAGGGTAAGCCATAACCAACCTGGATGGCTGAACCGCAAAACACCAACAATCACTCATTCGCTTTCCCCTTCTACTGAGCCTCAAGATCAAAAGCGTCTAGGCATATTCAAAATCTAGATTAGAAACCATGAAGATCGATACCTATATTGCTATCATTCAGATTAGGTCAAAACCAACCTTAGAATTTAGGGAAACGAGTCCCCCAAGGTCAAAACGGAAAATTCGGGAGTAAATTATCAAATTAAGCACTAGTTTCTAAATTAACTCAAGGATCCACCCAATTTCGAATTTCAAGTAAACCTCCCAATTTTGGGTATAAACCTTACCTCTTAGATTCAAGAATCCAATGCTAATAATGGAAGATATATGATTAACAGCTTTAGATACATCATAATCTAGCATAAACCCAATCAGTTTCATCATTAATAAGCCTAGATAGAAAATCCATCAAACCCCACTTTTAATCTTCCATTACTAAGGAGCTAATAAGGAAAGAGGAATTCTAAGATGATTAAAAACAATGAAATAGCAAGAATTTTAGGAGAACTTAGCACCAAGAGTCTTCACCAATAATCCCCAAGAATAGATTTCAAGAGCTCAAATTTCGGAATGGTATTAAATGATAGACTAAGGGCTTTTAACACTTCATTTAATGAATTAACTGCCCGTCACCCGCTTCCGCGACAGTAATACCACTCCAGCGGTGCCATGACCGTTAGCGGTCATGCTCAAATGGCAAGGACTACTCCAGCGGCGGGGTGACCACTTCAGCAGTACTGCTGTCGCGGTGCTGGTGCTGCTAAAGCGGGCACCAGACACCAGAAACTTCTCAAGTTTTCACACTTCAACTCGAATTTCTGACTCATTCCCGAGGCCATATGCTCACAAACTACATACGCAGACACACATAAAAATATGCTACGAATGCGCTTGTGGCCTCAGAATTTTGAACGGGGGTCTTGTTGACCGAGTCAACCCCCGATAGCTCAATTCTAACTTCCCAACCCAAGTCTCAAAATGTATCCGAGAGCATTGGGAACCGAACTAGACATATACATAAGTTCTAATCAACCATTCGAATCTCTCGGAATCAACAGATTTTTAAAAAAGGTCCATTTACCCAAAAGTCAACTTTGAGTCAACTCTTTTTCGCTTAAAGCTCAAATTTCACAAAAAGTTACCCAAATCAAATCTGGACACCTCGGGAAGCATGTCAACGGTCCCCTCGGGTCAAAAGTGAGTTAACCAACCTCGGAAAGAGGCAAAAGTGTCGGAAAGACTATAACGACCAAACGGGTCGTTACAATGTTTGAACTCAGGATAACTACACCACATGGTTTCCAGCCTAAAGGGCTTATCGGTAGGGTTCAGCTGGGAGTTGGTGAGTTTGATAAGTAAGGGCAATGGTCAGAGTGGGTTCTAAGAAGAGGAGTAACAGTAGAATCTGGGAAGAGATGTAGCCATTCATCATTGGTCAGACATCTATCTAATCTTTCAAGGATAAGGTTTTATCTATTTCTATATTTCTTATTAGTCTAAGTATATCTACTGCCTTTAAAACCTAGGTCAACTAGTTTGCATTAATTAAAGCATTTCTAAAGATAAGTAGCTCTGTTATTATTAATATTATTGCACCTAAATTTGTCAGAGGCTCTAAGTACTTCATTAAAATCTCCCCCAGCAACCAACTACCATTTATGGAGTCTGAGAAAGTACAGAGTTGTTCCCAAAGAAGTTTTCTTTTAGAAAAAATATTACTAACATAGATGACACTAAAATATCATTGGTGAGTAGAGCTATATACCTTAACAATTGCATGGATCCTCTGGTTGGTGATGGACAGGTCCTCCACCTTCAGGAGGTCATCCTTCCACATTATAACCAGCCCTCCAATAGCTGGGCTTTGACTCACGGTGCTAAAAGCCTTGTTGTTGAGCAATATGTTTATGTTCATTCATTTTTGTCTTAAGAAAAACAAGCATTCCATGCTTGTGTAGACCTACTATGGCAGTGCAGTGCCTGTTAAATTCAATGTTATTAGCCCCTCTAGCATTCCATATTATGAAGTTCATTGGGTTTCTTTCCTTACTCCTTTTCCCTTCCCCTTAGGTGGTGAGCTGGCCCATAAGGCTTAGTTTGTTAGCTTGACTAAGGTTGGGTTCAAAATAGCCGCAAAGTTCCCTGTCTGGGGGTCTGTTGACACCTAATTTTTGACCTCCCATAATTTATTATAATTGCCCAGAGTCCTCGGATATCAAAAAGAGTAAAGTATGTGTTCTCTACTAATCAAAATGATTTTATAAAAATTATTAGATAATGTTTGCCATTTTATTTGGTAAAATAACCTCTATTATATTATTAAATCATTTTTAAAAAATTTATAATTAAAAATGGAAAAATTTGCTAATTTTAATAAGGGAAGCAATGTAAAACAATTATTTATTTAATTGTTAGAATTATCAATTAGCCAGTATTTTACTCTGCTAAATGCAAGGAATCTGATTAATTAAATGAATTAATCATTTTTACCATCAGTTCTTTGCATGTGACTTTGTACAATTTATTAGAATTAATCATAATTAATTAAGTGTTTAATTGTTGTTAAATTCTATAAATTGTTTACCGCATGGCTAATAATGGCTATAATTGTTAGCTAAATCTGGCCTTAATTAAAATAGTCAAAACCATTGGTTCAATCAATTAAGGTCATTATTGCAAAATTAGCCTTTAAAGTGTTTGATTAGCTTAATTTTGGCCTTAATTGAAATGATCAAACCCATGGTTCAAGACAATAGAGGCCATTATCGTAATTTAGCATATAATTTGTTCGATTGCACCAAATGTGGCCATATTTGAAACGACTTATTCCATAGGTTAGAGTAATTAAGACTATATTTGCAATTTGAGTCTATTTACATGAATTAACCATGTTTAGTTATGTTTTGACCACAATTAGAGGATTTAAATTAACTGATCTTTTCTTAATTGTGGTCAGTTATTAAAAATAAGTGTCGGGTTCTCGTGCATATACACATATATAAACGAATATACATGTATATCACGTGTATATGAAGGGCCCATTTTCCTAACTCTTGAAAGCTGGCAAAGCCCGGTCCAATAAGGACTATGACCCAGCCCAAGCCAAGATATTGAATTTAGGGTTTCTCAATTACAGTTCTAAGGACGGAATAATTAGATATTCACACAAAAACTTGGATTACCTAGGGTTTTGGCATTTTTGCTGAGACCTTTAACTATTCGAGTTAAGTTTTAAATCTTTTGTTTGTGGGTGAGTTCTGAGCTTGGGTGGAGGAACAAAGGTCTCCAAGTCTATTCTCGATCTAAGGTTGCGCACACAAGAGGTAACCTCCTTCCCTTTTTAATTTTTTGTAGCTTTTCCCTGCTTAAATGTTAATTATGTGCTTAGTTTAGTTTAATTATGTGATTAGCATGTTCATTATTTAAGCTTTATTAAATATGTGTCAGTTTTAGCATCAGGTATTTTAACTAGTATTGTTAGTTTTAAAATTCTTGTTGTGTAGTTCATATATGATCAGTATATAGTGTGTATTATTGCCTTAAGTAATTGATTTGTAGTCCTGTTGCTTAAATTTTCTAGATTTAACCACACGACTGATTAGTTTAATGATGGTATTTGATCAGATTCAGTATGTATTAAATATTAGCCTTGTTTAAAGTTTGTGTGTTTATGTGAGCTTAGAAATATGTAAAGAACATGTCAATCCTGTTTTCCCCGTATGGTATCATCAGTCTAAAACTTGATTCAGTATGTGAGTAGGTAGTTTGGTGGATAGTGTGCCAGTTTTGGCTCCTGTTTGGTATATTCTTAATCAAAAACTCTGTGTAATTCTATTTTTTTGTTATTTGTTTGTTGAATTGAGTCCTAGTATGATAGAACACAGTATCAAATGCTTTTAAACCATGTAGGCTAGTGTTTTCCCTCTTAGAGACTATCAAATACCTTAGTATAAATCATGTTGTATGCTTGGTGATCAATAATGGTACCTACAATGGTGATAACTTGTGTAAAATGCAGTAATACTAATAAAATAAGAAGAAGTGAGTCATCCTGTAATCAAGATAGCACCTATTTCTTGCTAAAATGGTTTGATATGTTCTGTTGGTCTGCAGTGGTATATAAAATGTTAAAGATTGAGAATGTGATCCCATATACTCCCATGTTAGTAAGTCTTAGATCACCTAGATTCAAGCTAAGAGTCACACTATACACTGTCTTAATCACATGTTGTAAATGTGTAAGGTATTCGTATGATCATGATGTGGCCTATATTATATGTTGTTGTTAATTGGTGTTCTGTGGGATGTGCTCAAATGATTGATGCTTGTTTGACTCATATATGCTTAATCTTTCCAACCGTTAATCCAAACTAGGCTTGTTGATCTTAATGTGACACTCAATTGACCATATTGATTAATCACATGCTCATGTAACTTGTCTATTAAAATTGTCCCTGTGGTCAGAGGTTTTAAGTCAACCGTTGAAATGTTTTATGATTTAAACAATGTTGTTGGTTGTAAAGTATGATCTAGTGTCCATAAATATCCAAACTATGCCTAGCCGAGGATCATAAGATGTTTAGTTTTGCTGAATACTCTCTTATACTATTTTGCTCCTATTTTAAAACCCACCACTGCATATAGTTCTTGCCTTACCCTTTCCCAGTGTCAAAATGTGCATGTTTTGCCCTATTCTTGTCCATCCCTACATAGTTATCGTGCTGCATATCTCTAATTTTTCCTTAAGCTGAATTTCTTTTGCTTCTAAACCTGTAAAACATGCAATGTGATCTGGTAAGAATCCCTTTATGCACATTTTTTATTACTTGTCTTTCCTGAGTGTTGTGTTTTCTTTGTGGAAGCTATCTTGCATATATTAAAACTAAGAGTATAGCATGATAAATGTAGTGACACTTGTCTGTTGTATGGAGTTAAGTGATCTGTGTTTGAATATTAAATGGTATACCTAGACATGTCTGAGGTATAGTCTTGTTGTGCCCTTGGGTATACTAGGGTCTGTATACTGAAGGTATACTGAGGTATATCATTTATGTTATGTCTTGTGACCTGCCTTTATGTTCCTCTTTAATATGTATCATGTCATGATAAGGCCTTTGTGAACTTGTATTTGAGTGTAAACTTTGTATATAGAAGATATAAACAAGGAATATTAAGTATAATAAAAAAACTCTATATGAGTTTGTATACTTAGTGTAATATACCCTCTGTCATAACTAACTTATGGCTCGTGCATCGTTTAAAGCCTAAGTATAAGTATATCCCTTTATTGGGCTTTGATGTATTTGGGCCTGTTATTTATGTTCCTTGCCTATTTTCTTTTTCTGATAGCATGTGGGTGTACATGGACCGGATTGGTTCGGATTTTTTAAACACCAAACCAAACTAATTGTGTCGGGTTTTTAAATTTATACACCAAACCAAACCAATAAAATTTGAGTTTTTCAACCTCGGGTTATTCGGTTTTTTCGGGTTTTTTGGGTTTTTTTCGGAATAGTCTTGATAACATATAACATTTAGTTGAAATATTTCTTTAGTCCTAGTAAGATACAACTATACAATTAAGGTGTTTCATAAGAAAATAACACAAAATGTGAGAAGAGTGATGACATTGTATTAAAATATTCAACAAAAGATAATAAAATCGATTAAAACAAATATTGCTAATTAATAAACCATAAAGAAAATGACCATAATTTAAAAATACTAGGTCATGCTAAAATAAGTACGACTAATAAGTATTAATTATATGACAAGAAAAAAAAATTAAGTTATGTATTTTCACTCTCTAAACCAATTATGCAAAACTAAAGAATAGATATCCAACATTATTGTCATTCCTAGTGGTAAATTGAATTTCTTTTGTTAGTATTAGTGTTGAGTTGGTTTTGGTTTGAACTTTATATGAGTTACTAATATCCATAGGATATAAAACTTATTGACATTCAAAATTCTAAGTTCAAGCTTGAATAAAATGATAATAGACAAAAAAACTATGAAAAAATTTAAGAAATATTTATAAATTACATTAAAATAAATTTTTTTATGTATAAAATATTTTAAAAATTGAATACATGTAATGTCGGGTTGGTTTGGTTCGGTTTGACTTTTTTAGCTAAAACCAAACCAAACCAATTATGGTCGGGTTTTTTTTTTTCAACACCAAACCAAGTCAAACCAAACCACTAGTCGGGTTTTTTTTTGACTCGGTTTGTCGGTTTGGTGCGGTTTGTCGGTTTACTTTGTACACCCCTACATGTGGCTTTTTGGCTTCTCTTTAAATTCTTTTGGTTACGTATGTGTGATCAATTATGATTAATTTTTATTTATAGTTTAGTGCACAAACTTTAAACATGTCCTAATCCTTATCTTCCTATGTGTCTCATGTGAATAATTACCGGGCCATTTGGGCCATTAAAATCTCTTGGGCCAGAGGCACGCCATTCTCTTGTATTGAAATCTATTGGGCCAGAGGCACGCCATTCTTGATCAAGTCCGATAAAGAGAAAGAAAGGGAAGCTAATATTTCCGTGAAGGCCCAACCATGGGTGAAAATGGTTGAAGGCCCAACTATGAATGAAAATAGTAACTGGTGGGCTTAAATAGACCCACCAACCTAACTTTCTCTTTATATTTTTTTCATGTATATATATCTAACTTGCAAAAATACTTGGAAATATTGGAACCCATACGGATGCTAAAATTTAGGAAATGCATAGTATTTTTAGGAAGTTGCTTAAAACATTTTTTAAACTTGACTGGTTTAAACTTGCATGAACTTGACACTTAATTTGATTTGACTAAAATTAAAAATTGGTTTTTATATTGTAAATAAGGCTAAATGATCTTCAAATAATTAAGTGGCAAATTTTTGGGCCCTCTGCCCTTAACGAAAATCTGATGGTAATAACTTAATAGTTTTTGGGCCTTAAGCCTGTTATAAAGAACCTTTAACTGTTTATTGAATATTTAATCGGACTTGAGCGAAATGGAACAAAAAATGATCTTAAATGCAATTTTTTGTGTTTACAATTTGGATGAAAACTTTGAGAACAAGAGGCACCAGAACTGAGATATTTTCCAGAAAAACATAACTTTGGTTGGGATTTCAAAATTCTCAGGTGAAAAATTGAAACTGTTGGGCTAATGGCCCAAAACTTTATGCACTAAAAAATAAAAGGAAATTTACTTGGACCGCACTTAAAGATAAGACGGCTTTGGTGTGGAAAATGAGTAGACTTATATGAGCTTCAATTGTATTAAAATGGATTTAATGAAAACTTTCAATTTCTTATTATATATTTATACTAAAAATAGGAGATATATTCCATATTTTCTTATATATAATAAAATCTATAAGTACTAAATTCATTTTATTAGGACTAAAATAGTAGCGATCCTATTCGGAAAAATCTCTAGTGTGTCTTAGTTCGGTAATAAAGTGAAGTGAACACTCATACGGATATTTTTTTTTTGGAACCCAAAACCCTTTTTTTCTTAAATAAATTAGGTGGCGGCTCTAAAATACATAAAATTCAATTAGAGCATCAACAACATCCTGGTGGTTTTTATGTGCCCGCGTAAAAGTGAACCGTAATAGGATCCACTGGGTATTTAATTCCTGGGCCATATTTTATCAGCAGCCTGGGACAGACTACTATTGACAGTTCACTCCAAGGACCATTGAACTCTGCCAGATGCAACTCTTTAAGGTTATTGCATATGATTTTGCCACATGCATAAATGTTAGCATGGCCTCCAACTCTTTGTTGCTGGCTCTCAAGGTTTCTATGGTCGGAGTCAAGGCAAGTTACCTCAGGTGTCTGGGGGGTGGTGTTACAGTTCACTTTTACGTGAGTGCAGTGTGTATCTCAGTGTAGGTGTGTCTAAAATGGTAGAAATGGGGTTCTTCATATAGAACCGCAAAACCCTTAAGATTTGGTTTTCAACAGATGTGGGATCTGTAGTTTTTTTTTTGAAGGATTCATCTTGCATCCTTGTAATTCAACCAGAACCAATAAGAACTGAGAGTTTGAAATAAAAACACAAACAAAAACCATTAAGGATTTCAATTCCTTTGACCGTAAAATGGCAGAAAAAGTAAGAGAGAGTAAGGGTTTTACCGTGTTTGGTTGCTGTATGGAGGAGAAAGGAGGCAAACCTTTAATGTTTGCCTCAATTAACCATGCCAGGTCTAGGCAAAACACCGTCCGTCTGACTCGTTGCCATTTTTGGCAATGACAACAATGATGAGATAGGAGAGAACATGGGGCGGCGTTAGGGTTTCAAACGTAACACTTGCTCCTGAACATAATGAGACCTTAAGGTCTGTTTGTTCCCTTTTCTCGAAGGTTAAAAGGATTTTAGGCTGGGTCTGGTCATGTTTTGGGCTAGACTCGACCAAAATCAAAAGGAAAAGAGACGGGCCTTCCATATACATCTATATACATGTGTATACATGTATACATATGTATTAACCTATATACACATGTGTGTATATATGTCACGACCCAGCTAGGGGCCGCGACGGGTACCCGGAGCAATTACCGAGCACCGCTTACTCTACTGCTTGTCTTGCTCATTTATTACTCTTTTATCAATTTTACATACCAATTGTAGGAAAATCATATTTAATTAAAAAAATAAATACTTTATATACATTTTCCTCTTGGCCATCAAAATAATATACATACATATGAAAACATCTTGTGAGACCATCTAACCCACACTGCGTGTCTACGAGCCTCTACTAACACAATGAATACATAGATGGAACAAGACTCCGTCATGCCCAAAATATGCATATATGAATGTACATCAAAAGAATAGCCATAAGCACCTCCGAACAATGGAGTGCTATCTATCAGCTGACAGCTACTGAGGACCTGGGCCAAGCTCTCCTCCCTGTCTACCTGTGGGCATGAACACAGCGTCCGAAGAAAGGACGTCAGTACGAATATTGTACCGAGTATGAGAGGCATACATAATGAAAGGAGACATCAACAATATGGGGATAACATCAACATGAGACATCTGGATCTGACTCATAATCATAAATGAAGTAATGCATGCTATCTTACTCATAATCATCAACATAACATGTATGCATCATATGCAAGCTGCCCGTCCATGTCGGAACGGTGTGATAATCAATAATATTAGCCCGCGTCCAGGCCTCCCGCGTCCGGGGTACCATCTCATGCCGCCCACTAGTGGTGTCTGCCCACGCCCGTAGGTCGTGGTGTATCCGTATCGCCGCCCGCCGAAGCGGTGTCTGCCCGGCCAACTAGGCCCGGTGTGAAATGCTCATGACATGCTCAATGTAAATGCTCATAGTAATATGCTTATCATAAAATACTTATCTTATCATAATGCGTATATAAGACTCATGATCAACTTTACTCTATCGGGGTGACGTAAGGTCGTGATCCCCCGATTACATTATGGAACCATCATGGACATTCTGCCTCACCTTGAAAGGACTAGTACATAAGGTGAGTGTAGGCAAGGAATAACATCATTATCATTCTAGTGTCATCATATCGCATAACTTATCTCATATAGACATTCATAGGCATAAGCTTTTAACTTCTTAGAATGTAAGAACTCATGAAAGGAATAGGGATTCAAGCTAAAAGATTCATGCCATTAGAAAGAAGGACTAGCCTCACATACCTTGGTCGTTTAGCTAAGATATCGCTCACTTGTTCTACGTCGATCTCACGTCGTTACCTTCATAAGAGAATCTGTATCAACATTAGTAAACTAACTACAAGAACGCATCGCTAATTCTAGGAAAAATCGGACAACGCTTCCTTTGCTCATACCATTTTTCTCATGTTTTATATCAACTCCCAACATTCATAATATTACTCGCAATATCGTCATCGACAATCGTCATTTACGTACATTTGGCAAAATCCACCATTTTCCTCCAATTTTCCCTTATGTCTACTTCTAGCTCATCCTTGCGTTTTCATGCATTTAATGCTTGTTTCATGATATAAACATCATTTATAACGTATTAGTACTCACAACACTTCAATATTCATAGTTCAATTCCACTATCATTCATTTATGTCACTATTCACTCAATAATGGCCCATTTCTATGTTCTTCTACATTTCAAGTGTCTAAGCTTTTCAATACTTCAAACAACATGGAATAATCATGAAACTTACCTTGGATGATGGTTGAAAGATCCTTAAGTTGAAATACTTCAATTAACCAAAACCCTAGTTCCACCCTGTGTGGGATTTCTTGACTTAGATGGTCCTTTGATGTGTTCTTACACTTACTTTTTATGAATTTGGTGTTGATAATCTTGATATCTCCTTTGATTCTCTTGAATTCTTGTGGAGGAAATATTTAGAGAGTTCTAGAATGTTCTTGAGTTGTGTGGAAGGGACGTGAATTGAGGCTTAAGTTCTCTTTTAATAATTCAAAATCTGGTCTTTAATGAAAAATTGTCAGGATGAACAATGGTCGTAAATTGCAGTTTACGGACCGTATTGTGGTTTACGGTCCGTCCTCCATGGTCGTTTTTAATCATCCCAGAAACAGAAAGTTTGGCTGAGGAACATGACAGTTTACGACCTGGTTTACGGTCCGTAAACCAGTTTACGGGCCGTAAACTGGGTCGTATTTAACCATATTCAACATTTACAGAAAGTTGGGATTTTTGACAAGCTGGAGGACGATTGCACTATACGGTCCATAAATCACTTTACGGGCCGTATAGTGTCATATACGACCACTGGACAGAAAATTTTCCGCGACTTTCTCATTTTCCAAAAATTCTTAATTAGCCATTCCCGACTTAATAAAACATCATTCACTCAAACTCTTCATCATTCCACTCATCATACAAGTAGGGAGAAATTTTCGAGGTGTAACATTCTCCCCCCCCCCCCCCCCCCCCCCCCCCCCTTTTGGAATATTCGTCCTCGAATGTTTGACACTTGGGAATTCTAGAAACATTTTGCCAGAGTTTCCTTTGTAATTTGGACACTACCTTTCCATTACAACAACCCACAATATCTTCGCCTCACAGGGCTATATCACAATATCAACACATTTATGGCCACACACGACCAAAAACATAAAATTAAAACATACATACCTTACACCATCGACGTCTCATCTTGAATCTCTTCTGGGGATTGGAACAAATGGGGGTACATAGATTTCATCTTCTCCTCCGCTTCCCAAGTCATTTCTTCCCGATTATTGTTCCGCCATAGAACTTTGACTGAAGCAACCTCTTTATTCCGAAGCCTTCGTACTTGTCTATCCAAAATGGCAATGGGCATTTCCTCGTATGTTAGCTTCTCTGTTACTTGCACATCATCAACCGGAACTATTCTCGTTGGGTCTCCAATACACTTGCGGAGCATCGAAACATGGAATACTGGATGCACGGATTCGAGCTCTGAAGGCAAGTCCAATTCGTAGGCTACTCGACCCACCTTGCGGGTAATTTTATAAGGTCCGACGTATCTTGGACTTAATTTCCCCTTTTTACCAAATCTCATCACTCCCCTCATCGACGATACCTTCAGGAACACCCAATCGCCCACTTGAAATTCCAAGTCTCGTCGGCAATTATCTGCATAAGACTTTTGGCGACTTTGAGCTGTTAACAGTCGGTCTCGAATCACCTTAACCTTTTCAACTGCTTGTTGGATCAAGTCGGGGCCTATCAATTGTACTTCTCCGGTTTCAAACCATCCAATTGGAGATCTGCATTTCCTTCGATATAAGGCTTCATACGGGGCCATTTGAATACTGGAATGATAGCTGTTATTATAGGCAAATTCAATAAGAGGCAAATGCTCATCCCAGCTACCACCAAAGTCCAGTACACACGCTCGTAGCATATCTTTCAAGGTCTGAATAGTACGCTCGGCTTGTCCGTCGGTCTGCGGATGGAACGCCGTGCTGAGCTTAACTTGAGTACCTAGACCTTCTTGAAAGGACTTCCAGAACTTGGCTGTGAATTGTGCCCCTCTGTCTGTGATAATGGCCAAAGGAATACCGTGAAGTCGTACAATCTCCTTGAGATACAATTTAGCATAATCTTCCGCTGAATATGTGGTTCTAACGGGGAGAAAATGAGCTGCTTTCGTGAGTCTATCCACGATCACCCATATAGAGTCACACTTCCCTCGCGTACGGGGTAATCCTACCACAAAATCCATGTTAATTTCTTCCCATTTCCACGTAGGAATTTCCATTGCTTGCAATAAGCCTCCTGGCTTTTGATGCTCGGCCTTCACTTGCTGGCAATTTGGGCATTGTGCTACAAATTCTGCTATGTCTCGCTTCATGCCATCCCACCAATATATCGATTTAAGGCTAATGATGATAACACCGAGCCTTAATGGCCGGGCATGATATTATATATATGACATCGCGCCTTAATGGCCGGGCATGTTACTATGTGTATGTATGAAAATGTTTTTTTTTAAAAGGCTAAGCATGCATGACATCCGCCCTACGAGGCATTCAGATGTACAAGTTATCTCTCTTATTCCTTGTTACTTTTCATATCTATGTTATATTATTACTCATGCCTTACATACTCAGTACATTATTCGTACTGACGCCCCTTCTTGTGGGCGCTGCGTTTCATGCCACGCAGGTGCATACAGATGAGTAGAAGACATTGCTAGAAGATGTTCCAGCGGGATTGGCGAGCTCCATTTCTTTCCGGAGTGTTGCCGAGTCAGAGTATCCATGTCATGGTATAATGATTTATGTTAGAGACTTTGCAGACAGAGTCACGTATTTAGCCTGCCAGTCTTGTATGCGGCTATCTAAGCCGATGTATTCATTATGCATCACTTTACAGATTTATATGATTACAAATTTTATTTGATTCGAGAAAGATTAAAAAAAAAAGGTTTTTGTTAAAAGATTTCCATATGCATTTTAGTTCACGACTTAAGGACTATGAGTATAACGAGATCCAGCGGGTTCGCTCGGCTCTAAGTAAGGGTCGGGTGTCCGTCACGCCCTATCGAGATTGGGGTGTGACAATATAGGTATATAAAAGGGTAAAATGTGCTATATTTAACAAATAGCCACAATTAAAGAAGTGATAATCAAGTAAACAATTCAATTATGACCAAATTAAGATTAATTAATCAAACCAAAGACACGGTTAATTGCATGAAAGGACTTAAATTGCAAATATGGCCCTAATTAACTTAAACCATGAAATTGGTTATTTCAATTATGACCATAACTAACTTAGCAGTTTAATTATTTCAAGTGTAGCCGCAATTGAACAATTTTCAAACATAACCACAGTCAAACATTAAATTAATTATGCTTAATTTAAAAATTGCAAATGCAAATTGATTATGCAAAAAATTAAAATTTGAGAGGTAAAAAGATCACTTATTTAATTAATCAAATTTTTTGAATTAAATGGAATAAAATATTTGGTCAATTTGACACTTGATAATTTGAACAATTAATTGAATAATTGTTTTAAATTATTTTCTCATTAAACTTGACAAATACTTTAATATTAATAGTAAAATATGTGATTTAATTAATCAAATTTCTTGAATTAAATGGAATAAAATATTTGGTCAATTTGACACTTGATAATTTGAACAATTAATTGAATAATTGTTTTAAATTATTTTCTAATTAAACTTGACAAATACTTTAATATTAATAGTAAAATATGTGACATATTTTAAAATGAATTACCATATCTATTTGAAGTTATTTTGCCAGATGAAATGGAAAAATATTATCAAAATCATTTTGTGAAATCATTTTGATTTATTAAAAAAATACCCGTTTGAGATCTAAAAGAACTCTAGGCAAGTAAATAAAATTATTGGAGGTAAAAAATTAGGTGTCAACAACTGCCCCTTCGGTGTTCGGGGATGACGGGCCCATCCCTGATCGTCCTGATTTTTGGCTGACCAATTTCAAAATACCTCTCTTTTTATGTGATTTTCAAAGATATGACCGGACCCTGATCTCTGGGTTTCCTACATATCTCAGGTTACATGAGCATCCAGGCCATCTATAGTTCAACTCAATTATACTTCTAATGCAAACTTACACAAATTTCGAATTTCCCGGGAGCACAAAAGAGCCCAACTATATAAATACAAAAGACATTTACCTTTGGAGCATAGATATACTAGTTGAGAGACCATCAAAACATCTACTATTTTTCACTCCTTACGATCCTTCTTCATCAAGCTAATAAGTGATACGAGAGGTTGAGAAATCGAGAAAGAGAAGGACATCAGCACAAGGCAATTGTCTGTTGAAATATTCTCTAGCAATCAACAAAAAGTTTCTGATACCCACGTATTCACAAAGTAGCACAAGATAAGGAAACATGTACCATAAACAATAACAAAAATCGAGGGGCAATATGCACGAGTCCGGAGCCTAAATGGCATAAATTTGCCATAAAAAAAAAAACCAAAGGGGTTGCCCTTTTCACGATAAATCAAAAGGGGTTTATGTGGAGGGAGCAACGTTTTACAACAAAAAAAAAAAAATTGTCAGACCGAAATAAAAAAATTGTCAAGTGAAACTTTGGCTGGCCAACGTTTTACAAAATAAGATTTTGCAAAACGTTGGTCACCCAACATTTTACAAACTAAAGTTTTTTTTTTTTTTTTTTATGAAGATGAGGTACCTTTTGATTTTTCCCTTTTAAAATTTCAGTGAAGCTTTTTTTTTTAATCCAAACATACACCACAAGTCATATAATAATTAACTCAAACAAATATTCTAACTCTAACCTTTCATACAATAATTAAAAATGCTTTTTCTAATATGTGACCATAAAAAAAAATACTAAAAATATAAGTTAAATAAACGTCACACATTATCGGAATAGTAAATGTTAAATGAAATACGTAATTAAACACCACAAGACATATTATATATTTATTATAATAAAGACAACAACATATTCTTGGAAGATTATATAAGGAAACAACGATCGTACAACTTAGGAATCAGTAGTTGTTATTGCTTGTTGGTTTTTATGTTTTTTCCACATTTTACAATATAAATTATTTTTTTTGTTTATGAAGATGAGGTACCTTTTGATTTTTTCCTTTTAAAATTTCAGTGAAGCTTTTTTTTAATTCAAACATACACCACAAGTCATGTAATAATTAACTCAAACAAATATTCTAATTCTAACCTTTCATACAATAATTAAAAATGCAATTTCTAATATGTGAACATAAAAAAAAATACTAAAAATATAAGTTAAATAAACATCACACATTATCGGAATAGTAAATGTTAAATTAAATAAATAATTAAACACCACAAGACATATTATATATTTATTATAATAAAGACAATATCATATTCTTGGAAGATTACACAAAGAAACAACGATCGTAAAACTTAGGAATCAGTAATTGTTGTTTCTTGTTGGTTTTTATGTTTTTTCCTAAGTTGCACGATCGTTGTTTCCTTATATAATCTTCCAAGAATATGATGTCGTCTTTATTATAATAAATATATAATATGTCTTGTGGTGTTTAATTAATTATTTAATTTAACATTTACTATTCCGATAATGTGTGACATTTATTTAACTTATATTTTTAGTATTTTTTTTTTATGTTCACATATTAGAAATTGCACTTTTAATTATCGTATGAAAGGTTAGAATTAGATTATTTGTTTGAGTTAATTATTATAAGACTTGTGGTGTATATGTGAATTAAAAAAAAAAAGTTTCACTGCAATTTTAAAAGGGAAAAATCAAAAGGCACCTCATCTTCATAAACAATACAAAACAAAAAACAAAAAAAAAAAAACTTTAGTTTGTAAAATGTTGGGTGACCAACGTTTTGCAAAATCTGATTTTGTAAAACGTTGGCCAGCCAACGTTTTACTTGACAATTTTTTTTTTTTTTTTTTTTTGGTAAAACGTTGCTCCCTCCACAATAAACCCCTTTTGGTTTATCATGGAAAGGACAACCCCTTTTAGTTTTTTTGTGAAAAATTTATGCCATTTAAGCTCCGGACTCCAATATGAATATCAGCACGAACCTCATTCATAACATAAGCAGTCACCCATATTAACAAACGGGATGCACGTTTTCTATTATCCAACTAGGTGGAGCGTGCCCGTGCTGAGCACGGGCGTTTGCCCGACATTGCTGGTCATGGAAATTAAGCGTACTATAAAGCAACCTGTTATAATCTGATTTTTCTAGTAGAACGCAGATTCATACAAAGAAAAAAAGCTCACTTAAATAAGGGAGTAACCACAAGTCGCATCGAATATTTACAAAGTTTGTCTACAATCTATTGATTAGCTAATGAGAACTGAATATTGTATCATGCTTCTGGAAATCATAGCATCAAAACCTGCCAAAATAACATGTGAAATACCAAATTAAAAAAACTCTAGCAACCTGGAGAGGAACATAAATGAGTTATGACATATATCAGACTCAAATCTTCAGGTCACAATAAACATAGCGAGGAATTATATTTCACCCAATCAGTTTCAAATTCCACATGAAATTAAGAAACATCGGAGTAATCCTGGATCTAAATCTTAGGTATGGAAGCAGAAAAATCGTGATATAAATGGAAAAGCTTGATCTTTTATTTACCTTCATTTTGGTTGCAGGGTCGTCAGGAGAGGCTCGTTTGTACCTCACCATCAGGACGCCGCCTAGTTTTTCAAAAGATCACTCCAATTCATCCCATTTATGGAGGTAGAACTCCTTGGAGAACATGATGTATGACAATAAGCGTCCAACTCGTTATGAAAGCATCTATTTATTGCTAAGCAAACATCACCTCACCCCTAATTGTGATTTGATAATGTTCCCAATCCTGCCTTCAAACTTTTGCATAAACCATATAACTGAGAAATATTAGCAACAGATAGTATTTAATACCTTGAATGAGTATACTTGAAAATACAACATAGATATGTCAGGGAAAATGGCCAATCATTGTATCCGAATGCAAATTTGGTCTATAAGTAATTTGTAGGATTTCCTGATTACTCAAATAATAAAATAAAATAAAAATAATAGTTGTCCTCAAGGATAGTCGTAATTGATACTAAAGAATTGCAAACTCAATGTTTGAGTTTGCAATTGCGGTCAATCCAAGCTTCAGCAGCTTGTTGCAATGTTGCACGCCAACTGCCTCATTGAGACTTCTGCAGAGGTGGCTAACGCTATATATGAAGCTTTTCTTGTGATGTCATAACCCAACTTGCCTCCCGAAAGGGCTCTATCAGCGCACACATTACATAGTGATTAAAGAAGTCTATCTAAGCAAAATCATCAGAATATTTAGAATTGAGTAGATTAGATCATATCAGGTACTTTTAAATTTTATAGGACCAAAAAGAAAGGCCAACTTCAATCGGGAACGCCGTGCAGGCAAAAACTATCTTGCTTCCATACATCTGCAGCTAAAGGGTCTAAGTTTCCCATCTTTAAAATGAGCTATTACACGTTCTGCCCACCCAAAATAATTCATTCACCTTAGACATTATAATACGATAGTGCCATGCATGAAACTCCTCCAACTAAGAAACACAACTAATTTTTATCTAAATATCATGTCCCGAAATTTAATTTTTACTTTTAACAAACTATGACTAAAAATTAACCCCCTCAACGGGATACCATTTTGAAAGACAATAAATCCAGAAACACATTATAAGAAATAGTGTAGCAAGTTGGGGTTTACACATGCAATCATCAGGATGATTAGCAATTGAGCAAGTGCAGCAATCTCAAACGCCAATTAATTAAGCGGATTGGTGGTAACACCCTCGACAATTACCACCACATGAGATATTCTCATGTTATACGTATGCACTTCAATTTTAATTCTCCGACACCTATTTATTCCCTCCGTGCATTTTTACTTGTTCACTTTTGACTTTTCACGTTCTTTAAGAATTAACAAATGAAATGCTCCCTCCGTCCCATATTACTTGGCCACATTACTAAAAATATATGTCCAAAATTACTTGTTCATTTACAAAACCAAGATAAAATTAATTAAATCTTTCCCATCTTATCCTCTTCGTCTACAGTGATCAGGAGTTGAGCCAATAACTCCACTTCTTCGGCCTAGCAGTGCTATTTTCAAAAGGGACCGTGTCTTCATGCCCATCTCTCTGCATGACATACATATTTTCCTTTTACTAGGGAATTTTGTTGAAATTGTTAGAGAAAGGCACGTGATGTGGATCAAGTAAAGTGCATCAAGGACGAGAATGACAAAGTATTGGTAGAGGAGACTCACATTAGACGGATATGGCAGTCATACTTCTATAAACTCTTGAATGAAGAAGGGGACAGAGACATTGTGTTGGGAGATTTAGAACATACAAGAAGGCGTCACGATTTTGGGTATTGCAGGAGTTTTAAGGTTGACGAGGTTAAGGGTGCTCTTCGTAGGATACGCAGGGGAAGAGCGACCGGACCTGACGAGATTCCTGGGGAATTTTGAAAAAGCGCGGGCCCGGCAGGTTTGGAGTGGCTGACTAGGTTGTTTAATGTCATCTTTAAGACGACATTGATGCCCGAAGAATGGAGGGCAATGATCCCTCTATACAAGAATAAGGGAGATATCTAGAGTTGCAACAACTATAGAGGTATCAAGCTGCTAAGCCATACTATGAAAGTGTGGGAAAAGGTGGTGGAGATGAGGGTGAGGAGAGGTGTGTCTATTTTAGAGAACCAGTTCGGATTCATGATGGGACGCTCAACTACAGAAGCCATCCATCTTGTGAGAAGATTGGTGGAGCAGTATAGGGAGAGGAAGAGGGACTTACACATGGTATTCATCGACCTAGAAAAGGCTTATGACAAAGTCCCAAGACAGATCCTATGGAAATGCTTGGAGGCTAAAAGTGTACCTGTGGCGTACATTAGGGTGATCAAGGACATGTATGAGGAAGCCAAAACCAAGGTAAGGACAGTAGGAGGAGACTCAGAGCACTTCCCAGTTGTGATGGGTTTGCATCAAGGATCAGCTCTTAGTCCGTTTCTATTTGCCTTGGTGATGGTCTGATGGATGGATTGACACGGCAAATTCAAGGTGAGGTGCCATGGTGTATGCTTTTTGTGGACGACATAGTCCTGATCGACGAGACTCGTAGCGGAGTTAACGCTAAGCTGGAGGGTTGGAGACATACTCTGGAGTCTAAAGGGTTTAAGCTGAGTAGGACCAAGACAGAGTACTTGGAGTGTAAGTTCAGTGAAGCACCTCAAGAGGCTGGCTTGGAAGTGAGGCTTGGTACCCAGGCCATCCAGAAGAAAAGTAGTTTCAAGTACCTTGGGTCTATTGTGCAAGACAGCGGGGAAATTGACGATGATGTCACACATCGGATTGAGGCAGGGTGGATGATATGGAGGCTTGCTTCCGGAGTGCTATGCGACAAGAAGGTGCCACCAAAACTTAAGGGAAAGTTCTACAAAGTGGTGGTTAGACCGACTATGTTGTATGGGGCGGAGTGTTGGCCAGTTAAGATCTCTCACGTTCAAAAGATGAAAGTTGCTGAGATGAGAATGTTGAGATGGATGTGTGGCCACACCAGGAGTGACAGGATTAGGAATGAGCATATTCGGGATAAGGTGGGGGTGGCCTAAGACAAGATGCGAGAAGCGAGATTGAGATGGTTTGGGCATGTGAAGAGGAGGGACACAGATGCCCTAGTGCGGAGATGTGAGAGGTTGGCCATGGATGGTTTCAGACGAGGTAGGGGTAGGCCGAAGAAGTATTGGGGAGAAGTAATTAGACACGACATGGAGCAATTACAGCTTACCGAGGACATGACCTTAGATAGGAGGGTTTGGAGGACCCAAATTAGGGTAGAAGGCTAGTAGATAGTCTCGTTTTCCGTTCTTATTAGTAGTCGCATTAGCGCAATATAATTTCTTGTGCTCAGATTTCTGCTATTATCTGTTATTTCCTGTGCTTTGATTATCCTGTGTTATCTGTGTCGCTTGCATTATTTCATTTCGTATCGCTTTGAATCTCTTAACCTTATCTGACTTATTTTTATGCTTTTATTGAACCGGTGGTCTTTCGGAAACAGCCGTCCTACCTTGATAGGAGTAAGGTCTGCGTACACTCTACCCTCCCCAGACCTCACGATGTGGGATTTCACTGGGTTGTTGTTGTTGTTGTTGTTGGGGAATTTTGTTGAACAAGTCTCAAAGGGATGGAAGCATCAACAAACTAAGATAACAATAGAAAAGGCCAAACCACAAACTTTTGTGATCTGCGGTGTCTCAATCATATCAGGATCCATGCAAAATTGGCCATAAATCAGAAGATGCATGTCCAAAAAGTCTGAGCAAAATAGTGTTTTGTTTTGTACAAAAGTAAGGTTGGGATTATGGTGTAAGGAAATGAGATTTATAACTCAATATTAGAACTTGAAAATATAGAAGGAAATATTTTCAACAATCTCTCATTTGAAACCTACATTATAAGTCTTTAATGTCTCCCGCTATTCAAGCAGTGGAAGAAGCTATTTTTCTATATGGATTGCGCAAGCATATCACATAAAACTTAGTATGTATTCTACAGCTGTTTCTCCCAACATTAATGTATCATCAATGAGCCAAACTGTACGATTCTAAATCAGCCAATGTTTGAAACAAAAAGCAAGGAGTATCCCCTTAGGTTGCACTGCAGGTCCCTTCAGATATTGAAGAAAAGGATGTTGATTCTGCATCAACATCTACCATGGCTATGTCGATTAAAGCAAGGAAGAAAGAGAAGAAAGAGGCAATAAAAATAAAGAAACAGATGACCAAGAAAGAGGCAACGTAAAAGTGTTTAGTTCAGACAAATCTACTTTGACTGAAAATGACAACAATCAACACAAACACGTGGAAGCATCTTGACCCTCCAACTCAATATTGATGGATGAAATATCAAACGTTGGATTAATGCTACAGCTGTTTATTTTGGACAGTTCTGGACAGCTTTACACAAATGATGAGCATAATGGAATATTAGTTGGTTACACATTTTGATAGGTTGGATATAGAAATAGGACAAGTGTACATAGTACATACATTTTTCCATTTGTTTCTTTATTTTATTTGGATGTACAGCTTTGTATAAAATAGGGGTAATGCCAAATGAATAGGACACAGAAAATTTCATCAATTTTTTCAAGTTCTTTCATCAGAAGGGCTCAACGGTGGTACCTTTAATGAAGGATCCACCGGACCTTTGTTGCTGGGAAGGTAAGAGCATAAGTTTGAAAGCTATGAATATAAATGTCAATATAACAGCATTTCTATTGCACAAGAAGAGATGTTTCCATAAGAATGAGACGATGATAACTTCTCAAACCACCACAAGAAATTCGCACATTTCCAAGCATGCAAATGAAGCAAACAAAAAAGAGAATTAAATTCTAGAAAGCAAAAGTAAACTGAACAGAACGTTGGCTCATCGTCAAATACAACAAAAGAGCATTGACATTTTAGAGCTGCATACAAGAAAAGTATACCTAGTATCTTCCAAGGCAAATTGAATGAACTAAAGATCCATTAAATTGACCCAAAAGGAGAGGGGTTTGTTCTCTGAAAGTTCCCGAATTTGAAAGGAGGAAGTATCGAGCTTTTTTCTTTCAATAGAACTTCTTTTTGATGATGTAGTTGCAACAAAATTCAAAGTGAAGGATTGTTAAACCTTTTCTCTCTGTCCAGTAAAAATAGATCTTTAATTCATACACTGGACCTGCAAATGACTTCCACAACAGAAACAGAAACCAACCCACTCAAGTAGTAATTGCAAATCGAGCAAATGGTTTTTCTTCTAAGCCTCACACAAAACTTCCTCCTTCAACAATCAGTCTTGTTAATTAATCACACGTTAGTTTATTTTCAGCGTTATCACCATTAAAGCTCCTACAAATTAGGAGGAGAAAATAACATCATTTTAGCTAAAAATGGGAAAAAATGTTTAAGTTGTTTTAGGCATATTGTCAAGCACCTTGGATGCATCAAAGTTCTTCCCTTTTTCATGCACTTTTTTCCAGATTGCATTTCATATGCTGAGTGCAGTGAGTGCACCTAAGCTGAAAATTCTCGCGCACCAATTGAACGTCAAACAAAAGGAATATAAGTTCTGCAAAGGTTAATTTGTTGCGACCAAAAGATAGCAAAAAGTAAATCAAATCTATAACCCAAAAATCCCAAATTTCATCAAAAGTTAAAGGAATGAAACCTGGGGAGTAAAGGAGGTGTGAATAGAGTGGGGATCAGGGATGACATCAATGGACCCTGACCGAGTTGTCCCGTTATCAATATAATCGCAGTTGGTAATCTCCATGTTTAAAACTCTACAAGGAAGAGAGGAAGTGAGAAGGTTCCACAAAAACACCAATTTGCCCTTTAAAATATCTAAAACCACAAATATGCCCTTGTTCGTCCATGTTCGTACCCCAACTGCCCTTTCTAATATAGTAGAGACTAGAGAGGAGCGCTAGAAGAGTACTTCATATTGGTGTCTCCAACATGACATTCAAACCCATAGATGATATCAAGTCAGTCACTTTACGTAAAACTTATTCTCCTGTTATTTTTCCTTCACAGCAATTATAAATATTTCGCTAGCATTTTGCTGGTACTTCCAATACGTGTAAGGATTATCTTTTAGATTCCTGGACCATATAGGGGAAGCGGTTAATCGAGACTACTTTACTTTTTTTGACTTGATACTTCAATCAGTTGTTTCACCTAGCTGAGCACATAGATGCAGTAACTTAAAGGAAACATGCCACAGAAGAGGCAAAACAAAGAAAATGGATAGAATGGAAGCTGCATAGACAAGAATTCGTCCCAAGGGTCTTTGAGTTCATGAAATCTGAACTCAACATGATGCATTGCTCCAGTAAAAGGGGAATCTTAGTAGCTTAGTTGGCTAGGTACCTGAACTTTCACCTTGTTGGTGAGAGTTCGATTCCCCACCTTCACCTTGTAATCTCCTCTCCATTTCCCCTTCCCATAACCCCAATTTAAAAATATATAAAATAAAAAAAGCTACGGTAAAAGAAATCAAAGCTACAGCATATAATGCATGAAGGCCCACGCTCTTCTGATCACTCCATACTTCTTGTATTGTTGTTTTCTATTTGTTTACTTTCTTTCAGGAAATGGGTGTTGGGGTGAGGAGGCTGCTCTTAATAATATATTGATGAGGGTAATTGTTACATGATCATCTCATTGCTCATCAATCAGAAAGAATAAAAATTGCTGATGATTTCTTAAAGATATAAACTTACTTCACAAATATATAATAGAGCCGGAATACTTGTGTAATACGGCAAATCCAAATGGATCTTCAATCCATACTGGAAGCAAGGAAAATCAAACATATTGCAGAATAAACAACCAAGTAAACACCAAATTAAGCAAAAGCAAGAAGTTTGAAGACCAATTAATATTCCGCCATGCATTGAAGAGTAAATAACCTGCAGCCTGTCCATAGATAGCAAGACTTCCACCAATGCCTCTTTCTGAACTTTAGAAAATTGAGGGAGATCTGCAGAAGCTAATACGAATATTACATGGAAATATAGTCCCCCTAGGGGTCTTTGTGCTTAGAAACAAATTATGCATAGATTGTAATACATGGATCAAATAATGCAGAGATTATTTTTTGTGTGTTGGGTCCATTGTATTAAAGTTGGATATATAGTGTATAACTTGTGTTTGGTTTAAAACTGTATAAAGGTTTAGAAAAGGGGTTTGAGGAGATCCACAAGAGTAGTTTTGGCATTTTGAATGTTTTATCCATGTATAACCTAATCATGGAATTGTTATACATGAATTGGTGTATAAATTATACATGAATCAGATATGTAGAGATTGGAATTAGTAACCAAACAATGGATAAAACAATGCAAGTTTTATACCATGACTATTTGAGCTAATACATCAAACCAAGCCTATTAGTGTTTTGGGCTATTAAACCGGAGTCTGAAGTATAACACCTATAATGGAAGGAAATAGTAGCCACCGTATTGGACAAACAACAGACTGAAGCTTGCAATAACTTGAATTGCCACAAGCCAAAAGCTACTGCCTTTGGTCCTAGGAATCTTGTGAATCGGGTAAGGTAAAGTCGTTTCCAGGAAAACTCAGCAGAGGAAACTCAAGTGGTTAATGCCAACATCTTAAGTAACCTAAAAGGAAGTAAAAACTAAAGGATTGAATGGATATACATGCTACTCGAACTTTAAATAATATTAGAGAAAATTAATCATATAAAGCTTCAGTACAAAAAATAGAAGTGGCTTTTCCTGATGAATGAATAAACGACAAGTATTCAATCAGCACCTCATTATTGTAATGGCACACATGTTGTGTACTAAATGTAGCCTTAAATGTTAATAGCAGAACACAATAACACACCTTACATGCAAAAAAGCACTAAACACAATAAAAAATAATCAATGGAATAGGTAAGACCCAATGTACCCAGCCTCCTCTTCTATCACCCTTTACAGTGTTCAAAAGATGAGACACGTTTCTATTATTTTGCTCTCTCCTTCACTTACATCCTACCCTCTACTGCCACCATGCCTCTAAATATGCTCACTCTTTGAACCCATACCACCCATAATGAAGTAAAGAAAGGGAAACAGACAACAAAATTTAGGCAGCAACATCCTTAAAAATGTCAGCAAGTTTTATTTTAATTTAAAAAAAAAATGTGAGCAAGCTTTAAGAAAAAGTTAGGAATGTCGATGGGGAGGGATAGGCGATGATTTCACTAGTTTTTGTTGTTTAATTTATTTTTTTTATTACTATTTCTTTACTAGGTAAATTCCTTTTGGTATATCGCCATCCACTAATATCATTTTCCATTACACATTCCATGGGCCCACCCTGTAAGGCCCTGAAGGCATCCTGGTGGACCAGAAGTTGTTGCCACCATACTTTGTCTTCATTACTCCCCCCCCAGTGCCTTCTCTTCCTTGTTATATCTCCATAGCCATTTCATCAATAAGCTATTGCTGTACCATGTTAAATTATCCATTCCTTTTAGGCCTCAATTAGAAACAAGCTAACACTGTCTATAAAAAACTGCAACAACAACGTAGTCAATGGTGGAGATTAATAACCAACCTTTTGTGACAGTCAGGGAGCTTCCTGCTGGCTTGTTCCTTACGCAGCTCATCTTTGGCTCAATTATTGTTGTTGACAATAAAATAGATGTGATGCATGAACTGGGATCAGTTGTTCTTTGCAAGACACAAGGATTTCACTTGGTGAGCTCTTCGGATGGCACCAGCCACATTTAACCTTGACAGGACTTTTGGAGTTCACAGGACAGCTTCACGAATTTCTCACATTGCCATCATTGGAGGGACTGGCAAGTATGAGAATGCTGAAAGATATGCCGCTGTTGAGACTCTTCCTTGTGGATCAACATACAACAGATGGAGTAGAAAAAATAGTCACTTCACTGTCTATATCACACCTCAATGAGAGCCTCTTCCCGCTAAAGAGCTAATTCACCTTGTTTATTTCTGAATATATATATATTATGTGCCTTGAAGCATGTAATTGAATGCTGAATAGTGTCAGTGATATTATGATCTATATCATAACTATTAAACTCAGTCCAGAAATGGTCTAATCCAGTTTGGAGTTTCATTTTGCCATCACAATGTCGATGGTTATGAAACACAGATATAAACAGCGAAGGGCTAAGACCTTACCAAAGATCTATGCCTGGAGACCATGTAACACCAATACACTGCAGAAAGGAAAGTAGTTACAAGGCAAAGTAGTTTGTAACATTCGTTTTGGTTGCTACATATAGAAGAAAAAGATTCACTATACTTGTTAATAAAAAGCAGAATTAAAAGCATAATCCCCAAATGATTAATAATTTATTTTTTGATACTGGCCTTTGTCTTCAAAAATACAAAACTAGTGTAAATATTTCGTTATTTACACCAGTTCTCTCTGCGTGCATAAGCTCGGGATATACTACACGAAAAATGCAATCCTTCAACAATTTTGCATTGAGTGCCTCAATCACAATATAAATAATGGAAATCCTTCAAATTCTCTATGTTTATGAAAGTTGAAGGATTACATAACAAGAACCCATACTTCCACAAAATAACTACCATTTTTTTAACAACCATGGTGTTCGAACCAGCTTGCACACACCTCGAACAAGGGTGTACCAGCTGCCTCCCACAAGCATAGGTACCGGATAAATTATCCACCAAAATTTGGACAAATGGGAAGAAAGTACCTAGTGTTTTTGCCACCATTGAGATCTGAACCTCAGATCTCAGGGTACCCAACCCACTTCAATCACCACTAGGCCACAATCCCACATCCTTGTGTGCTTCAAAGAAACTGCCATCAGAAAACACAACATCTATCAGCTCCACTATTGTGTAAACTGATTGGAAGAGATTCCAAGAGGAAGTTGTCGCAGCTAGAGAGGAAGAAAGGATCAATGATACAGTCAGATGCATCCACTTCCGCTCCTGCATCTTATCTCATCATGAAAACTTGTATCATAATCTTTAAATTAGAAGAATGATTTAAATTGTTGTTATAGCAATCGTCATCGGTTAATGAAGTGTACTTTAACACAAAAATTACCGTTACATTTGCCAAATTTTACCTTTATTTTATGATTTTACAATACATGCATTAAGAATTGTGCTTCATTGAATCAGTCATCTCTTGAAATTAGTAAAATGATTATCTTGCTCAAATTAAAAGCAAATCGACCAATTCTTGACTTAAAATAGGGAGTAAGAGTATACACAACTGCCTCTCCTGGGCATAGAAAAGATGAGCAAAGGAGCTTATTATCAAATAATGTTAGTTGAATACTAGAACCACATACTAAATTTCCTGGATAAGGAACCAGAAGTATAAATATCAAAGGCTAACATGCAGTTCAAGATTAAATAATACAGGATCCTCTACACTAGTCATTTATAGAGACAAGATTCTAGATGATAAGAACGAGTTAGAGAGGGGGATCCAGCCATCTCAATAAAGCACATCCGTGTCCATTTCTGATTGTTCACATATTATTTCCAATTTAGGAGATGCCCGAGGAAACCCCATCAACTCCTTTGAGATCTTCAAGCGTTGGCTTTCATGAACACTGTCTGCGTCTTCATTAATGATGGTCTTCAGGAGTAAAGGTGCAGAGGAAAGTATAGACCTTACAAAGAGCATTTCGGTTCTTGAACCATGGAAGTTATCTATTTTCAATTGTTGTAGCTTGTTGAGTCCTAGTGTCCTGCAAGCTGGTCCTTCAAAATGATTTACATTGACTTCCACGCCACCATTCTTCTTCGAGCTCAACAGAAATAGAAGGTCCTCCAAATTGGGAGAACTTTTAAGCATTCCTAGAAGAGAAAATATTTGATCATCATCATCAAAATCGAACTCAAATAAAGTGAGAGCCCTCAAGCTATTGAGGCATGTGGGGAGCCTCTCTAATTCAGTAGCAAAAGACTTGAGGTAGTAACTGTCCAGATTAAAATGAAGAACTTCAGGCCAGCAGTTGAGAAGATAGGTCAAGTTTATCACTTTATCTTTATTGTTTCTTGATGATGCAAGTATAACTGTTTTCAGCTTCTGACAGTCCATAAAATGACCCAACTCAATGGGTTTGGTGCGCCAGATAAGGAAAAATATTTGCAAAAGTTTTGGAGCATATATTTTCGAATTAGGAAAACCACTACACCCCTTAACCTGCAGATACACAAGGTTTGGCATCCACAAGAAAGAGGTTGCAGCTGTTAGGATTTAAATTTCAAATCCGACCTTTGTAAGCAGGTTCCCAGGAAAGATTGGAGGGTCACAGCTGGATCACTTAAATACCAACCTACTTACGCCGTGATGTAAGCGAAGAATAAATAGCACACACAGATTTATAGTGGTTCACCCTCAATGTGAGAGCTACGTCCACGTTGCTGCTGCAGATCTTATTAAAGAAGAAATATTACAAGTGTTTACAACACTCAACCTCACAACCCCAATCCCAATTACACTCAAGAATTTTACCACAGAAAATTCTCTCAAAGACCTTCTCTTACTTAGGCCTTTCACTAAGAGTATTTCTCTTAGATTGTTTCTCTCTTGGGATGTGTATAGCAAATGATCTTAATGATATCTTACAAATGAACCATAAGCTACCTATTTATAGGAATGAATTTCCTATGATGAGGTAAGCGCTTACATCACGACTATTATGAGGTAAGCGCTTACATCACGACTATGTGAACAAAAGAATTGACTTGTTTGGCCAATTCCACACCTAACAAATCTCCCACTTGAAGACTAATTTTAATTTGTCATCACACTTTGATCGATGCAGCAGCTCTTTCCTACTTTCATACTTCGTGCAGGCCAACTGAAGTTGAGCATAGCTTCAGTTTGTCTATCGTCACTGCCTTTGTCAGCATGTCTGCTGGATTCTGACTCCCTGCGATCTTCTCAAGCACCAGCGCTCCATATTTCAAAGCTGATCTAATGAAATGGTACCGGAGTTGTATGTGCTTCGTTCGAGCATGGTAAACCGGGTTCTTTGCCAAATGAATGGCGCTTTGGCTATCACAATATAGCACACTTCCCTCGTGGTCCTGATCCAATTCCCGCAGAAAAGATTGTAGCCACATCATTTCCTTTGTGGCCTCCGTCACAGCAACGTACTCAGCCTCACAACTAGAGAGAGCTACTATCTTTTGCAACTTGGAAACCCAAGAGATTGCAGTACCTCCGAAGGTGTAAACATACCCGGATGTGCTCTTTCTGCTATCAATATCACCACCGTTGTCAGCATCAACATACCCTTGCAATCCTGTTTTTGATTTTCGGAAATACAGAGCTGAACTCGAGCTGCCTTTCAGATATCTGAATATCCACTTCACAGCCTCCCAGTGTTGCTTTCCCGGATTGCTCATAAATCGGCTGACAACTCCCACTGCATGTGCAATGTCTAGCCTTGTACATATCATTGCATACATAAGACTACCGATTGCAGATGCATAAGGTATCTTGTCCATCTGCTTCTTCTCATCCTCGGTTGTCGGCGACTGATACTTTGACAACCGAAAGTGTCCAGCCAAGGGAGTGCTGACTGGCTTGGCATCATGCATGTTAAACCTTTTGATAACTTTCCTCACATATTCTTCTTGTGAGAGTTTGATGCCCTCCTTGCTTCGGTCGATTCTCATCCCAAGGATTTGCTTTGCAGCTCCCAAATCCTTCATTGCAAACTCTTCCGATAACCCTTTTTTCAACCGATCAATCTCCTGTAGGTTTGCTCCTACGATTAGCATGTCGTCGACATAGAGTAGCAGTATCATGTACGAGTCTTCAAATTTTTTGAAGTAACAGCAGTGATGTGCCTCGCACCTTGAAAAATCAGCTTTCTTCATAAAGCTGTCAAACTTTAAATACCACTGTCTTGGAGCCTGTTTTAGTCCGTACAGACTCTTTTGAAGTTTGCACACCAGATTCTCCTTTCCTTTGATTTTGAATCCCTCCGGCTGTCGCATGTAGATTTCCTCGTCTAGATCACCGTGAAGAAATGCAGTTTTCACGTCCATCTGTTGCAGATGTAGATTTTCCTTTGCTACCAACCCAAGAACAGTTCTGATAGTCACCATCTTGACTACGGGAGAGAAGATCTCCGTATAGTCAATGCCTTCTTTCTGTTGAAATCCCTTTGCAACCAGCCTTGCTTTATAACGATTGCTTCCATTGGGTTCTTCCTTTATCCGATAAACCCATTTGTTTTGCAATGCCTTTTTATCCTTTGGCAACTCGGATAATTCCCATGTATGATTTGCCGATAGTGAATCCATTTCATCCTTCATTGCCAGCTCCCACTTAGTCGATTCATCGACTTGCATTGCTTCTTCATAACATTCCGGCTCCCCTCTATCAGTGAGTAGAATGTAGTTGAGGGATGGAGAGTACCTGTGAAGCGGCTTCCTGATCCTGGATGATCTACGCAGCTCTGTGATTGGCGTCTGTTCATTTGTTTCAGAATCAGCACTTTCATCAGCACCTTCTCGGATTGTTTGTTCCTCTGCCTCGGTTGTACCTGGCTGCGGCTCAGGTGCCGGAAAGTCCCTCAAATCGACTATTTCTGATTCCTTGTCCTGACATTCTGAATTCTTTTGCAGCTTGTCTTTGTACAGTACCTCTTCTGAAATCCAAGGGAACTGACGGTCCTCGGTTAATTAAGAAGGTCGCGGTATTGACTGCATCTGCCCAGAATGTCTTGGGCAGTCCAGAGTGTATTCTCATACTCCGAGCACGCTCGTTCAACGTTCGGTTCATTCTTTCGGCTACTCCATTCTGTTGCGGCGTTCCAGGAATAGTCTTCATCATCTTGATCCCATTATCGGCACAGTACAGTTTGAAATCACCATTAGTGTATTCTCCGCCGTTGTCGGACCTCAAACACTTCAACTTGAGGTTTGTTTCATTCTCGACCATGGCTTTCCATCTTTTGAATACACTAAACACATCGGATTTATTTTTCATAAAATAAACCCATACCTTCCTGGTTGAATCATCAATGAAGGTCACGTAGTAGTGTGATCCTCCAAGGGAGGGTACAGTGGTAGGTCCCCACACGTCTGTGTGCACCAATTCCAGCTTTTCGACCTTCAACTCTCTGCCTGCACTTGAGAAGCTTACTCGCTTTTGTTTTCCGAGAATGCAGCTCTCACACGTATGAAGGTCCACCGTCTTCAGCTCCGGAATTAAGCCATTTGTCACCAACAGCTTCATCCCCTTCTGGCTGATATGCCCAAGCCGACAATGCCACAAATCTGTCTTCTTTGTGTTGTCAACCACAGCAACAATATCACGACAGCTATCTGTCATGTAGAGAGTGCCAATCTTCTTTCCTCGGCCAACTACCATAGCACCTTTCGCCACCTTCCAAGACCCATTACCAAAGTTGAGATCATATCCCTCATCATCAAGCTGACCTACTGAAATCAGGTTTCGCATCAGCTTTGGAACATGTCTAACTTTTGTAATCTTCCACGAGGATCCATTTGACATCTTCAAATTAATGTCTCCCGTGCCAACAACGTCTAGCGGCTCTCCATCGGCTAAATAAACTTTGCCGAGATTCCCAGCCACGTAGTTTGTCATTATATCATGATGTGGGGTGGTATGAAAGGACGCTCCTGAGTCAAGCACCCAAGAGTCTATCGGGCTGTCAACCGATAGCAACAACACATCGCCAATGTCTTCCGTAGCAGCGTTGATTCCAGCCCCCTTGTTGTCCTCCTTCTTTGGCGCCCTGCAGTTCTTCTTGAAGTGACCTGGTTTTCCACAGTTCCAACAATCAAATGTTCGTCCTGGTCTGGATTGACCCCTGCCATTCCTTGACTTCGATCTGCCCCTATTTCGGTTGTAGTTTCTGTCATAATTTCTGCTTCTGTTTTCAACATTAAAAGCAGAACTCGTCGATGCCTCTCCAGAATCTGTCCTGCGCACTTCCTCAGCAAGGATACGATCCCTAACATCGTTGAACTTTAGTTTGTCACTGCCGACAGAATTACTAACCGCTGCTCTCATTGGCTCCCAGCTATTTGGTAGGGATGCCAACAAAATTAGAGCTTGCACTTCATCATCGAAGTCAATTTTTACCGATGACAATTGATTTACAATGGTATTGAATTCATTTACGTGTGCAGCAACATGAGCATTTTCCATCATCTTTAGATGAAATAGTTTCTTCATGAGAAATACCTTATTATTTGCCGAAGGTTTCTCATACATGTCAGACAATACCTTCATCATATCTGCGGTGGTCTTCTCCTTTGCCACGTTATGAGCAACGTTCTTCGACAGCGTCAGCCGAATGACTCCCAGAACTTGTCTGTCGAGGAGATTCCAATCTGCTTGCTTCATCTCCTCTGGTTTCGGACTCAGAGGTTCATGAAGCTTTCTGCCATATAAATAATCTTCAATTTGCATTCTCCAGAACGCAAAATCTGTACCATCGAATTTACCGATGTCGTGCGTCGTACCATCTTCGCCTCCCATCGTTTCTAAATCACAACACAACCTGTTGCTCTGATACCAGTTGTTAGGATTTAAATTCCAAATCCGACCTTTGTAAGCAGATTCCCAGGAAAGATTGGAGGGTCACAGCTGGACCACTTAAATACCAACCTCCTTAGACAGAACCTACTTACGTCGTGATGTAAGCGAAGAATAAATAGCACACACAGATTTATAGTGGTTCACCCTCAATGTGAGAGCTACGTCCACGTTGCTGCTGCAGATCTTATTAAAGAAGAAATATTACAAGTGTTTACAACACTCAACCTCACAACCCCAATCCCAATTACACTCAAGAATTTTACCACAGAAAATTCTCTCAAAGACCTTCTCTTACTTAGGCCTTTCACTAAGAGTATTTCTCTTAGATTGTTTCTCTCTTGGGATGTGTATAGCAAATGATCTTAATGATATCTTACAAATGAACCATAAGCTACCTATTTATAGGAATGAATTTCCTATGATGAGGTAAGCGCTTACATCACGACTATTATGAGGTAAGCGCTTACATCACGACTATGTGAACAAAAGAATTGACTTGTTTGGCTAATTCCACACCTAACAGCAACGTCTTCCAAGGCGACTTTGAGTAGTGAAAGCTTTTTGAGCTTGTGGAAACCCCTAAAGCTGCATGGCGGCTTGAAAATGCAGTTGGACAGGCTCAACCTTTCTAGTTCCACACCGTACACAGGGTAAGACAATCTATAAGGAGCTTTATTGTCTAGATTCTGAAGGGTGAGATCCATGACACCATTTCTTGACAACAAAAACATCCATTGATCGATAACTGAGTGCTGGGAAGAAGGTATTGATGAAATATTCAGGTGGAATGTCTTAATGGCTCCATGGTGCTGCAAGAGAATTGTATTAATGACGTTTATTAATGTATCTGATGGCTTGCTCTGGCAAAAATGGGGAGAAAATACAAGCTTGGGGATTGAAGCCCAAACATGTCTCCAGGGTCTAGACAAAACGCTCATTCTTGCGGCTTCCTCAATAAACAAGCTTTCTTGAATCCGGTGTTGCACATTGATGGGAAGATTGGTAAGTCTATCAAGTTTGTCCCCTTCAACTTCAAGTTGCTTACAACGTATCATTGCCATTTTGAGTTCTGTATATTGGAAAGAAAAAAATCAAGTCAGACTATAAACATGCTTTAACAAACATGCTTTAACGTGCTGCATATGACTCATGTCTAACACAATAATCCCACGGGGAATGAAATGAATCTAAGTAAAAGCAACGTAAGCTAGAATAAATTCTTAAACAACAGAGGCTGACTTCGGACTTAACATTTTAGTAGTTTCTCACATACTTATATAATATATCAACTCTGATTCAAAAAAAATACTGCTATTAGAATTATTCACTTTTTTCTGGATTTCTTTTCACTTTTTTCACTTTATGGTGTTTGGTCATAAAAATTTCAAATAAAACTTCAAGTTCAATAAGCAAATATTATTTTCAAAAACTATGGTCAAACACAACTCCAACTCCAACTCCAACTTCAAAAATTCCCAAAAAAAAAAAAAAAAGTGATTTTTTTTTTTTTTTGTGGTTTCTATGGCCAAACGCCTACTTATATAAACTCTGAGCCAAAAGAATACTACTATTAGACCAATTCCCAATTTTATCACAACAAATATAGAATCTGTTCTAACAAGTACCTGCATGCCACGGAGATGTATGTTACACAAAATTAAAGCATCCAACAACTACTACTTTGGACACAAAACGGTAATTACAGATTTGATTTGATAGATTAAAAAAATTACAGCCTTTTTGATGCACATCTTTAGATCCAATATCAAAAGGAAGGCTGGCTAATAAGAAACGGATAAAATTAACTTTGCAGAGCTATCTTCATATGATTTCAAGGAAAAGAAACGAAAAACCTGCGATTTGATGAATGTAACGGATGAAGCGAATAAATAAATATGATTTGATCAAGTCCTTGAGGAGAACGGCGGAAGGCGATGTCTATCTCTAGGGATGCAACTCCTCTCCAGTACCAGGAAACCAAATCCAAATAGGAATATTCTTTACGGATATATATCTCCAACAGTTAATTAATGTTACACACTTTTCTTGAACTATATATACAACATAACTCCTTCACATTTAAAAACCATTTTCGTACACATTTTACAAGTCCTAAATACAACTCTATGATGAACAAGCAAAGTAGACCTTTTAAGAGTCTTTTTTTTTTTTTTGGCAACTCTTTGGTATTCTTCAACCCATGCAACTACTCACAGAAAGGTATTGGATTTGAAGTCTCAAATTGAAATTGAAAAAACTACAAATGATTTTGGTCACATGCTACCAAAGTTACATGTATAGCAGAACTAGTGTTGGTTTATCGCCTCCATGGACCGTTGTATGAGCATCCTAAATATAATGTATAATCAGCTCTTTTGAGGGACCAAAAAGGCTTGGTCACTACCCAGTGTAATCCCACAATAGTGGGGTCTGGGGAGGGTAAGATGTACGCAGCCTTACCCCTACCTGGGTAGGGAGGCTGTTTCCGATTGACCCTCGGCAACCCTCCTCCTTTATCCGGGCTTGGGACCGGCAATGTGAGCGAGCTCACACAGGCGGAGTTGAGGGACCAAAAAGGCATTAAGCATAAAAGATGGAGTAATTTAATATGGGCGTTTGATCGTGTGACAAATCTTATGAAAGTTCTTTGCATTTTACGTTCTTAATCTATGCTTCTTATTTTGTATTTACACCTTACAATTTCTTTTTTTTTTTTTTTTAGTTTACTACATTCGGTCCCAAATTATTTGTCTTCTAACGTTTACACACCCTTAAGACATTTATTAGGGATTGTTATTTGGTTGATGAATAAGTTAAATCGAAATTATAATACGAATATATAATACCCCCAACCAAAACCAATACTGTTTTTCCGATTTGGGTGTTAGAAAAATCTATTACCCAGTGTATATGATTGTCTAAGTTTTCCTATGAAATAAAGCACAAAATCTAGAGGCAGATTCTACTATCATGTATTTGACTTACTGGATTCAAAATTTATAGGAATAATGCATAGATAGATGGACACCTTAGCTTGGCCTCAACTGGCAACTAATCACTCCAACTTTGAGAATGCACATCTAGACACCTCAACTCGTCTTCATTGTTTCTCTTAGACACCCGATCCTAAACGTGACACTTCAATTTTGTAGGTGTTTAGATGATCACTATGTAAGTTAGAGCTAGTGTTCAGCTGACAAGTGTTGGAAATCTTACGGAAAATACTTGATCATGAACAATTCTTCAAAGCTTGAGGCATGTCAATTAAGACACTGTCCTTAAGAATATTTCACCCGGTATGAGTGTATCCCCAGGATTCGACAGGATCTTCTAATACAAAATCAGGAGCCAGAATCTAACAAAGATTTATTGTAAAGAAAACCTAGCACAAACAAATATAGAAGAAGAATTTATCTTGAGATATCTACCAGTAAGAAAAGGACCACCACTATATATAGGTAAGGCAAGTCATGATCAGAATAAGATCTCATAGCCAAAGCAATGTCCATAAGAGAATTAATGTCAAATCAATTGGCTTCAACGGAAATGTGCAGGTTAATGATAATAAAGGGCATTTGATTAATGACTAAGAAGAATAATGGAGATAATGAATAATCTGTTACAATTCACAACATGAGAACGTTTTGTCACTGATAATGTAATCAAATAATTAAAGCTTTTCAAGACCATTCAATGGTCACACAATTTGAAGTTTAACATTAGAAAATAAACATGTTTTTTTTGAGATATAATTTGTTCAACACAATTGAAGACGAGTTGAGGTGTCTTAAATGTGCATTTTCAAAGTTAGAGTGTTTAGTTGTCAGTTGAGTCCAAATTAAGACGTCTATCTATATATTATACCAAATTTATAATTCGTACATATTTAGCGAATCTTTTTAAATATATAGAGCATCGCCTTATTTATAATGTGTATCGCCTTATTTTATAATGCGTCTTTTTTACACTTCAAAGTTCAAACTAGTGGGAGGAGGATGTGGTGATCATTTCCTTGTGATGGGTTAAAAATAGAATGGATCACTTGTCTCAGAATCCAAGTTTGTGTGTTTTTGGAGGAAGGTTTCTGGAACTAATTTCACTGAATTTTTACTTCTCCCCCTTGGATAAGTTCTAAGTTGCATCACTCTGCTACAGCGTCTATGCAAAGGATTGCGTATGACAAATATTAAAACCTTTCTTTCCAATAGTATCGATGGTATTGCCAAAACTATGTGGTATGGTTCGACAACTACAGCCGTTGAACGATTTGGGTGCACTTATTATACTTCAAGCAAAACTGAAGACTAGTGCTGGACTAACAAATATGAAAAAATTCCAGAAGCCAAGTACAAAATTCTTGAAAATTAGCTTTATATGATTACAACGACAATAATCCAGCAAAACGAGAATTATTCCTAGCATGCTCAATGGATAACGGGGATGGAATAACAGTGTATTCAATTTGGATGAAAAGAAACTAACAATGTTAAACAGTCACATTAAGGTTGTTCTAACTTCTAAGACATTTTGATCAGAAAATAGCGGTGTATTCAATTTCAAAGAAAAGAAACTAACAATGGGAAACCGTCACATTAAGGCTGTTCTAAGACAATTTGATCAGAAGATAGTATCGCGCACACCCAAAATTGAAGGGATAAATCCATTATTTTCATCCAATTAATAATCATTGCTGTTGCAACAGATTCTACATGTCCCGGGGTTTGTTAAAGGAGAAATGCCATTTAGATATCTTGGGATACCTCTGAGCACAAGAATGGTATCAGCTCTGCAACGTCAGCCATTGGTAGAGAAAATGTTAAACGGGATCAACATGGTCAGCTAGATATCTTTCTTATGCAAGGAGAATCCAACTCATCAAAAGTTTCCTCTTCTCTATCCAAACATCTGGTCACAAGTATTTGTTATACCAAAGAAAGTGACTAATTTATTGGAAGCAATCAAAAGGGCTCTCATAGCCTGAAATAAGTTTGTGTAGGCCTAAAACAGCAGGTGGGCTCAACATAATTAATATGCTAACTTGGAACAAAGCAGCTATCGCAAAGCTGTTGTGGAATTTGTGCAAGAAAAAAGACAAGTTGGGGGTCGAATGGGTTCACATATACTATGGAAAGGGAGACAAATATGGGAGTTTCATCTTAAACAATCTTCCTAATTGTTGCAAAAGGTCTTCAAAGCCAAGAAGTACTTCATAGAAGCAGAATATGAAGTACATGAGATGCCAAACATTGAACTATTTTCCATCAAAAATACCTGGAGGACACTAATATGTAACAGCTATGGGGCAGCAAAATGGTTATTTGTCTTGAGGCTGGCTATCATGGACAGACTGTCTATATACTAAAGATAGGCTCACAAAATGGGATATGAACATTAATCGAGAATGTGCACATTCTGTCAATCTTCACTAGAAAACAGGAACCATTTGTTCTTCTATGTCCGTCTCTGGCAACATATTGAGGAAACTATTAGCTTGGCAAAGGACCGATAGACAAGCAGGTGTTTGGCAAGGTGAGATAGACTGGATAGTTGGTAATGTCAAAGGCAACTCAGCAAGCACACATATCCTCAAGATGTCACTAGCCAAGCTACATTTACCAAATTTGGAAGGAAAGGAATAGAAGGATTTTCCAGCATCTAACTAGGAATGTTGAATGTGATACAAGTGGTTTACATACCAAGTACTACGCCTGAACTAGATACAAAGTTAAACGAGTTGAATTATTATCCTGTGTAAGATTGAGGTTAGCAGATCAGGTTAGTTGATACACTGAGCTTCTGAGTCTGGTAGTTCCAGATTTGGTTTGTAATTCTCCTTTTGGTAATAAAATGTTTAATTTACCAACAAACAAAAAAGAATCATTGGAATTGGTTTTCAGAAGTGAAACATTTAAAACTCAATATCATATAAACAAAATCATAGCCAAGCTCTAAACTTGCAACAAATGAAGCAAAACTTTTGCATCCCTGCTTCACTTGAAAAAATTATACACTTTAAATACTTTCAAATAAAAAAATAGCCCAGTTCACATAGTACACTCACAAGAACTCAGTTCACAACATGTATTATAACGACACGAGCCATATGCCTATGTCAGTCATCTGCTAAAGAATTACAAAAACCTTTTTGCTGCATGTGTGGTGTCACGACCCAACCCCATGGGCCGCGACTGGTGCCCTACTTGGACACCCAGACAGACAAACCTATCAAATCGTAACACACGTATCCAAATCTAATCACATACAGATAACGTATATAGGCACAAATATCACACGCTGCCTCAAATTATATCAAACTGTCTTAGACATATTTCAAACACAACCATATGCATATACATATATCAAAAAGCCCGGCAAGGCTATCGAATGTATCAAAAGCCAACAAGGCTATCAAATGTATCAAAAGCCGACAAGGCTGTCAAATGGCACAACAGCCCAAAACGCATATACAAATGCACGCCGACAAGGCTGCCACAACATATACAAAATGCACGCCGACGAGGCTGCCATAACGAATAGAGTCATGCAAACACATCCGTACAGAAGTAGGCACACACACCCACAAATACGTCTACAGACCTCTAAAACAGACCAACCGAATCATATGGCGGGACAGGGCCCCGCCGTGCCCCTGAACAAATACATATATACATAGCGAACGAATATACACCAAAATGTGTGCTCTGAAATGAGAAGAGCACTCCAAACAGCAGAAGAGGGTGTCCTAAATGGGTAGATCACCAAACTGTGCGTCTGTACCTGCGGGCATGAAACGCAGCCCCCCGAAGAAAGGGGGTCAGTACGAAATATGTACTGAGTATGCAAAGCAGAATATACAGAAAGCAAATCTGAGACATAGACGAAATGGAAGTACCAAACATAAGTGCAAATCCAACATATCAAAATTTGCTTACTTTCAAAAATATGTAAGTAATGCATAGGGTACAGAAGAATATGGTCGCCCACCCGTCGATGGCGCCATAACACAGCATAACACCAGAAAGTTTCAAATCTCCGTATCCCCGTCACATATCACATCACCACATAACGCCATACACAGCATAACACCAAATATAGGTGGAACCCGACCCTCTTTTGCGAGTAGCTCGGTGAACCATAAACACAGCATAACTCCGGAGTATATCAAAGTGCGCACGATAACAGAACCGGCCCGGGAACCGGCGAAAGATATAACAGAACGCACGAGCAGAGTCATGAGTAACCATATGCATAAAACCATTATCATAGACTCAAATATAAGTAAATGACCATACTTGAAATTCGAAATGTTAATCATGCCAAATTCTTTCAAAAGTCATCCGAATTACATAAAGGAAAGTCGCGGGACCCACGGACGGGCATTGACCCGAGTCGGGCCCGCCTATGGAAAATATACTCATTATATGCCATATAAATTTCTACAAAAATATTGAAGCAATCCGAGCCTTTCTGTGAAAGATATGGCGTTCACAAATTACGAAATTCTTTAAAGTGAAACTTTTTTATGCAAAGTTCGGAAAGCGATTATTTCAAAGACGTAATGGTTCATACTTTTATCAAATCAAACATAAGAGTGCCAAGGAATATATATAGATCATATCATGCTCGGATTTCGAATCATAGGATTTTCCTAAAGGCTCGTAATCTAGCCTATCCAAAACTAAGGCATGCCAAAAGAAAGAAAGATTGCTTTACATACCTCGTACGCGCTCCAAGTTTGCCCAACTAAAGTTAATCCCAACCTACGCCTCGGGCTCCCCAAGGCCTATGAATACGCCAACGAATATCAAACATTAGCCATAGGTACTTAAGCCATTTATTCCAAACTAATTATAAATTCTACAGAAATCTAGGCAGCATTTCCCCTGTAAATAGGCCAACCCGAGAATTTAACTCGTCCAAAATCAACAACAACAACCACAATAACCAACCTAGTAACATTGATAACCAATTCGAAAGGCAAAATAATAATAGTAACTCTCTTTTACATCATTCAACAACTTTCATAAATTCAACTCGACGACTTACCTTCAAGCCAACATCGATGCTTATATATTTAAATACTAACCCGAATCCATACCAACAATACTTAAAGACATTCTAAGCAATTCATACAACATTTCCAACAATCCAAAAATTTTCCCTTCCTTTCCACATAATGTAACTCTTCCATTCTAACTTCACACCATCCCACTAATATCAACATTTTTTCCATATTCATTAACTAACTCAAGATTACCCAAACATATTTCAATAACATTTTAAACAATATCCAAGGATTCGAACCATTCCGCCCATTTCCATATTCCATTCGAAACTTCTACAATTGCAACGAAACTACCAAATCGCATTGTTTTCTTCCAAATTCATTAATAACAACCATAGTTCACATTTAGCATCTTACTTTCATAATTGCATAAAAATTATATAAAAATCACATAATTTCTCATAACAACATACAACTAATTTCAACACCAACTCAACTCGTTAACCCTTTATCTAATTTGCAAGATTAATTTGTGGAATATGTGATGACTTAGTCATCCACTTATACTTATATATTATCTTTACAAAGTGGACATGTGTCAATTTTCATGACATGTGTCCATCTTTATTCAAGTCCAACCAAATCTCGCCACGTGTCGTGAGGCCAACTTTTCGATAATTAGATTAATTAATCACTAATCCCCACTTAATAATCTAATCATGGTAAATTAATCCCAACTTTCCATTAATATTTTTACACTAAGTAAAATTCATAAGCAATTCATTTTCTAATAGAGACCGGAAATTAAAGATTTCTGTTTCGTGCCCGAAAATGATCCCGTCTTTAACTTGAGTCGATTCTCTTGCGAATAACTCGACGTATAAAATTACGGGATATAACATGTGGAGAGAAAAGCCTCACATCTTCATGATTTTTTAGGCTTCATTGCATGCAACTGCAACTAAAAAATTCTTCTACCAAAACTACAGAAATGAGGCCGTAATTGTAGAGTCGGAACAAGAACATGGCAAGAAAGATCCCAAGTAGTGATTTATCATCAACCAAGGAATCTCAAAACTACACAACCGCCATAAAGATTTCTTCCTTAAAATGTCAAACCTCGCGAATCAGTTAACCTTCTGATCTACATGGTTTTCTTTTTTGTGGCTTTACCCTTATTTTGACCACCCTTCTTTTTCTGCACACCACCGCGTTTGTGGTCCTGCACTCTTTCATGAGGATTTACCTCCTCGAATTTGATAGGCTTTATGATAATACCGCTCATCTTTACCACCTGTAAGAATTATAACATTAGCAAAGCAAACACCTAAACCACCTCCAAATCGTAGTCCCAAACCCTAATTCTCCTTCCCCCAAAAGAGAAACGCAACAAAAAAACCTTTACCAAAAAATAAAAAAGGGAGAAAGGGCTGAGAAAAGGAATAACTTTAGGGTGTACTTGGCATGAAGAGAAATGTTTTCTTGGAAATAATGTTTTTTAGAAAATATGTGGATTTAATACTTATTTTCTTGTGTTTGACAAGTAGAAATAGAGTCACCCTTAATGTAAAATTTCAGGTACAGGCCTTGCCGCTTTCTCTCTTTTTTATTTTTATTTTTTTCAGCTTCGAGGGTTTTCTTTTTTTTGGGGGGGGGGGGGGGTGGGGGGTGGGGGGTGTCTGGGAGAGAGGGGGGGAGGGGAGAGTGTTCAGATACAGGATTTTCAGGAGACAACATGGATATGGAAAGATAGAGAAAACAAAATTAGATAATATGCTTGAGGATGGACCTCTGGGCGAATAAGAGCTCCAACAGCTGTCCCGGGGTTGAAGTCAGGTCCAATGGGCATCCGAATGCTCTGCTCAAAAACATCTTGGGAAGTAAAGGGATAAGGTAACGTCGGCATGTGTAATTTTTCAGCCTGCACAGAAAAGTTAGAAATTGAGTCAATTGTGGTAACAGTCATACATATTAAAGCAACACTAAGCATAGCCTTCTTCGGTACATGTGAAGAAGAGAAAAGTTGTCTAAACATGCATCGGTTGGTTTTAGTTTCACTAATTTAAAGCCAAGGGAAATAAATTAAAATCAGGCATGCACATAAGTCTGCAATCACTATCCAGTAAAGCCTAAGTTTAGCCTCAACATCTAAAATCTAAATTGACGTCAATCAGGTTAAGGATGAAATTTCTCTATGACCAACCTTCTTAATCATCTTTTCAGAGATAATAACATGATTAAGATTTGCATCTTTTCTCTTCTTAAGAGCTTCTTCCCTTTTCTTTTTGGAATTATCATGTTCTTCAAGCATCCAAGAAGGCGGACCTCTCTTCTTTTGTATATTGGTCCATTGGCCCCAACCAGGCAGTAAAACGGGCTTCTCAGGCTCTGAATTTCCACATTCAAAGCATCTTGTTTTTCTCTCTCAAAGTCGTCTTCAACATCATCACCAGCAAAAGCACGCCGAGTAAGTTCTTCTTGAGATGGTATTTCGTATCTGGACTTAGTCCCAGAAGTTAAAATCCCATCAACCATTTCTCTTCCACTATCTGCATCACTATCCTCATCAATTTCCTGCAACCAGAATTATTAGTCCATAGTAAAAAACAGGCCAGGGAAAGTTGCATTGTGGATTCAGCATATAGAGAGATTAATTATCTCCCCATCAGGTTTACTCACAACAGGTTCTGTGATCTGTGAAGAGCTTGCACTTTTTGCGTTTGCAGATTTTGTCTGCTTGCCTTTAACTGACGAATCATTCATCTGTACACCAAATATACCAATAAGACTAAGTAGGCGTTTGGCGATATATTCCAAATATTTTCACTTTATTTGGAATTATGAAGTTGGAGTTGAAGATGGAGTTGTGTTTGGTTATGCTTTGCAATGGAGAGAAGAGAACACTTCATTTGGAATTTATGAAGATGGAGTTGGAATTGGAAAACAGGTTTGGAGCACTTTCCCAAATTTGCAGTCCAACTCCAAGTTATTTATAACCAAACACTGATTTATTAAAGTGAAAAATTATTCCGGAAAAAAGTGAATAATTCTCATGGCCAAACGGCTCCTAACTACGCCAAAAGGAGTGAGAAAATTGAGTTTTGAGACAACAAAACTGAACCCTTTTCCACGAGTCGGCTGCAAAAATGGAAACTTCATACGATGTCCTTGAGTTGGGGTCTCTTGCAATATCGTCAAAACTCTGAATCCCAGGATAAAGTCAAAACTTTAATCACCTCAAACAACACAGACAAAAGAGGGTAACATGAGATTGAATTACCTTAAACAGAGAATCATGACCAATCTCAGATTCTTCACGAAGTGCATTGGGATCAAAATGAACTTCCCTCTCAGAAAAATTATTTTCTTCACGAGCACTGATGCCAATTTCTCTGGCATCTATCTCACCTTCACTATCACTGTCACCATAGTAATTGTCTGATATCACTTTCTTTTTGGGTTGTTCAGGTGCCTGCTTTTTTTTAGCACCAAAAACCCTCCTACCAGTCGAAATATTTGTTCCTTGAGCCTGGTAATATTTGTTCCTTGAGTTTTTGGCTCGTTGTTGTCTTCTAACTCCTTCAATGATGACTCATAGTCTGCTAGAGCAAGCTTTGCTTCTTCATCGGCTGCCTCTTTCCTTCTTTTCAATCCACGGACCTGTGAAATGCCAGTACCATAAATGAACTTCCAAACCTCAAAATATTTAGAGAAAGTAGTGGTGCCAAGGAAATATTGAAGAAATTAATTAAGGGACAATTACAATTGGACCAATAAAAAAAAATAACCAGCAAATGTAAAATATACATATTGTAACATAAAATATACATGATCAGTGTACATGTTTTATATTGTGGCTAGCGCACGTAATTAATTTCGGCCGACTGGCCAAAAATGAAAAAAGGCCCTTGATAAAATTACCATGAAAGGTAAGGAAAGCACTCCTGACGCTGGCAATTATTCATCCCCTTCTAAGACTTGAGTGGTCTTGTCCTTTGCTTTCTTCAACAGTTTTACTGCAGCTTCCTGATCTGATCCATCAGAAGCCTCATCAAGGTCATCCTCATCACTGCTTTCTTCACTACTACTACCACTACTGTCTTTCATGGTATTTGCTTTTCTGGATAAAAGGGCATGTTGATTCAGCTGTTCATGAAGAGCAGCTCGAGTTCCTTCATCTTGCAAATCCAAGCCACGTTTTAAGATGCGCTTTGCCCACTTGGAGTTGTTCTTGTGCTTCAGAGTCAAACGCTCCTACAAACAAATTAGGGATAATTATAGTTTTGGACTTCTTAAAAGAATAATAGTCAGCAAGTGTATAGGTTTTGTATATTAAGTATAAATATACATATAATATACATAAATCAGTGTATAGGTTTTATATATTTCGGCTAGCGCCCGTAATTAATTTGCCAGCGGGCCAAAAATGAAAAAAGCCTAAAATTTAGTCGTAAAAGAGACAAACTCGATCGGAAAAAAACTAGGAAAGCAGAAAACACTCCTAAGCAAGTTCACACAAGCAATGAATGAAATTATATTACCTCTGCCCTTTTGAGTTCTTGTGTTCATTGCCTGCTCTTTGGCTGCTTCCGGATCTGTTTCCAATCCAGTACCTGCTTGCTTCAATCTGTCTTTTTTCAGCAAACGATGATACACTTTTGATTTTATCTTCTTGACTCGTTTTGCCTTCATTTCATGACGGAAAAGAAGACTTTTCATCTTAGCAAGCTGGTTTTGCCGCTCCCTCACATCTTCTACAGATATCTGCCAAAGTGGTAAACATTAAACATAATATAAAAATTTACAGGGACCGTTCAAGTGTGTAAAATTCTGTGACCTCCATACCTTATTAAGTTCAAGAAGTCTTGCACCATCTTTTTTATGAGCTTCAACGACCTCATGGTCATTGAAAAGGGAAGCAATTTTTTTCTCAAAATCACTTCTTGGTTCAAATTCAGCAGCTATTGCTCCTACAGTAGAAAATCCCACATCCTTATCTTCGTCAAAATAAATAGTCGGTGCCTCTCTGTTTCTTTTGACATGAGGTTCCCATTTCGTAACATCCTTCTGCATAAAACCATAAGCTGCCTTCCTATCCAATCTCTCTTGATCTGGTTTCGGAAGAGGTGCATGAATGGGCATGGACTTCTTCTCCATCCGACTTATGGTCTTTCTAAGTTTGCTATAGTCAGACTTCCCATGGAGTGGGTCCAGAAGATCCTGGATGCTAATGTGGCCATCCCCATCCAAAATATCACGACTGGGATTATACTCAAACTCTGAATATGCCTCAGATATGATAACATCATTTTTCTTCTTCTTGCCTATCATACAGACATCTTTTGATCAGTCCTCGTCATCGATTGTGGTATTCAAAGAAATGACATGTAATGGCAAAAAGTGTGTTTGGTATGACTGGAAAATGTTTTCCTCAAAATAGGAGAAAATGGAGGAAAAGATTTTCCTAAATAATTTAAGGGAAAACATTTTCTGACTCAATCAAAACACACCAACGCATCCCCAACCCACCCACTATCCACCCACCCCACCTACCCCCCAGCCTAACCCCCGTCACAGCCTATCCCCCTCCCCTCACCTACCCCTACCCCTTCTATCTCAAACCACCAGAAGTTTCACTTCGAATTCAAAACCTCAATAGTGTTTTGCTTTGAATATATGCAAATGCTCTTAAAATGACATTTTCCAACTTGCATACCAAACACAAGAAAATGAGTAGCAAAATCACTTATTTTCCGAGAAAATACTTTCTGGGAAAACATTTTTTATCACACCAAAAACAGCCAAAAATTCCTCTTTTTTTCACAAGGTTGAGGAGAATGCACAGTTTTGTGGAAAGTGGAGCACTTAATAAGCATGTTTCTCCAACAAAATAAAGGGAAAGAAACATGGAATTGCACAAAAAAGAAAAATAAACTAAAATTTAATTGATTCCCACATCACATATGGATGTAAGTAGCACATACAAATTATGGTTACAAAATATATAAATGAATTGACTTTGAAGAAACAGATCATATTCTATTAATAATAGCAAAGCATGAACATCAAGAAATTTGGAAAGGAAGTTTACCATCAAAAGCATCAGTGGGAAGTCCAGTGATATCTTGCAACAATCACGAATGCCTTCCATCATCCTCTTCCTCTTCCTCTTCCTCTTCCTCATCATTGTCTCCTCTCCGTCCCTCCTCATCACCATCACCATCTTCATCATCTGAAGATACATTTTCATCCTACACAAGAAAAATCCAATGCCTATAAATCCACCATAACCAAAAGAAGATTGTGCATTCTCAATTCCCATCTTCTGCAGCTAATGCAAATCAAATTTAAAAGGGAAAACAAGTACTCCTTTTGTCCCTAGCTCTTCCCGATTCAAACTAAGTGAACTTAACCTAAGTATTAAAAATGTACTTATTCCTCATTCAATGCGAAAGTGCAACTTTTATATCTTACCGGTAGGTTCAGAATGTTTAAAATTGAATTAGGAAAATAGAAAATTATTCTTTAGTCTCCATAAGAGACAAGGGTCAAACAAATTAGGACCAAAGGAGTAATTAAACATATTTTTTTTTTTTTATAACCGTGGTGTCTGAGCCAACTTGCGCACATCTTGACTAATTCATTATTCTATTAATGGTTGGTCACTTCACTTTGAGACTCTATAATCTTTGAAGCCTGGACATCTTATTGTCACTCATATAGTTTAAGTATGTAGAGAAATTTTTAATTTGTTGAAGTTGTTGGTTAGACTTTTAAGATGGTTGAAGTATACCTGTATTTCTGTAAATTTCTACAGAATTTATGTTGAGCAGGGCAAAACAACTCCCTTGCTATATCCTCTTTTTCTTATCCACTCTATAACACTGCTACACTATTTTCCTAACTGTGAAGAACAACAATGGCTGTGCAATGCTCTTCCTCTTCAGTAATATTTTCCTCACATTCATACCAAAACCTCTCTCTTCATCACACAATAAGACCCTTTTCTGGGGTTTCTCACTCGCTTCAAAGCCTTCCGTTGTGTCCAATAAGACCCCTAAAGCTGCTACTCAAATTCGTTGCCAAGAAAAGACACCTTATATTCCTCTTGAACAACGATGGATGTTTGAAGAGTCTGAAATTGATGGCCCTGTATGTAAATGTTTACTCTTTCTTTCTTTTATCTTTTTGTTAGATTACTTGTCTTGATTTTGGCATTGGTTTTTGGGTTATTGTGAAAATTGAGGAGTTTAAAGACTACCCTTTTGTTTTCTCTACGTAAGTTTCCACATTGAAAGTGTAAAAGACTTCAAATTTCATCTTAATTTGGTGTGCACTTGGACTTTGCTTGGGGCTGTCATGAGCAAGTTGTTATTTATTCAGTTATGGGGCTGAATTTACTAAGTTTGTGATTAAGAGGAGAACTATAGGTTAGAGTTGAAGCCTAGGTAGCTGACACATATACCTGCTTTAATTTCCAGCTAAATGTACTTTTTTTGTAATGGTTTCTTGCTTCATAGCTAAATTCCCTTGAGAGGTCAGGTTCCTTTCTTTTAGTTTTTGCTTCAGAGCCTTCAAGTTGTAAGTCAAAATGAAATCTGCCCTGCCAAAAGTCCCACCAACCTTTAACTAGTTCCTTAAAACCCACTACACCCAGCCACCAGTTTTCAAACTTGAAAGTGTGCTTTTTTGGCCACAATGATATGCAATGAAAGATTTATGTTTTAATTTGAGATCTACTTCCCCTCAGGTCCTAAAAGATCAAAAAGAGGCAGGAAGTCGAAGGCAGTCTGCACCCCCAACAACGAGCGTGGACAGGATTTGGAGGACTATTGTTGGACCCAGACGTTGGCTGAGTTAAATGTGAAAATTCCTGTCCACGATGGGATAAAATCTAGGAATATTGAGTATGATCTGATAAAGAATTGTCTGAAACTTGGCCTTAAGGGCTATCCCATTGTAATCGAGGTGAGTTTTGTTCAATTTGACAGTCCCCCCCCCCCCCCCCCCCGGGGGGACAGCTTCCAATTTTGCATCATCTAGCATGCCCGTAGGCTGCAGGGACAGCTGTTTGCAGCAGTGAAAGCCAGGGAGGCCTTCTACAGCTTAGGTAAGTTCAAATTTTTTGTCCTTTTCGGGTATTCCATCGCATTTCACAATACTGACCTTGACTATTGCAGAGGGTCCGGAGCAGGACGGCTGCTGGAAAACTATCATGCTACGCCTCCCTAAAGTGAAGAATGAGTGGTGGTCATACTTGGTCAAGGTCAAGGCTGAGCCAGTATCCTATGTGAGAAAAGCTGAAGCTGCCAATTCTGTTTACATGGAGAATGCAGAGAGTTCCATCAGGGGAGATGAATTTTCAGAAGGAGAATCCTGGGACTTTGTCCAAAAAATTTCAGACGATGAAGATGATATTAGGAGTTACCAACGTCAAACACAAGGCACATACGGCTTCTTTAATGATGAGTTTTAAAGTTTGGAGCTGATACTCTCTAGCCGTGTTAATAAGTTTGATGCATACCCGTTGGAAGTCGTTGGAAGAGTTCTTGTTATGGGAATTTCTGTACTAAACTTTTGCCCCAGACGGATAACTATTTTTTTGTGATAGTTTTGGAGTTGATACTCTCTAGCTCTGTAAATAAGTTTGATTCTCAACTGGTGGGAGTCGTTGAAGAGTTCTTTTCGCGGGCATTTTCGTACTAAACTTTTGCCCCCAGACGGACGACTATTTTTTTGTTGTGTTTCATATTCTTTTGAACAAGTTTTCTAACAGTTGTTTTCATGTGTAGCAATAGATTTCCCTCTGACAGTATTACATGCGTAATTCCAGTTGTCGGGTTTTATTTTTTCACTTATCCATGTTCGAGTTGCTTCTCTTTTCTCATCTTCATCCACATTTGCAACAAATTCAAGAAAAATTTTGGGCTTTTATTCTAATTTTTATCGTCATACAACTTTGCTTGAGGCCAAATCATTTGGCCCCACCTCAGAAGATTTCCAGCTACTACCAGTATTTTAAAAAGCGGAGGCGTAAGGTAGGGCGTTTTGAATTTGCCTCGGCGAGGCGTAAGCCCCGAGGTACGGGGCGTAAGCCTCACAAGTATTTATTTTTAGTATTCGTAAAATATTATAATTACAATAAATATTTTTAAATGGGTAAAATTACATGAAAAATAAAATAAAACTATAAATAAATGATAATAGTAACATTAGTATTTATATTAGTGAGGATCAATTCAAGTCAATAAGATACTAGCCATGTGTTTTAAAGACATTACCTAGGATGTTATCGTAAAAACTTTATTTAATAATATGAAAATTTGAGTAGTTTAGTTCAAAGTTTTAAAACATAGATAGTGTTTTTTCTTTCTTTTGTTATATACATTTTGTACTTCTTTTTACAATATACAATCGGTAAAAAATTTGGAGCCTCAAAAGTTTGAGGGTCTAAAACAAAAGCTTTACTATCCTCACCCTTGGGCCAACCCTGCTTACAACTTGTAATTATATATAATATAATTTTACAAGTATAAATAATACAATGAAATAAAAGCTATTATGGAATAAAAATCAATTCTAACATCTTAACTTTTCAAACAATGAAAAAATCACAATTTCTTAAAACAATATTACTATCATACTATTCATTTTATATCAATAAACTTTATCAATATTGTAATTAAAACGTAATTCCTTCATGAATAAAATGAAAATTACTTTTAAATAGCGAAATAATAAAATATGATAATTTTGATCTGTAGGACAACAGACCAATGACAAGTGAAATGTAAAGATCGGCTATGTATTTTTTTTTTTGATTAGCCACGGGTGTCCGAGTCTCTTTGAGCCCAGATCGGCTATGTATTTTTAGAAGATATATTAAGTGATATTCACCCTCACGATGTTCTCAAATAGTAAATATGCAATACTACGACTTGTTATTTGAGTTACACTTAATCTTCTTATTTCTATAGATGAAAAATCATTAAGTATCATTCATTTGTTAAAGAATTATGAGGGTCAACGATTTTAATTAAGGAATTTAACATATAATTTGTGTAAGAGCTGTTAGGCGAGCCCCGAGCGTTGGGCGTTAGGGGTGTTTAGAGCATACAATCGGGCGCTTAGGGCATAAGCCTCACAGGAACTAAGCCCCGCACGTGAGCCCTGAGGCGTTTTGCCAGTGTCTCGCCCTAAGGCGAGTTTTGAAACTGTCTTTTAAAACACTGGCTACTACATGGATTATGTGCAAAATGGGAAATGCCCAACCTCTTTATTTGACAATAGACCCTGAGATTACTCCTTTTTACGTGTCATAAGACTATATTATCATTTTCGTGATGTGTCCCTGTGAAAATCCGAATTGTGAATTGTTTTTGTTACTCAGAATTTACTGACGATTACTATGCCTCGTAGCAAGTAATTTTGAAGTCGGCTATACGTACGGTTTGTTCAAATTGAAGTCGGCTATACAAATTCTCACTGTTTATCTCGTTTCATTTAAGTTAATCTTAGTCCAATATTTGATAGGAATACTCCTTTATATCTAGGTGGAGATGTAATAGAACTTCTGCCTATATTTCGTCCCATCTAAGTGCCAATGTAATGCGTGAACGTCTCAACACTTTTTGTCTGACTAATTTTACATTGTTAAAAATTAACTGGAAACTCTTCTTCTTTATCCGAATTTGGGACTATCACAAGGTCTTTATCCGATCTTAAAGTGAATAACTTAAAAGGTCATTCAACTTTAGTAAATTTACTATCAAAGTTACTTATGTTTGTTTTGTATCAAGAAAGTCACTCAAATTAGAGTGGTATATCAACAAAGTCATTATAGCCAAAAAGATAAAGGAATAATTACATAATCTATCTGTAAGTTTGATTTTGTTTAACGTACTCATTTTGTGACTATGCTTACCTCTCTTATTTTAATCTTTTTTTGTAATAATATTTTAACCTAACTATTACTATTAATATAAGAAATATAATTTAACTAATTTGTCCTTATGATATGTTTTTTCGTTTAATTAATTTTGTAAATAAATTTTCTAAGAAAAATTATTTCGAACTCCATTATTATTCACATGACATATATATCTAAATTATTTAACAATTACCCATAAATGATATCCACAAGTGTAGGAAGTCGTATATACTTCATATCTAAACATAAAAATGAAATACGATAGCCATATAACTGAATAATAATCTCAGTTAATCAAAATTATTTGATTTATTTGATTTTTTTAATTGAAAAATAATTCTACTCATGGTTAATTTAAAACACATCTAAGGATTTTTAGAATATAAATATTATAATCAGTAAACAAACATCATTTTCTTAAATCTTAATACGTACTTTTCATTAACAGTATAAAACAGCTTAATCATAAGAGAACCCCACAAAAATGGCACCTGGAATTCTACATAAATCATGTTAATATTCCTTCCCGTCCATATTATATGGTGTTTTTAGTTTGGGCAAATCTTTAAAAAAATTTACTCACCCTTAAAAAATAAGAAATGTTTTTATGAAATTATTTTTAATTTAATAGTATTTATTTAATACGATTTCTAAATTATGTAAAAATACACTTATCTAAATAAAGTAAATTAAGAAAAAAATTAATACTTTTTTAATTATATAACAATTGTGTAGTATTTATTTTAGAGTACATGCAGAAGCTACAAAGTACAAACACATTACAATAAGGGAATAGCAAAACACAGTACTTCACCTAAGCTATTAATGTAAATCCAATACAACCAAAGAAGTGCAACGAAGATATAAAATAGTTGGCCAGTAGGCCCCACGTGAAATGATTGTCTTGAGCACGTAATGATTACATTATCAAAGCGTAGACTTTTGCTGAAATTGTCAATGTACAAATAATAAAGCAGATAGAACAGCTCTATTCTGTTGTACCAAAAGTAATAGAAACTGTACAAAGGAAATTGCAGAGGTAATTTGTTCATTTTTTTTAAAAAGTTGTACTATACCAGCACGTGTCCTTGTAGCCCCAGACCTACTGCCTCTTTCTTTTCTAATAATTTTGCCAGCCCATCACGGACAACGGTACTGTCCCAAACCCACATTTCTATATGGTAGAAATATATTTAATTTAGGCAAAAATTATAGATAGGCCTCGAAATTTTGTCACATTTTTTTTGGGCTACCTAAATCGAGGGTTGTACCTATTGAGTACCTAAATCAATCTAAATTTGATCCAATTGAATTTTTTTCACAATAATCAGCAAAATTAAGAGAGTATTACACTCTCCATGACGCGATAACTTTGTCAAATGAAAACATGACACGTGACGATGGGGTCCATCATAATAATTAAAAAATAAATTATACACCCCAAAAATTTTCATCTCCTTCGCCCCCACCCCCAACTGCAAAAGAAACCGGCCGCCGCTCCCCCACCACTGGCCGCCCCACCACCACCCCCAACCGCCGTCCCCTCACCCCACCAATAATTTATTCTCCTTTTCTTCTCTTATTCAATGTCTTTACAAGATCCACCAACCTTTAATGAAAGGTGAGATAAAAAAAAAAGTCATAATAATGGTGAATTCCTATTTTTTCCGGTGAACAAGATGATAATGCTACTTTTCAGATCTAAAAAGGACAAAAAAATGATAATAAGAAATAACACCCAATTCACAAATTAATTTTATATAAATAATTTTAAAAAATGAAGTGTTATAATGAAGAAGAAGAAGAGAAAAAAAAAAAAAAAAAGAAGAAGAAGAGAAGAGAACGTACAGTGGAGGAAAAAAAAAGAAGGAAGAAGATGAAGAGAAGAGAACGGACAGTGAAGAAGAAGAGAAAAAGAAAAAGAAAGAACAAGAAGATGAAGAAGAGAAGAGAACGTACGGTGGGTGGAGTCAGGGGACAGCCACGTCGGGAGTTGGGTTAGTTTTTTATTTATTTATCTATTAAATTTTATTTAAAAGAGATAAAATTTTAATTAAAAAAAAATTTAAGGAAAAAAGGGCTGTCTACGTCCCCAACAAAAAGTGAACTCAATTGTTGCGCCACGTAAGCGCCACATAGGCAAAAGGTACCCAATGAAATCGAATTTGAATTGGTTTAGATATCCAATATATATAACTCTCGATTTAAATAGCCCAGAAAAAAATGTAACAAAATTTAGGGGGTTATACGTGACTTTTGCCTTTAATTTAATATAACAATATTGCAAATTGTGTTGGTACTGTGGGCCCGGAACATCAGCCACTCCACATGTCAAGTTACTGGACAACGCTAGCATTACTATTAATAAGTACTACTATGTGACAACAGATAAAATAGAACAAAACAGTAGCTTAAGCATACAGCTGAGCTGAAGGAAGGAATACAGCTAACCTCATTGAAATTACGAAATTAACCTGACGACCCTAAGCTCCTCACCTTAGCCGCTTATATAGTACCAGTAAAGAATTTCCTGTGCTACGCACGGGCCCCAAGTTCGAGAAATGCTATTTGGAATTTTTTAATTTTTTGAGAATTGAATTACCCTTTTTTTTTTAACAATTATTTAATCTAGTGCATAATTATTTTTTTCTGCTAAGGTGATTCGGGTCTTAACCTAAATTTTAATAAATACTCTTTTTTTTTTTAATTTCGAAGCAAATACTGTCTAAACATCTCGGTCTAAAATTATACTCTAATTAAAATTTTGGTCATACTATACCTTCATATCTTGAATCTACTCTTTTTCATTGATTATGTATCTATAATTTGATGCCCTGTTGAGTCTACATTTATATATTTGCATAAATTTTAACTATGTGAAATAATTAGGACTTTTTAACGAGTTTGTTTATTTAATTATGAGATGCTAAAATAAATTCAATGATACTTCCTTCAACCGGGAAAAAGATATGCATATTCATTTAATTCTATCATAAGGTGGTGATTTTGTTTTAATGGCATGAATAAGCTACAAAATAGCAGCAAAGATAATGAAAGCTGGAATTTTCTTTCCAGTGCTCAACAAAGACTTTTTTTTTCCAATGTTAAATTAAAAGCAATTCATAAATTCAATAATGACCTGACTACCCGATAATCATCTTGTAACTGCTGAAGTACACCTCAATAGCCTTACCTTACAGATGAGAGCCTCTGTGTCACTATATAAAATGGCAAGATTGTCAAGAGAAAGTCAAGGCAAATTGGTTAACTACTCCATGAACTGTCAGTGAATTGCCACAGTGACGGTGGAATACCAGGCAGGCACGACCACGAGACAGTGAATTGCCAAAAGGGCATATTGGTAAATGCCCTGGCTGACCCGAAGCTCATCTCTTAGCCGCTTATATAATAGTAGTAATATATATATATATATATATATATATATATATATATATATATATATATACTACGATCGTGCTTTGCACGATAATACCATGTTAATTATTAGCAATTATTACCAAGTGTTTTTTAATCAAAAAATATTTCGTAAAATATCATAACTATAATTACAAAGTAATGTAAAGTGAATTTGCATATTAACCAACAACTCAATTATACCAACTTTTGGTCTGTAAAATCATTATGCATCATAGCATTTCAATCCTACTTATTTTAGTCCTAAATTTAGACGCTGCATCAAATACACTTTGCAAATAAATTCAACACATAGTAGACTTCAATTTTGCAACCTAAAGATTAGATCCTGGTCTCCATCATACATGAAATCTTATGCCTTAATTTCTGTTGATTTCGAGATACGCTAAGTAGTTCATTCCTAGTCTTATGTTCTTTTTTTTTAGTGATTCTCTATGTTGGGTGTCAAAACTCGTACGAGAGTCCAGTGAATTTCTTACTTCCTTACGGATATCTCCTTTCCCCCTTTGTCTCTACTCGACATTAAATATAGTGTTAATTACATTAAACATTACTATAAAATGACTCAATTTTTTATGTACCCTCTGTATTTTAAAATCAAATACTTATATCAATATATAGGAATTTTACACTTACATCCTTTATGAAGAATATCCATAATTAAATATATTAAAAAATAAATTAAAATCATAAATAAGAAGTTTTTATTAGATATACAGCTTCAAAAATTTATAGAAATTCATAATAGTATGACTGAATCTCCTTTGTCTTGTATATCTCCTTGAAAAGTAATAAACTTTTAACTGACGCTCGTTGATTTAGCTAATAAAAAATTCTTCTTCATAGAATCAAATTTTCACTTATTTGGAGATTGAAATAATGGGTTTCTAATGATTACAAATAAAATTGCTAATTATTTTTGAAACCCCAAGAATATTGCACGTAATACCCCAAACATGAGAAGATATTAAAAAAAAAAAAAAAAAAAAAAAAACCTCTTTCTTTTGCACCTAACTAATATCTTGAAAGGACATATCTGATACTAATATCTTTTGAGATGTTTTACCTAGTTTTATCACACAGCACACATCTTATAATTAATACTCGTTAAAGAGTTCATGATAAAGAACATAAAATAGTGGTTTGTTTTCCAAGCTAAAAGAGTTCATCATCCTGCTTCTATAGCTAAACCATAAGAACAAAACTCGTGTGCTATAAAATTTTTGGAGCAAAACACGTTGATATTTTTTTCACTGGCTTCTTACCATGTGTGGGTGTATTAACACCTCGTTGGTTTTAGTCTTGTAATCTGACTTGGAGTCCTTTGATTTTATTTTTATTTTTTTGGGTGAAACTGGTGTTTTAATCATTAACTGACTTGGATTCCAGTTTTAAGTTTTAAAGGGTATAAAAGTCGTTCAATATTTGAAGGATATTTTGGTCAACCAACATTTTTATTCATGCTTTTAAAATAATATAGATATATAAAATATTCAGAAAAAACAAATTATCACATAAAATAGATCAGAGAGATTGTTGTATGTATATATTAACTTGAATAATTAAATTGTATGGAGTGTGGAAGGAGTTAGAGAAGGAGAACAAAGAGTTCTTTGAGGCGTACAAGAAAACGAGAGAGGAAAAAGGATCATCAATACAATTATTGGAGACGACAAGGCAAAGAATCTTTAATATGGTATTGGATTCTTGTTCTAAAGATTCCAATAACAAGTGACAACAATATTGCCTTCCTCTTTATTCTTGGGACAACGATGTTTGATGTGAACTTTCAAAATTAAACTAGCTTTAAGGGTTAGTTCATTCATGCATATTACCAACTTCTAGCACCTCAAAACGGTTCCAGGGTAATAAAACAAGATAGGCTTCTAGGGAAGGTGTGGTCCTAAGTCCTAACTAGGTTGTCTTATTTAATTTTTGTTTTTCATACAAATCTAATGTTTGGTATGTGCTTTTCATTACTACTTTAGATTTGTGTAGGAAAATTTACTGTGAGGATAAAACACTTTTTACTGATAATTATCTATATTATATTAAAAGTGCGAAAAGCCTTAGAAATGTTGATTGAACTTTTTACCCTTTATTAAAAGACTCTATAATAGACAAAATCGTCATTTAACATTTTCCTCAAATTTTATTAAATTATTTTACTTTATAAAAATATACCATACCTCCAGATTTTTCATCAATTTAGATTTAGGAGTATTAATTGCTTAGGTTCATTCTCCATTTAGGTTTAGGAGTATTAATTGCACCTCGATCTAGATTTTTTCATTCATTTATATATAGATTTAGGAGTATTAATTGTGTAGGTATCTGTCACGATCCAGCTAGGGGCCGCGACGGGTACCCGGAGCAAATTACCGAGCACCGCTCACTCTACTACTTGTCTTGATCATTTAATACTCTTTTATCAATTTTACATACCAATTGTAGGAAAATCATATTTAATCAAAACATAAATACTTTATATACATTTGCCTCTCGGCCATCAAAATAATATACATACATATGAAAACATCTTGTGAGACCATCTAACCCACACTGCGTATCTACGAGCCTCTGCTAACATAATGAATACATAGACGGAACAAGACTCCGTCATGCCCAAAATATGCATATATGAATGTACATCAAAAGAATAGTCATAAGCACCTCCGAACAATGGAGTGCTATCTATCAACTGACAGCTATTGAGGACCTGGGCCAAGCTCTCCTCCATGTCTACCTGTGGGCATGAACACAGCGTCCGAAGAAAGGACGTCAATACGAATATTGTACCGAGTATGAGAGGCATACATAATGAAAGGAGACATCAATAATATGGGGACAACATCAACATGAGACATCTGGATCTGACTGATAATCATAAATGAAGTAATGCATGCTATCTTACTCATACTCATCATCATAACATGTATGCATCATATGCAAGCTGCCCGTCTATGTCGTAACGGTGTGATAATCAATAATATTAGCCCGCGTCCAGGCCTCCCGCGTCCGGGGTACCATCTCATGCCGCCCACTAGTGGTGTCTGCCCATGCCCGAAGGTCATGGTGTATCCGTATAGCTGCCCGCTTTGGCGGTGACTGCCCGGCCAACTAGGCACGGTGTGAAATGCTCATGACATGCTTAACGTAAATACTCATAGTAATATGCTTATCATAAAATACTTATCTTATCATAATGCGTGTATAAGGCTCATGATCAACTTTACTCTATCGGGGTGACGTAAGGTCGTGATCCCCCGGTTACATTATGGAACCATTATGGACATTCTGCCTCACCTTGAAAGGACTAGTACATAAGGTGAGTGTAGGCAAGGAATAACATCATCATCATTCTAGTGTCATCATATCGTATAACTTATCTCATATAGACATTCATAGGTATAAGCTTTTAACTTCTTAGAATGTAAGAACTCATGAAAGGAATAGGGATTCAAGCTAAAAGATTCATGCCATTAGAAAGAAGGACTAGCCTCACATACCTTGGTCGTTTAGCTAAGATATCGCTCACTTGTTCTCCGTCGATATCACGTCGTTACCTTCATAAGAGAATTCGGATCAACATTAGTAAACTAACTACAAGAACACATCGCTAATTCTAGGAAAGGTTGGGCTGCGTCTCCTTTGCTCATACTACTTTTCTCACGTTCTATATCAACTCCCAATATTCATAATATTATTCGCAATATCATAATCGACAATCGTCATTTACGTGCGTTTAGCAAAATCCACCATTTTTCTCCAATTTCCCCCATATTTAACCTTATGACTCGTCTTTGCGTTTTCATGCATTTAATGCCTGTTTCATGATATAAACATCATTTATAACGTATTTGTACTCACAACACTTCAATATTCATAGTTCAATTCCACTATCATTCATTTATGTCACTATTCACTCAATAATAACCCATTTCTATGTTCTTCTACATTTCAAGTGTCTAAGATTTCCAATACTTCAAACAACATGGAATAATAATGAAACTTACCTTAGATGATGGTTGAACAATCCTTAAGTTGAAATACTTCAATTAACCAAAACCCTAGTTCCACCCTTTGTGGGATTTCTTGACTTAGATGATCCTTTATTGTGTTCTTACACTTGATTTCATGAATTTGGTGGTGTTGATCTTAATGGTTCCTTTGATCCTTTTGAATTCTTGTGGAGGAAGTATTTGGAGAGTTCTAGAAGTCTCTTGAGTTGGTTGAATGAATTCTGAATTAAAATGAGGCTTAAGTCCCCTTTAAAAATCACAAAATCTGATCCTTAATGAATTCTTGTCGGGATGAACAGTGGTCGTAAACCACCATATACGGACCGTATTTTGATTTACGGTCCGTCCTCCATGGCCGTATTTAATCATTTCAAAAACATAAAGTTTTGGCTGAGGAACATGGCATTTTACGACCTGGTTTACGGTCCGTAAACCAGTTTACGGGCCGTAAACTGGGTCGTATTTAACCATATCAACACTGGGCAGAACTTGAGATTTTTGGCAAGCTGAAAGACGATTGCACTATACGGTCCGTAAATCACTTTACGGGCCGTATAATGCCATATACGACCACTGGACTGAAAATTTTCCGCGACTTTCTTATTTCCAAAAATTCATAATTAGCCATTCCCGACTTAACAAAACATCATACACTCAAACTCTTCATCATTCCACTCATCATACAAGTACGGAGAAATTTCCGAGGTGTAACATTCTTCCCCCCTTTTGGAACATTCGTCCTCGAATGTTCGACACTCGGGGATTCTGGAAAATTTTTGCCAGAGTTTCCTTTGTAATTTGGACACTACCTTCCCATTACAACAACCCACAATATCTTCGCCTCACAGAGCTATATCACAATATCAACACATTTATGGCCACACACGACCAAAAACATAAAATTAAAACATACATACCTTACATCATCGACGTCTCATCTTGAATCTCTTCTGGGGATTGGAACAAATGGGGGTACATAGATTTCATCTTCTCCTCCGCTTCCCAAGTCATTTCTTCCTGATTATTGTTCCGCCATAGAACTTTGACTGAAGCAACCTCTTTATTTCGAAGCCTTCGAACTTGTCTATCCAAAATGGCAATGGGCATTTCCTCGTATGTTAGCTTCTCTGTTACTTGCACATCATCAGCCGGAACGATTCTCGTGGGGTCGCCAATACACCTGCGGAGCATCGAAACATGGAATACTGGATGCATGGATTCGAGCTCTGAAGGCAAGTCCAATTCATAGGTTACTCGAATCACCTTGCGAATGATTTGGTAGGGTCCGATATATCTGGGACTTAGCTTTCCCTTCTTTCCAAATCTCATCACTCCCTTCATCGGCGATACCTTCAGGAATACCCAATCACCCACTTGAAATTCCAAGTCTCGTCGACAATTATCTGCATAAGACTTTTGGCGACTTTGAGCTGTTAACAGTCGGTCTCGAATCACTTTAACCTTTTCAACTGCTTGTTGGATCAAGTCGGGGCCTATCAATTGTACTTCTCCGGTTTCAAACCATCCAATTGGAGATCTGCATTTTCTTCCATATAAGGCCTCATATGGAGCCATTTGAATACTGGAATGATAGCTGTTATTATAGGAAAATTCAATAAGAGGCAAATGCTCATCCCAACTACCACCAAAGTCCAGCACACACGCTCGTAGCATATCTTCCAAGGTTTGAATAGTACGCTCGGCTTGTCCGACGGTCTGCGGATGGAATGTCATGCGGAGCTTAACTTGAGTACCTAGACCTTCTTGAAAGGACTTCCAGAACTTGGCTGTGAACTGCGCCCCTCTGTCTGTGATAATGGCCAAAGGAATACCGTGAAGTCGTACAATCTCTTTGAGATACAATTTAGCATAATCTTCCGCTGAATATGTGGTTCTAACGGGGAGAAAATGAGCTGATTTCGTGAGTCTGTCCACGATCACCCATATAGAATCATACTTCCCTCGCGTACGGGGTAATCCTACCACAAAATCCATATTAGTTTCTTCCTATTTCCACGTAGGAATCTCAATTGCTTGCAATAAGCCTCCTGGTTTTTTATGCTCGGCCTTCACTTACTGGCAATTTGGGCACTGTGCTACAAATTCTGCTATGTCTCGCTTGATGCCATCCCACCAATACATCAATTTAAGGTCATGATACATCTTAGTTGCTCCTGGATGAATGGAATACCGAGAATAATGTGCTTCCTCTAAAATCCGTTGGCACAAGTTTGCTACATTCGGTACACATAGCCGGCCTCGATATCTAAGAACCCCTTCGATGGAAACTTCGAATGGAGACTTTTCCTTTTCCTGAGATAGATCTCGATAGTGGCTTAACTGAGGATCTTCATATTGTCGTTCCTTCACTTCTAGATTCAATGATGAAACTGTGGGGTCATTGATGATAATACTTGCATCTCCTGAATCAATTGGCCGTACGCCGAGACTTTCTAACCGATGGACCTCACGAACCATTTCTCGCTTTTCCGAAGGAACTCCACATAAACTACCCATCGATCGGCGGCTAAGGGAATCTGCTACTACATTCGCCTTCCCTGGATGATATAGAATGTTCATATCGTAATCCTTCAGTAATTCTAACCATCGCCTTTGCCGCAGGTTCAACTCCTTTTGTTTGAAAATATATTGAAGGCTTTTGTGATCCGTATACATGTCCACGTGCACACCATATAAGTAGTGTCTCCAAATTTTCAATGCATGAATGACCGCAGCTAGCTCAAGATCATGAGTGGGATAATTTTGTTCATGTTTTCGCAACTGTCTCGAAGCATATGTAATAACTTTCCCATTCTGCATCAGCACACATCCTAGTCCCACACCGGAAGCGTCACAATACACGACATAACCATCCGGCCTTTCTGGAAGTGTTAGCACTGGCGCTGAGGTCAGCCTGTTTTTCAACTCTTGGAAGCTACGCTCATAGGCATCACTCCACTGGAATTTAGCCGACTTCTGGGTTAACTTTGTCAATGGGGCTGAAATAGATGAAAAGCCCTCTACGAATCTTCGATAATAACCTGCCAAACCCAGAAAACTACGAACTTCTGTAGGCGTCGTAGGTCTTGGCCAAGTCTTCACAGCTTCTATTTTCTGAGTGTCGACTCGGATACCATCGTCTGAAATAACATGACCTAGAAATGCTACCGAATTAATCCAAAACTCGCACTTCGAGAACTTTGCATATAATTCCCGGGCTCGAAGAACGCCCAGAACAATTCGCAGGTGATCTGCATGTTCTGATTCTGTGCGAGAATACACCAAAATATCATCGATAAATACTATCACGAAGAGGTCCAAGAATGGCCTGAACACATTGTTCATTAAATTCATAAACACCGTCGGGGCATTTGTCAACCCAAACGACATTACTCGAAACTCGTAGTGACCATATCTTGTCCTGAAGGCAGTCTTGGGAATATCTGCTTCCCTAATTCTCACCTGATGATAACCCGATCTCAGATCTATCTTGGAGAACCATTTAGCGCCTTGTAATTGATCAAACAAATCGTCGATTCTGGGAAGAGGGTATTTATTCTTTATTGTCACCTTGTTCAACTGTCTGTAGTCGATGCACATTCGTAGAGATTCGTCTTTCTTCTTTACGAACAGGACCGGTGCTCCCCACGGCGAAGAACTAGGCCTTATAAACCCCTTCTCAAGTAAATCTTTTAGCTGTGCTTTTAGCTCTTTCAGTTCTGCTGGAGCCATTCGATACAGAGGAATAGAAATAGGCTCGGTGTCTGGTAATACATCAATAGCAAAGTCGATTTCCCTTTCTGGAGGAAGACCTGGAAGTTCATCTGGGAATACGTTTGGAAATTCGTTCACCACCGGAACAGATTGGAAAGTTGGCGGCTTTGCCTCTGTATTATGAACCCGAACTAGATGATAGATGTAACTTTTTGCTATCATCTTCCTCGCCTTGAGGTAGGAAATAAACCTACCCTTTGGGGATGTCGTATTACCTTTCCACTCAAGTACGGGCTCTCCCGGAAATTGGAATCGAACTACCTTGGTCCGGCAGCAAACATTAGCATAACACGATGCCAACCAATCCATACCCATAATTACATCGAAATCTATCATCTCAAGTTCAATCAAATCCGCTGTCGTCTGGCGATCACATATAATGACTACACGGTCCTTATATACTTGTCTCGCTATTACGGGATCACCAACCGGAGTGAATACCTTGAAAGGTTTAATCGGCTCGGGTCTCACCCCAACACAATCAGCGATATACGGAGTAATATATGAGAAGGTAGAACCCGGATCAATCAGAGCATATACGTCACGGGAAAGTATAGTCAAGGTACCTGTGACAACATCTGGGGAAGACTCAAGATCCTGTCGCCCAGCTAAAGCATACACACGGGGCTGAACAGCACCTGGAGTAGATGCTCCCCCTCTGCCTCTGCCTCTACCTGTTGTGGTCTGAGAAGTCTGCGCTGTCGGGCGCACTGAAGAGGACCCAACTGCTGACCCCGTAGGCTGAGTCCCAACTCTACCTCTCGCTGAAGGGCAATCTCTCATCATATGACCAACCTGCCCGCAGGCGTAGCAAGCATCCGAACCCAGACGACATTGTCCGGAATGCAATTTACCGCACTGGCTACACCGCGGTACTGGAGGTCTCCTCTGGCTAAAGTCTCCCCTAGGCTGCGAATCTGAGGCCCTCGAACTCTGTCCCTGGCCTGACTGAAAAGAACGGTCAAATCTCCTATCCGAGAATCTGGGAGGTGCACTGGTCACCGTCTGACCTGAGTGCCTAGAATGCGTCTGTTTCGGTCCCCCTCGGTACTCACTGCTCTCCCCCATAGATCTATCCCTCTTACCTTGTCTTCTGTCACCATCACGATCACTTCTCTGCTGTCGTTGTCGTTCCTCGAGGTTCTGAGCATGGGCCTGTATCCGGGAAATATCCATCCCGTCTTGCAAAGAGGCTGTCAGACAATCTCTGAACAAGTGTGGTCCTAAACCACTCACAAATCTATAGACTCGGTCTCCCATGTCAGCCACCATAGTCGGAGCATACCGGGCCAATGAGTTGAATTGCATACTATACTCTCGGGCACTCATGCTTCCCTGTTTCAAATTCAAGAATCTGTCTGCTCTAGCTCGGCAGACTTCAGGTGGCAAGTAATGACGAATAAAGGCATCCACAAATTCTTGCCAAACGGGAGGTGGTGCGTTCTCTCCCCTTGATATCACCTAATTTTTATACCATAGTACCGCCACGTCGCGAAGTCTATATGAGGCCAACTCCACGGATTCGGTCTCAGAAGCATGCATAAGTCTCAGCGTCCGCAACATCTTATCGATAAAACCTCTTGGGTCCTCATCCGGCTTCGACCCGAAAAATTCTGGAGGGTTTAGAGTAAGGAAATCACGGGCTCTTGTACTAGCCGAACGACCACTTGGGCCCGCATTCTGTCGTTGTGCCTGAGCGGCAACCAACTGTGTCAATAAATGTATGGCCTCAGACACTTGTTGACCCAAAGCACCCGGTGGAGGAATCGGAGCTGAGGCTCTTCCATGCTCTTCTACATTGGGCCTCACTTTGCGATTCACTTTCCTCTACCTCCGCCGGAGGCTCCCTTTCTACCCGCTTCTTCATCGTAGCTTTGCCCATCCTTTCGGCGGCATTTTTCTGAAACCATAACGCACTTTTAGGAATAATATAATCCTAGACACGGCTCTATCGCACGAACTCATAAGAAGAAAGATGGTCATTTTCCTAAATGCCCTGTAGCCTCTTGTTTATTAGCGTGGCGCGCAACACACCATAAACAAGACTCTACTAGACACGGCTCGTAGACACTTCCTAGGACGAACCGCTCTGATACCACTTCTGTCACGACCCAGCAAGGGGCCGCGACGGGTACCCGGAGCAAATTACCGAGCACCGCTCACTCTACTACTTGTCTTGCTCATTTAATACTCTTTTATCAATTTTACATACCAATTGTAGGAAAATCATATTTAATCAAAACATAAATACTTTATATACATTTGCCTCTCGGCCATCAAAATAATATACATACATATGAAAACATCTTGTGAGACCATCTAACCCACACTGCGTATCTACGAGCCTCTGCTAACATAATGAATACATAGACGGAACAAGACTCCGTCATGCCCAAAATATGCATATATGAATGTACATCAAAAGAATAGCCATAAGCACCTCCGAACAATGGAGTGCTATCTATCAGCTGACAGCTACTGAGGACCTGGGCCAAGCTCTCCTCCCTGTCTACCTGTGGGCATGAACACAGCGTCCGAAGAAAGGACGTCAGTACGAATATTGTACCGAGTATAAGAGGCATACATAATGAAAGGAGACATCAATAATATGGGGACAACATCAACATGAGACATCTGGATCTGACTGATAATCATAAATGAAGTAATGCATGCTATCTTACTCATACTCATCATCATAACATGTATGCATCATATGCAAGCTGCCCGTCTATGTCGTAACGGTGTGATAATCAATAATATTAGCCCGCGTCCAGGCCTCCCGCGTCCGGGGTACCATCTCATGCCGCCCACTAGTGGTGTCTGCCCATGCCCGAAGGTCATGGTGTATCCGTATAGCTGCCCGCTTTGGCGGTGACTGCCCGGCCAACTAGGCACGGTGTGAAATGCTCATGACATGCTTAACGTAAATACTCATAGTAATATGCTTATCATAAAATACTTATCTTATCATAATGCGTGTATAAGGCTCATGATCAACTTTACTCTATCGGGGTGACGTAAGGTCGTGATCCCCCGGTTACATTATGGAACCATTATGGACATTCTGCCTCACCTTGAAAGGACTAGTACATAAGGTGAGTGTAGGCAAGGAATAACATCATCATCATTCTAGTGTCATCATATCGTATAACTTATCTCATATAGACATTCATAGGTATAAGCTTTTAACTTCTTAGAATGTAAGAACTCATGAAAGGAATAGGGATTCAAGCTAAAAGATTCATGCCATTAGAAAGAAGGACTAGCCTCACATACCTTGGTCGTTTAGCTAAGATATCGCTCACTTGTTCTCCGTCGATATCACGTCGTTACCTTCATAAGAGAATTCGGATCAACATTAGTAAACTAACTACAAGAACACATCGCTAATTCTAGGAAAGGTTGGGCTGCGTCTCCTTTGCTCATACTACTTTTCTCACGTTCTATATCAACTCCCAATATTCATAATATTATTCGCAATATCATAATCGACAATCGTCATTTACGTGCGTTTAGCAAAATCCACCATTTTTCTCCAATTTCCCCCATATTTAACCTTATGACTCGTCTTTGCGTTTTCATGCATTTAATGCCTGTTTCATGATATAAACATCATTTATAACGTATTTGTACTCACAACACTTCAATATTCATAGTTCAATTCCACTATCATTCATTTATGTCACTATTCACTCAATAATAACCCATTTCTATGTTCTTCTACATTTCAAGTGTCTAAGATTTCCAATACTTCAAACAACATGGAATAATAATGAAACTTACCTTAGATGATGGTTGAACAATCCTTAAGTTGAAATACTTCAATTAACCAAAACCCTAGTTCCACCCTTTGTGGGATTTCTTGACTTAGATGATCCTTTATTGTGTTCTTACACTTGATTTCATGAATTTGGTGGTGTTGATCTTAATGGTTCCTTTGATCCTTTTGAATTCTTGTGGAGGAAGTATTTGGAGAGTTCTAGAAGTCTCTTGAGTTGGTTGAATGAATTCTGAATTAAAATGAGGCTTAAGTCCCCTTTAAAAATCACAAAATCTGATCCTTAATGAATTCTTGTCGGGATGAACAGTGGTCGTAAACCACCATATACGGACCGTATTTTGATTTACGGTCCGTCCTCCATGGCCGTATTTAATCATTTCAAAAACATAAAGTTTTGGCTGAGGAACATGGCATTTTACGACCTGGTTTACGGTCCGTAAACCAGTTTACGGGCCGTAAACTGGGTCGTATTTAACCATATCAACACTGGGCAGAACTTGAGATTTTTGGCAAGCTGAAAGACGATTGCACTATACGGTCCGTAAATCACTTTACGGGCCGTATAATGCCATATACGACCACTGGACTGAAAATTTTCCGCGACTTTCTTATTTCCAAAAATTCATAATTAGCCATTCCCGACTTAACAAAACATCATACACTCAAACTCTTCATCATTCCACTCATCATACAAGTACGGAGAAATTTCCGAGGTGTAACAGTATCCTTCCTTTTTTTTTTTTTTTGTCCTTTTTCATATTTTTCATGTAACTTTAAAATTTTCCTTATATTTAGCCTTTCTTTTAGGTTCCCTAGCTATAAACTATTGAAGTCCAAAAAAACTACAAAATCAACGTGAACAATATTTTTGGTATTTTGAGTTCAACTATAAATATGCCACTTTGATATTATATTCCACATATACAATTTCGAAAATTTAAATTATCAAAGAGAAAAACAAAAGGAAAAATTGTGTTCAATTACTTTCCATCCAAAACTCCTACTCCCGTAATTTCGTTGGTAAGTTTGTTTAGAAGATTTTTCCTTATATTTAATTTTAAGGAATATAATTGTTATTAAGTACTATTTACATATTTTGGTGGCAAATAAAATCCTATTAGGGTTAGAAGTGCATCTATACATCTATAAAAGAATTTTATCAATGGTGAAAAAATAGTTCGATGGCCTTTTCTTTTGAAATTGTATTCTTTTTCCATTATCATAATCTTTTGTAATTTACATGGGTTAAAATTGCATATGATCGATAGAAACGATTAATGATCTGATTATTTTCTTATTTTTTCATACATTGATTGATTCAAGTTACAAATTTTATTGCTCCGGTCTGCTGATTCCTTATGCCTTGCTACCTAGCTCGAAGGCAAAAAAGGTTAGAGTTTTTTTTCGTTTTAATCGTCAAGAGTCTATTAACATGCATATCTTGACTTGTATGTACATACTTGTTGATATATATACACTCATGCGCAACACATAAGGTCAATTAGCAGATTTTGATTGTCATTCACACTCTATTTTTCCCTATTAACAATAATCTTCACATAAATTTATGTATAAATAAAGCTAACACTTCCAAGGATAATATTGATTATGGTAGTTCTTTAATAGGAAGAATGGCTTTTCTCCACTATTTTTTCTCTCATAGTGCATGTAGAGACGCATGCCAGTAATTTGGCTAACAGAAATACTGGAGTATGGTCTCTCATGCTTTTACTATGGATCTTCGAGGTGCTATTACATGCTGGCTTCGAGGATAATTCTTTCTTTAATTTGTTGAATACTTTCTATGCATAATATAATTTTTCACTCATAAAAATGGATAACAATCATTTATGAAGGATGTAGAATTAGTAAGTTGTTATGTTCATGATTAATATCTACAATTTTTTGTTTTAATGAAAATTGTAACTTCTTAGGGAAAAAAAAAAAGAGTTGAACAAAGGAGGTGTTTTTGGCTATTCAGTAAGCAATTTATTATATTTTCTCCGCACCTTTTGTAAAGAATTCATTGTCATATGATGTGAACTTTGACACAAGAATTTTATTCATTGCTTTTGACAATCTAAAGTTTACATAAGACGACTAATTTATTTTTGGATAATGTTAGCTATTGTGAGAAAATTCTAGGCCAAAAATTTTAACTCTAGGAATCAAGAATGCAAGTTTACAGATGACATTTCCATATTTTACAGAGCCTCAATTGAAAATAGATGCTATAACTTGGACTTCCAGTTAAACTTGAGGCATTAACGTTACATGGTTCGGTTTGAATGAAATTGATATTAAAAAAAAATTACTTAAACTGATTTTTTAAATACAAGAACCAAATCAAACAAATTAGTCATTTTTAATTAGTTCAATTTTTGTAAGTTTTATTTTTTGGGGTTTTATTTTTGTCAGTTTTTTTCGGTTTGTCAAATTTTTAGTATGAATGATTAATTAATTGAATAATGATGTGATCTCTTGGGAAGAGATTATTTCAAAAGCCGAGTTGTAACATATTAGAAGCTCTTTATTTTAGACAAGTTGGAGTGTCACCGAAATTTAAAGAATCAATTTATCACAAAAATGTTCTATTAATGTAATTTTAAGAAGGAAAAAAATGCAATCAACTAATTATAAACTACAATAAAATAGAATGAAAATGGGATGGAACTGAGATATATAAACAATCTAAACCTTAAGAGAAAAAAGAATATATCTAGGAAATAAAAAATGTTACTTCATATTGACTTTAAGAAGAACGGGGGAAGGATTAACTAAAGGTGAAATTTCCTGCATATCATTTTAACTTCGTTTTAAAAAATTATGATTTGCAAAGATAATAAGGTACATTGTAAAACTGTCTCAAATTTGAACTCTACTACATTGAAATAAAACACAGTCGCCGATGATAAAGTTTGTCAACTACAACTTTACAACAATTAATTCGTCCGGTATACAATATTTACTTGTTGACGCCATGCACACGTGCAAAGCATGTATGCGTTGTTTTAACTTTTTACCTTTCGTTAAAGATTCTATAATAAACAAAATTGTCATTTATTATTTTCCTCAAATTATTATTTAATTATCTTTATAATATGGAAAAGTAAAAAAAACCCAATATTATTTTTGGAATCTTTTTTGACTTTAGTAAATACTTTTTGAAAAATATTTAGAATCAAATAATTGTTTTATTAAGTCTTTCCTTATTTGAAGTATATGTGAATTTCAAATATTTAGGACTTTAAAATTCATTAAAATTTTACCTTATGTAAAATATTTCCTTCCTATATCACGTGAATAAAATCGTAGGATATTTAGGACTCACTAATACTTAGTACTTTGAGCTTAGCTAATATAGAATTTTTATAATTAATAATGTAATGTGAATCCTTGCGGCTTATTCAAATAGGACTCCAATTTCAACCTTTTAGCTATTTGGGATATATTTATATCTTACATGCTCTTGAAGTCTAGAGCCATAACAACTTTCTGAGTCCGGAGCCAAAATGACATATTTTTACAGCAATTAGACCAAAATAGGCTATCTTTTTTTTTTTTATACCCAAATGGGTATTTCGTTGATCATTCAACGAAATACCCCAGTTACTGTTCATAGCAGCAACTCTTTTTTTTTTTTTTTTTGCTATTTCGTGGATTGTTCCACGAAATAGCTTTTTTTTTATTTGTTTTTTGCATTTCGTGGAACAATCCACGAAATAGCTTTTTTTTTTTTTTTTTTTTAATTTCGTGAAAAAAATGATTTTTTTTTTACATATCATGACACAATCCACGAAATAGATGTTTTTTTATTTTATTTCGTGAATAAAAAAAGAAATAGAAAATTATAATTTTTTTTTTTGTTTTTGCATTTCGTGTATTAAAAAACGAAATAGGATAAATTTTTTTCTAATTTCGTTCGCATAAAAAGGAAATTGGAATATATATATATATATATATATATATATATATATATATATATTATTTCGTGTATTAATGAAGGAAATTGATTTGTTTTTTTATTTTTTTTGCATTTCGTAATCTAATGAACGAAATAGGTTTTTTTTTTTTTTTGTATTTAGTGAATAAAAAAACGAAATAGGAAATTATATACATATATATATATATATATATATATATATATATATATATATATATATATATATATATTTCATTCATGTACCAATGAAATAGGATGAATATATATATATATTTTTGTGTTTCATTTATAAAAACATTTATATATTCACGAAATAAAAAAAAAAACTTATTTCGTTTTTTAATAAACGAAAAAAAAAATAATTGTAAAGTCAAGACATAACTTTATTTTAAATATAAATATAATTCTAAAAAATATAGGGAGAAAAACTAGTAGTAAAGTCGTCAAACTTTAGATGGTCATAACTTTGCGCTCGGACGTCCGATTTACGTGATTTTTTTTTTTATTTTGGGTATTTTTCTGAGATCTATGCACACAAACTGCCGTAAGGCGGTTTGGCCGAGCTGATTTTTAAAAAAACGCCTTTTATCACATTCAATTTCAATTTTTCCCCAAATTGGCATGAAATTTCAAGATCCGAATTCTCTTATGAATGTAAGATCCGAATTCTCTTATGAAGGTAACGACGTGATATCGACGGAGAACAAGTGAGCTTTATCTTAGCTAAACGACCAAGGTATGTGAGGCTAGTCCTTCTTTCTAATGGCATGAATCTTTTAGCTTGAATCCCTATTCCTTTCATGAGTTCTTACATTCTAAGAAGTTAAAAGCTTATACCTATGAATGTCTATATGAGATAAGTTATACGATATGATGACACTAGAATGATGATGATGTTATTCCTTGCCTACACTCACCTTATGTACTAGTCCTTTCAAGGTGAGGCAGAATGTCCATAATGGTTTCATAATGTAACCGGGGGATCACGACCTTACGTCACCCCGATAGAGTAAAGTTGATCATAAGCCTTATACACGCATTATGATAAGATAAGTATTTTATGATAAGCATATTACTATGAGTATTTACATTAAGCATGTCATGAGCATTTCACACCGTGCCTAGTTGGCCGGGCAGTCACCGCCAAGGCGGGCAGCTATACGGATACACCATGACCTTCGAGCATGGGCAGACACCACTAGTGGGCGGCATGAGATGGTACCCCGGACGCGGGAGGCCTGGACGCGGGCTAATATTATTGATTATCACACCATTCCGACATGGACGGGCAGCTTGCATATGATGCATACATGTTATGATGATGAGTATGAGTAAGATAGCATGCATTACTTCATTTATGATTATCAGTCAAATCCAGATGTCTCATGTTGATGTTGTCCCCATATTATTGATGTCTCCTTTCATTATGTATGCCTCTCATATACGGTACAATATTCGTACTGACGTCCTTTCTTCGGACGCTGTGTTCATGCCCACAGGTAGACAGGGAGGAGAGTTTGGCCCAGGTCCTCAGTAGCTGTCAGCTGATAGATAGCACTCCATTGTTCGGAGGTGCTTATGGCTATTCTTTTGATGTACATTCATATATGCATATTTTGGGCATGACGGAGTCTTGTTCCGTCTATGTATTCATTATGTTAGCAGAGGCTCGTAGATACGCAGTGTGGGTTAGATGGTCTCACAAGATGTTTTCATATGTATGTATATTATTTTGATGGCCGAGAGGCAAATGTATATAAAGTATTTATGTTTTGATTAAATATGATTTTCCTACAATTGGTATGTAAAATTGATAAAAGAGTATTAAATGAGCAAGACAAGTAGTAGAGTGAGCGGTGCTCGGTAATTTGCTCCGGGTACCCGTCGCGGCCCCTTGCTGGGTCGTGACAGAAGTGGTATCAGAGCGGTTCGTCCTAGGAAGTGTCTACGAGCCGTGTCTAGTAGAGTCTTGTTTATGGTATGTTGCGCGCCACGCTAATAAACAAGAGGCTACAGGGCATTTAGGAAAATGACCATCTTTCTTCTCATGAGTTCGTGCGATAGAGCCGTGTCTAGGATTATATTATTCCTAAAAGTGCGTTATGGTTTCAGAAAAATGCCGCCGAAAGGAAGGGCAAAGCTACGATGAAGAAGCGGGTAGAAAGGGAGCCTCCGGCGGAGGTAGAGGAAAGTGAATCGCAAAGTGAGGCCGCGCCCAATGTAGAAGAGCATGGAAGAGCCTCAGCTCCGATTCCTCCACCGGGTGCTTTGGGTCAACAAGTGTCCGAGGCCATACATTTATTGACACAGTTGGTTGCCGCTCAGGCACAACGACAGAATGCGGGCCCAAGTGATCGTTCGGCTAGTACAAGAGCCCGTGATTTCCTTACTCTAAACCCTCCAGAATTTTTCGGGTCGAAGCCGGATGAGGACCCAAGAGGTTTTATCGATAAGATGTTGCGGACGCTGAGACTTATGCATGCTTCTGAGACCGAATCCGTGGAGTTGGCCTCATATAGACTTCGCGACGTGGCGGTACTATGGTATAAAAATTGGGTGATATCAAGGGGAGAGAACGCACCACCTCCCGTTTGGCAAGAATTTGTGGATGCCTTTATTCGTCATTACTTGCCACCTGAAGTCTGCCGAGCTAGAGCGGACAGGTTCTTGAATTTGAAACAGGGAAGCATGAGTGCCCGAGAGTATAGTATGCAATTCAACTCATTGGCCCGGTATGCTCCGACTATGGTGGCTGACATGGGAGACCGAGTCTATAGATTTGTGAGTGGTTTAGGACCACACTTGTTCAGAGATTGTCTGACAGCCTCTTTGCAAGACGGGATGGATATTTCCCGGATACAGGCCCATGCTCAGAACCTCGAGGAACGACAACGACAGCAGAGAAGTGATCGTGATGGTGACAGAAGACAAGGTAAGAGGGATAGATCTATGGGGGAGAGCAGTGAGTACCGAGGGGGACCGAAACAGACGCATTCTAGGCACTCAGGTCAGACGGTGACCAGTGCACCTCCCAGATTCTCGGATAGGAGATTTGACCGTTCTTTTCAGTTATATAACCTAAGTATATTGATATATATATAAGTATATTCTTAGTATATTTTAGGTATATGTAGTATAACTTAAGCATATAACTTAATATATATATATATATATATATATATATATATATATATATATATATATATATATATATATATATATATATATATATATATATATATATATATATATATATATATACGTATATGCTGTATTGCTGACTTGCTGTTAGCCTGTTAGTCAGTAAATATATAAACTTTACTTATAAACTTATATAACATATGTAAATATACCTACAATATACTAATAAATACTAATATATATATATATATATATATATATATATATATTATACAAAAAAAAAAAAGAGGTTTTGGACATGTTTGAACCGGACCGGTCCGGTTTCGGGTTTTTAACTTCCGATTTATTAATCGGAAATTGGCCGGTTTGTTAACCGGTTACCGGTCCGATCCGGATCTAACCGGTTGACTGGTTTACAGAAGGGGACGGATTTGTTTGCATCATATAATCTTGAATTGTGTGAAAAGTGGACTTTTCTATTGCGACATCCACTACAACATTAGGCATTTGTAGCTACGGATTCTCAGCTATGAATTTGAAAATTGTGGCTAATACTTAACAATAGCCACAAAAACTAAAATTTCATTTCTAATTACAATTTCGTAAAATTTCTTAGCTACAAAACTCACATGGCAAAGCTAATTCCTCATTTTTGCTATAGTTTCCAACCATCGTGGCAATAATTACCCAAGTAGCTACGAATCTATTGCTACAATAGAACTTCGTAGCTAAATCACATGTTTTTGCCACGTGTTTGAAATTACTGTAGCAATAACAATCTTATAGCCACAAAAAATTACTTGAAACAAAATATTATAGCTAAATAAATATTTTTGCTTCAAGTTATAAAAATTCGTGGCAATAATTACCCAAATAGCTTCAAATTTATTGCTACAATAAAACATCGTAGCTAAATAGTATGTTTTTTGCCACGTGTTTGAAGTTACTGAAGCAATAGTAATCTTATAGCCACAAAAATTACTTGAAACAAAATATTATAGCTAAAAAGATATATTTTTGCTTCAAGTTATAAAAATAAGTGGCAATAATTACCCAAATAGCTACAAATTTATATTGCTATAATAAAACGTCATAGTTAAATCATATGTTTTTGCCACGCGTTTGAAGTTACTGTAGCAATATAATCTTATAGCCACAAAAAATACTTGAAAAAAATTATTATAGCTAAAAAGATATTTTTTTATTTAAGCTACAAAAATACATGGCAATAACTATCCTAATAGCTACAAACTTATTGCTACAATAAATTTTCATAACAAATAATATATTTTTGCCACGTATTTGAAGTTACTGTAGCAACAATGATTTTTTAGCTACAAATATTTACTTGAAATAAAATAATACAGTTAAATTGATATTTTTGCTTCAAGTTGTAAAGATCAGTGGCAATAATTAGCTTAATAGCTACAAACTTCTTCATAAAACTTTATAGCTAAATATAAGTTTTTGTTACGCTTTTGAAGTTATTATTGCTAAATATATTTACGTCATGTTATAAAAAAGTAGAAATAGTTGGATAACGGCTACAATTATTTTGTATGACAAAATGATATATCCACAAAATCATAAAGACAATAAGTTTTCATGGCAAGTATAACTTTCCTTCGTGCACTTGAAGTTACTATCATATCATATTATTTTAATCATAATAAATTAATTGAACAAATATTTTTGCTTTGGTTATATTATGACAACAATTTATCCACCAACAATGGTTGTGGTGTAGTGGTTGGTATTGCTCCATCTTCAACCAAGTTCTCGAGTTCGAGTCCCCTTGAGTACGTAAAATGAAATTTGTCGCCAATTTTGGCGCTAACAATTAGCATGAGATCTCCTTGCTAACAATACCATAATATTTCAAATTATATATATATATATGTGTGTGTGTGTGTTTTCTAATTATGTAGAAAATAAGAATATATTTTGCTTATATCTTGTTGCACTAAAAATTAAGACTTTAATACGGTTAATATTTAAGTCCATGACCAAAAAAAAAAAAAAAAAAACTTTGTTGTACAGTAATTTTTTATTAAGTTACCTATGAGTTAAAATCACAATTAAAAGAACAATTGAATTATATCTAATTAATGTGCAAATAAATAATTATATAAAATTTAAACACCTATAAGCTCGTGTTTGATTACATGCAAAATTAGTTATATTTATTTAATATAGACAAATAAAAAAAAGTTACAATGGGCTTGGTCCTTTTCAAGTTTAATAATTTATTCATTATCATATAACTCATTGCCCATTTATTAGATCATAACTATTACATCATAATTTATATCAAATAGAGTATTACTTGTAAGATTCAACCTAATTTAAGTAACTATTTAAATTTATTTAATTAAATTTGAATATCTTATTATATCACATTTAAACAAATATGTGCTTGTATCTAATTATATTCAATTTAAATAAGCATACAAGTTATTGAGGTATAATATATTATGATTTTAATAAATTGATACACAACAACAACGTACCAAGTGTAGTTCCATAAGTGGAATTTGGGAGGGTAGAGTGTACGCAGACAGTACCTATACCGTGGTAGGTACAGAACCTGTTTCCAATTGACCCTCGGCTAAAAGAAAGCATATCAATTTCAATAACTTGATAATTATGATAAATCTAAGCAAATATTAAAATTACTAATTTAATATAATTAATCTAGGAGAATATGACCCAGCAAACGACATTATTCAGTATAAAAAATATTACATGTTAGTTTTAATATTAATTAATTTAAATAATTATATAATTATAATATTTTTTTTGCATGAATTATATAATTATAATCATCCCTAAATTAGCGAATTTAATCTTTGTTAATATTTTATTGGATTATGTGATACTTGAAAGATATATTTTAGAATGTCATTTTTCATGAAAAGAGTTAATTTATTCTATTCTATTTATTGTAACTTATACTTTTACAATTCTTTGTTGAGTTAATTATATTAAACACTCCTATAATATGATTGGGTTTCAGATTCATTCCTTCTATTTTAAATCAAAAATTTATACCCCTTATATTATATAAATACTACACTTACACTCCCTATGAGGTATATCTGAACCTAAATATTTGAATATAATTATCAAAAATTAAATTAAATTTACAAATAAGAAGTATTTATGTATTTATTTTTTAAGAAATTTAATAGAGAAGATAAGACTTCTTTTTAATATCTTTATTCAAGCATTTGATTAAATAGAGAACTACACATATATATTCTGAAACATGTATCTTTCGAACTTATAAATAAGAAAAGAACACTGATTACTTAATACGATATTCGACTAATACTAATAACTTTCCTACACTTTAAACATGTAACTTATTTTCATTTATTTTAATTATAATATTTTATTATATAGGAATTTCTCATCTTTATTTTAGTTTATTTATTTATTCTTCCACTTCAAAATATCTTAAAATTACATAAACAAAATTCCTTTATAATTCTAATTAGTCTTTGAATAATTATATTTTATTATGCTTAGTTTTGGATAAACCACATAATGAGTGCAAGTGTAGAATTTTCGTGATCTAGCGAGTCTAAGTATTTTATTTTAAAATACCAAAAGTATATTTGAAATGAATTGTATCACATGAGAGTTTAGTGTAATTAACCCTTCCTCCTTTTTAATAGGCTTTTTTTTAAAAAAAAAAAAAAAAAAAACTATATCTGTTATTACATTTATAGTGTTGTATCCAAAAAGTTAAACAATAATAATATAAAACCAGAATAGGGTGCAAGGCCAAGCGGCCAATTCCAATCCCCAAAACCTAAATCCTTTTTCATCCCCAGCCGTCACACCTCCCACCCGCTTCCCCCTTTGCTTTGTCAATCAAAATATCTAATTTGTAGTTGTTCACAAGTATTTTACTTTCTTCTTTAAGTTGCGGTAACAGTAGACATTGAAACAATTTTCTTATTTATTTATTTATTTCTTTATTTATATAGATTGGTTCTCACCGATTTAAGGTGAGCAATGGTGATTCCATTTATATTGAGAGTGAAGTCATGTGAAGTCGACAACACAGTAAGTTGAGATTTTGCTTTTTGAATGTTGTGGACAAAGTTGTTTTTTTTTTTGGGGGGGGTTATACATACTCTAACAGAAGCTAAGTTAGTCTATGGTTGTGTCGTATAAATATTTATGTTTCAGAAGTTGTTTGACAGTTATAATGTAATTAAAATCAAATGCTTATTATTATTGTAAATGTTAATATCTGTTCGGAAGGTTTTCTTGTTATGGATCTATAATTCTTCCGTGAAGGATAATGTAGTGTTGTATATATGCTTGTTCCTTGATTAATAGTACTTTGTTAAAAAACGCTTTTAGTGCAAACGATTGAATTGCTTGGAGCTTACGATCCATTTTAAGATTATTGAGTTTCATTGTCTTACAAAAACTGGTCATATAGGAATGTTAAGAGGATTTTAGTAACGATAATGCTTTTCTATAAATTATATGATTATATTTACCTGTTAAAGTTTTTTTTTTTTTTGGAACATCTACATGTTAAAGTTATATAGTGCATGATATAATTATTTTTATGCTTTTTGGTATTAATTTGCTTTATTGAAATTGATAGGCAAATTTGTGGAATTATTGGAGCAACAATGATAAGTGATCGATATTGATCAAGCTACTATACAATTGGAGACAATGAAAAAAAGGAGAAGACTATGCAGCTTGTATCTCAAGCATGACACTTCCATTGTAATTGTTGTCATAGAAAAATTATGTATTGTGAATATTTTAAAATTTAACTATGTAATTATGTGTAACTCGAAACCCATTTCAAATCTAACTTTTTTGATTTCTCGCCCGCATTATCAAAATTCTTGAGTTAAATATGCTTATGGCGTATTCTTCAATTTGTGGCAATGGAGTTTGTGTTATCATGACTAAACCTATATATAATTGCTAAAATTATGGTTATACGTTTTCACCATTCGTAGCAAAACTAAAAAGAATTGGCTATAATTTTATGTACTTTGTGGCAAAAAGTATAAATTCTTAGCTATGTACAAAAATGTTTGTGGCAAATACTTCAACTCATTAGCTACGAATTTTGAACTTGTAGCTAAATATAAATATTATTGCCACGAGACTAAAATATAAAATAGCTACAAAGTTTGAATTTTCATAGCAAACAAATTAAGTGATTTGACACGATGAATTTTCATAGCAAACAAATTAAGTCTTTTGCCACAATAGAATATATTGTGGCTACAATATAAAGATTGCTACAAATTTTATTTGCCGTGACAAAAGAGTAAAACTATTTGCTACAAGTATATATTTCGTGGCAAGAATTATTTACTATCATAGCTACAATACAAAAAAAATTCGTAGCAATAAGTACTAGTCCTTAGCCACGGATCATGTAAATTTTGTAGCTAACTTTTAGCTACGCTACTTCCAGCTACGAATGCTACGGCAAAAAAAAATTGTAGCTAAAGTGTTTAGCCACGAAAATTTTCATATTTAGCTATAGTGTGTTTCGTAGCTATATGTACTATGTGTTGTAGTGATCTTTGGGTCCATAACACTTTAGGGCTCGAGGTTTTTAGCTTCGTGTGGATTGGTACATGTATTTTTAGAGCTCGAGCTTTGTATAATTTAGCTCCACGTGGATACAATGGTATATCTTTTTTACATCGTGATGTTTGAGCTTAGCTTGTGCAAGATCTCAATTAATAATTTAAAATCACATGTATGTTATGAAATAATATTAATTAAAAGTACACGATAATAAGAAATACAACCAAAAAAGTTGGGGAAAAAGAGGTATTGGTCTTTCAATTGATGTACGAATGAACTGAATCGACTTTCCATTTATAGAAGAACTAAAGTTGCTATATAAACTACTTGCAAGTTGCTGTGTAAGCTGCTTGTAAGTTTATCCATGAGAAGCTACTGTGTAAGCTGGCAAATTTGTCCATGAGAAACTGCTTGCAAACTGTTGTGTAAGCTACTTGTGAGCTGTCAGTTTGATTGTAAGATTTAACAATGAGAACTGTGTATTTAAATGGACATCCACAGTACGGTGTATTTATAACCGTGTATTTATAATATCATGTCATATTTAATTCACCAGTATATGTTCAAACTAAGACTGTCTAATGAAACGGGATATCTCGGTCCCGTCCCGTAAGTTTAGTGGGATAGGATGGGACTAGTGTTTTGTCCCTCCTATCCCGTCCTACATACTTCTATCCCGATCCTTTCTATCTCCTTAAGTCTGTTTCCACTCTCGTCCCGTTCTATTTAACTGTCTCATACCACTTAAATTAGAAAAATCATGTTTGTATGTTTTGAATTTGTAATATTATTAATTTAAGTTTGACTTTTATTTTAAAATTATTTACTAAAATTATATTGTCTTCTAAGTTGTATCATAGTATCATCTTTTTATAGTTATTTTAGTGCTTAAATATTAAATATACATTCTTTTTAAAACCCGCTAAGGTCTCGGTCCCTCATATTCCATTGAGTTCTTGTCCTACCCGTCCTACTAAATCGTTTCGTCCTGTTAGATAGTCTCAGTTGATCAAACTCCATCCTATAAAGATTAGACGTATATGGAAAGATGATTATGTGCATGAAAGATGCGGAATAAGTCTATGAAAAAAGGGGTTATCTCCCTAGATAGAAGTGTCGATAATGATTTGCTAATCTCGTTGAATAGTGGTGTAATGAGATAATATTTGGAAGTGTAAGAGATTTTTTTTTTTGATTTTGTCATTGGAGCTCGACTAAATTTAGATTCGCGCCGATGTGGAGCCTATTCGGAGATAGCTCCTTATCGAGGAGTTTTCTATACCTACAGATCACACTATTAAAAATAGAGGTTTTTCCCACAAACATTCAGTGGGAAATTTATGTTATAAAACACGATTTTCCCACCTCATTTCCGCCGAACGAGCTCACTGAAAAATCTCGTTGTTGAAAATAGGTTCCCATTGAAATTCTGGGGAGCTTTCTAATTTTTCCGCGTAAAAACAGTACTATTTTAATTTTTTTTCCTCCGACTTTCAATGAAAATAGCCACTGAACATTTTTCAACAAAAAATTTCAATGAGAAAATAGTGATTTTTTAATAATCGAATCTGACATCTCTAATTAAGAGAGGAGCAGCCCATCTGGTTCCTTACATCCTTCGGTGGTGGAAGTGTATGAGACTTACATAGAGTCTGTCAATCTTTTTTATTCTGGAAATTGTACTTCAGACATTGTGCAGTTAATTAAATTGCCATTAATTTAGTTAATTAAAGAGTCAAAAGACATTTCTTTTCTTAAATTGAGGTATAGCTATTGTTAGTTGTAACATAAGTAAACTGCCTACAGAAGTACTTTATGAGAAGTTCTGTAAGGAGAAAAATATTACAGGTAACATCCGGTCTTTTAATTTTCTTTAGGCGACATGAGAATGAGCGAGAGAACTTTAAAATATCGAAGTTCAGATAAAGGACAACATTAATTGTTTTCCAGAAAAAAGTTTAATTTACTATAGGGACCATTTAAATTGAGCTTGAACCTCCTTTTTAAGTTTTAACTTCATCCATCTATGTCCCAAAAGGAATGCCATGAACCTATATGAAAGGACATTGGACTTTATTAGATTAGTCCAGTCTAGCAATATTAGTTGGCATTTGGACATAAAATTGTGAAATTTGGAAAAAAAAGTAGTATTTGGTTTTAATTTTAAAATAATATTTGAAATTTGAAGTCGTATTTGGACACTAATACGAATTGGAGTTAGTTTTGAATTTTGTGAGTGATTTGACGAAAATTGTGAATAATACTCCGAAAAAAAAAGTGAAAACTATCCATGGCCAAACTGGCACTTAATATGCCAATTTTCATTGACTATCTTGTGTTTCAGAAAAATATACGATTAACGACACACAAATCAATTCATGAAACTGTATTTCATTGATTCTAAAAGTAATACAAAATATAATTCAAAATATTTACACAAATCATCTATCAAAAATAATGCCTCTCTGTTAGTAGTCAGTCCTATATGATTTTGGCCCTTTCGCATTCTAACATGATATCACTCTCCTTTTGTCGGATAACATGTTATAACCAGTGTTTTAAAAGGTAATGGTGTAAGGCGGGGCGTTTTATATTTGCCTCGATGAGGTGTAAGCCCCGAGGCACGGAGCCCCATGGATATTTAATTTTTTGTATTTCATAAAATAATATAATCACAATAAATATTTTTAAATAGGTAAAATTACATAAAAAAAAATTAGTGTTGCCTTTTTTTATTTTTTCATACTTGTTGTCTTTTACTTTGTATAGTAACATTAGTATTTTTATTAGTGAGGATCAATTCAAGTCAATAAGATATTAGCCATGTGTTTTAAAGACATTACCTAGGATGTTATTGTAAAAACTTTATTTAATAATATGAAGATTTTTGTAGTTTAGTTCAAAGTATTAGAATATTTCTCTTAATACATAGATAGTGTTTTTTCTTTCTTTTGTTATACTATATGTTTTATACTTTTTTTTTACAATCTTCAACATTATTTAAGAGAAATGTAAATCATAAAATTCATCGAGAAAATCTTTTGGGGCCTAAAGCGAAAGCTTTACTAGCCTCACCCTCTAGCCACCCCTGCTTACAACTTGTAATTATATATAACATAATTTTAAAAGTGGAATATATATCAACTCTAACATCTTAACTTTCAAACAATGAAAAAATTACAATTTCTTAAAACAATATTACTATCATACTGTTCATTTTATATCAATAAACTTTATCAGTATTATAATTAAAACGTAACTCCTTCATGAATAAAATTAAAATTACTTTCAAATAGCGAAATAATAAAATATGATAAATTTGATACGTAAGACAAAAGACCAATGACAAGTGAAAATGTACAAATCAGCTATGGTATTTTTAAAAGAAATATTAAGTGATATTCACCCTCACAATGTTCTCAAATAGTAAATATGCAATACTACGACTTGTTATTTGAGTTACATCCAATATTCTTATTTATATAGATGAAAAACTATAAAGTGTTATTCACTTGTTAAAGAATTATAAGGGTCAGCGATTTTAATTAAAAAATCTAATATATAATTTGTGTAAGAACTATTAGGCGAGCCCTGAGCGTTGGGCGTTAGGCTGGTTTAGGGTGTACAATCAGGCGATTAGGGTGTAAGCCTCACAGGAACTAAGCCCCGAACATGAGCCTCGGAGCGTTTTGCCAGCGCCTCATCCTAGGGCGAGCTTCGGTGCGAGTCCTAAAACTGCCTTTTAAAACACTGGTTATAACACAGTCAGTAGCACATCATTTTGGACATGGTTTCATGCTTGGACATGTAATTTGAATATCTTAAGTTGTATTTTTTCTTATAGACATAAAAACCCCACAAGTTGTCACAACTATCAAAACATTTCCAATTCTTATACAATCTTACCAAATGAGCAAGTCATAATTCATAAAAATTAATACGCTACTAGAAGACCTTTCTAAAAAATACAATATCAATTGATCGAACTTTAATTCAATAAAAACGAAAATTTAACATGAATAATAATGTAACTACTCTTCAATATAATCCTCCCACATGGTAGATATAAATAAAGGTTTGTGCAAGTTAATGAGGCTGGTAAATGATTGGTGGGAATAATTGTTAAAATTATTTACTAACTTATGAGTCTTTTTTTTTTATAAAATATAAACTTATGGGTTAAGTTTTATATTTAAATTTTTTGAAATCATGATTTGAAACCCCAAATCATGTCTTTTTGGATGATTTGGGGTTTCAAAGATGAAATGTATGTTCAAATGCTGGTTTCATCTTATGATTTTAAACCATAGTTTCAAACCACATGTCCAAACGCCTACAAAGTAACTAAGAAAAGTGAATGTGGTTACTTTGCTGACGCTCGACGAACCTCCATTTTCAATAGCTCCTGTTTCTCTTTTCATCTCTTTTAACTAGATGGTGAAAGCCGTGCTAGCACGGGCCCAACACAAAAAATAATACCATCCTTTTCTTTTTAGTCTGTCTTAAAAAGAATAATATATTTTTATGTTTAGAAATCCTTTAACTTGAAATTTTCCCTTTTCCCTTTAATGAAATGATTTAAATCCACACAAATATCTATAACTTGCTTTAGGCCACATGGTTCAAAGATCTTTCCTTTCTTTTTTAAACTTCTTGCCTAGTCAAACTATGCCACATAAATTAGGACAGAGTGAGTACCTTTTAGTAATATAATTATAGAATTTTTATTATAGAAAGTATTATAATTCAATTAATTGAAAATATCAAGAAATTATTTTATTTAGTCAGTTTCTCCCATATATGACTTTCCTGGTTTGGTTCTCCAATTGAAAGATTTGAAATACACCTTCTCCCACCGAGTTTCATGCCATCATCTCTTTATACTCAACAACACTGAAAAGCGCTTTCATGTATTAGCATCTGTTGTAGTCTTAAATTTTTAAGTATAGACCAACTTCATCATTTTAAGAAAATATGTGCATACATTTCTTGACCGTTTATATTTCGTCTTCTTGATGTTATTCCTCACTATTTGTGTGAGACGTATGTGTCTAAACTTATACCCAAATGTATAAGTTTTAAATCGGGAAAATACATAAAAACCCCCTCAACGTATACTCGGATTAATTATGACCCACCTAACTTTTGCGGGCAACCTATTACCCCCTGACCTTATTTTTCTGTATTTTTGTACCTTTTTTGGCTGACGTGACACAAAAAAAAATTAATACCGAGTGAAAGCAGTAAAAATAGTTTTTATATTTTAATAAAAATTAATTTTTTAAAAATTTATTTATATTTTATCTTCTCACCCACCCTCCTTTTCTTCCACATTTCAATTGTTAAAGCTACTAATTGCAATTTATTTTTCTCTTTCTTCTTCTTTCTCCTCAACCACCCTCACCGCCGCAACCGCCACACCGCCACCGCCGCCACCAATCCATGATTGAAAATAGCCCAGAAAGGAAGAAATCGCACAGTTTGTCCTTCAAATGGCAATTTCTTCAAATGGATGTCAATGACAATTTCTTCAAATGGGTGGGCCAAAAGCAGCTAGTTTTTTTTTTTGGGGGGGGGGGGGGGGGGAGGGGGGTTTAAATGCTGAATCTAGCCATAAGTATTTAGCGAGTACTGAATTTCGCGAGAGTGTTTTCAAATACTGAACTTCAAGTGCAAGTTTGAGATACTGATATGAAGGTGTATTTCCATGTGATCCTTTGTATTCGTCGTGTTTTTAATTCTTTATTAACATATATGGTCAGTCATGAAATCGAGAAGATAAAAACAAAATAGGTTCTGTTTGATTTTCTCAACTTTCCTGGCTTACTATATGAAATAAAAATTGGAGTAAAAGATAGAAAAAATTAATAATAACAATAAGCACGAAATCTTTACCCCTTGGTTTGCAGAGATAGTTATAATAAACGGACTAAATGACTAGAGCTAAGCTGGTGGTCTCAATTTAAATCTATTTGTGAAATAACTTCATATTTGAAATGAAGAAGAAGAAGGGAGATTTATGATGAAATTGAATGTGTGTGTTAATGGAGGAAGAAAATGGGTTGAATGTTTCTTGAAAATAAGCTCTTTATGATTGATGATTAAATTGAATGTATGTGTTAATGGAGGAAGAAAATGGGTTGAATGTATGTGTGTTAATGGAGGAAGAAAATGAGTTGAATGTGTGTTGTTAATAAAGGAAGAAAATTGGTTGAATGTGTATTGTTAATGGAGGAAGAAAATGGGTTGTTTGTGTGTGTATGTGTTAATGGAGGAAGAAAATGGGTTGAATGTGTGCGTTAATGGAGAAAGAAAATGGATTGATGGATTTCTTGAAATGAAGAAGAAGAAGAAGAAGAAGGGTTTAGTGATGAAGAAAACAAAATTAATGGTTTAATGGTTAATTAGAGGTCAATTAGTGTAAATATAATGAATAAAAGAAAAATCAAATGAAAAAAGGAAAGGAAAAGTGGCAGTGACGTGGCACCAATGGGTAGAGAGTGTACAACACTCTCCACTGTGCAATTGGGCGTCAATATTTTTTGGTGCCACATCAGCCAAAAAAGGTACAAAAAAACAGAAAAAAGAAGACTAAGGGAGTAATAGGTTGCTCGCAAAGGTTGGGTGCGTCATAATTAATCTGAGTATACGCTGGGGGGGGGGGGGGGGTTTATGTATTTTCCCTTTTAAATCTTTTGGTTTTATGATTTCTTTAGCAGTTTTTGTGTTCAATTTAAATTGTTATTTATTTTTTCATGAATTTCTCTTCTTTAAATTTTCTCTAAGCGTACCTTTACCATTTTCTGAACTTATTATCATTATTTAAATGTTTTTTTTTTTTTTTGCAATTGTCTCCTAATTGTTCACGTGGACCCCACCTTAATTTTTTTTATTTCTACTATTATAGAAGAGTGGGTCCCACCTTTTTTTTTTTTTTTTTTTTTTTGCAATTGTCTCCTAATTGTTCACTAGACCACCAAATCACTCCTCTATAAGTAAGCCTAGCCGAGCATGAAGCCTTTTTGGGTTCACTTTTAAGGGGTCAGGTTGGTCCGATCCGACCCCGTAGACAGATTTAGTGGTGAGGGTCTTATGAAATTGTTTTGAATAAAAATCATAAGCTGATATTACTTTTATCTAAGGTGAAGTTATGGCAAAAAGGTAAGTATTTTTTCATTCTTAATAGGCAAACATTATTTGTCAAAGAAAAAAAGATCTCTCAAACCCTACCATCATTCATTTCAAGATCAGTAGCAACATGAGTTCTATGCCTTGCAAGTGTTTTAATCTGGTTCTGAAAGAAATGCTTCTCCTTATGGAGGTTGTCCTTTGACACCTCTGCTAGTTGAAGTTGAAATTTTCAACATTCTTCTTCAACGTTACTACGAACAAAAAGGTGTGGCAGGCAAGGCTGCCTTAATAACAATCGTGGATGAAACTTCTTCCGCAGATGAACAGATTACCCTAGTTGCTACTGAAATCAGTGTTGCCTCCAAATATAATGACTTGGTCCAAAATGTTTCTACTTTGGAGTCACACGTCTTTGCCTCGAAAGACAAATTGTTTTTCCAAAGGTTGGTTGAACAAAAAGAAGGACTACATTGTTGTTTTGAGGACATCCATTGATCAGAAAAGGGCGGATGCCATGGAGTCGCTTAATGTTGTAGAAAAAGAGGTTGTTGCTTTGTAGGAGGAGGTTGCGAAAGCTGACGACGTGTTCCGTTATGCTAATCGAGGAATTGAGTTTTATATGACATCTCCAATGTAGGTTTTATTTTGTGTTTAAATTGATTTCCACTCCCTTTCTTTTTTGTCGAACAAATAATGATGTGAAATGTTTCTGGAAAATGCTGATGTTGTTTGTGTTTAAATTTCAAGAAAAAAAATATTTGTCGAAACACACCCTCCGTTGGCTTCCCTCCCTTGCTTACTCAATTGAATGGCTCACAACAGATGCAAATCAACAATCAAACCACACAATATCTCTCACTGGCTAGAGGCATAACATGCTAAAAACTTAGAGATTGTTTTTACTATGTCTAGAGGCACACCAGCACATAAACAACCAGAATCTAACTAATTGTATGAAGTTTAAAAAATATGTAGTAAGTACCTTCACAAGGAAGGAGAAATAAGCTCTCAACGTAGATTTTACCAACGAAACGGTCATCATCATCATCCGAATCAAAGTTAATAGGTCTGAATATTTAGTGCAGCCATACTTGTGTATCATAAATCTCTTTCCAAGAACAAGCACAAGTTGACATTTAGAAGACAAAAGATATGAATGGTGTACGCAGTTCCTTGTCGTAAAGGACATGATGATAGAACTTAGACATTTCCTTCCAAGATCCTTCAACCCCATGCTCTGTCATAAGCCAAATATTTGCACGCCGCATATCCATATCATCACAAAGTAGCGAAAGTTTCCCATCCAAGACTCGCAGCCAAGGAGTATTTCCTGAGAAAGGGTTAGAGAGATCAGGTATGGTGCTCTCTGGCAGCTCCATATTACCCCATTCCTAATTAGCCAAATCAAAAAGTATGATCTTCCTAGTAAACCCCCCAAGATTCTTCATCTTACTTGAAAGCCAATGAAGTTTGGCATTCAAAAACAATCCTGAAGAACCCGAACCAACTGGCAGCTCAATGGGACGATCACTATCCAGAATTCTCCATGAATCACTTTTTAGACTATAAAGTTTGACCTTAACCTGATGAGTTTTAAAAATCCTTAAAAATACCGAGGAGCTTATAATCATCCTCAGCGTCAACATATCCAAAAACATTATTTTGGAGCAGTGCCCAGATGTAGGTTTAGGATTAGCTAATAACTTGGACTTTTCTTGTGGAGAGATTCCATAGAACAAGAACATTACAATATTCATTAGTATCAAGTAGGGAAAGACAAATGACGCCGCGAATAGAGCCTTGGAAAGTTTTACGTGCATTCATGTCACTTGTTTTCAGTGGATAATACAAGTCAAGTAAGGGAGTGAGAGGCTCAGTAAAAAGTGACTTAAGATCACAATGTTCAAGATAATGCACTTTAATATAAATGTTGGAGCGTATGCATTTTAATGCATGACAAGATAATGCACTTTATTTTATTTTTTTAAATATTAAAATGCATATACTCCAACATTTATATTTCTTAATGGGATGGGAACTGCTGGACACCCTTTTTCCACCTCAACTCGGCGGCCAAATCGCTCCTCTATAAGTGAGCCTAGTCGAACACAAAGCCTTTTGAGTTCACTTTTAGGGAGTCGGGTTGGTACGATCCAACCCCGTTGACAGATTTAGTAGTGAGGGTCTTATAAAAATTGTTTTCAATAAAAATCATAAGTTAATGTTACTTTTATCTAAGGTGAAATTATGGCAAAAAGGTAAGTATATATATTCTTGGCAAGCTTAAGTGTGTGGTTTAAGTTATTAGGACATGATTATATTCAAAAACTTGAGTTGACATCTCCATTTATGTATGATTGGGACACTGATTTTAAGAACTTATATGCAGACCTTAGTTATAAGATGAGTTCATCACGAAAGGAAATGCGCAAGAAAAAAAAAATACAGGATTCTGATCCTTTATCCCATTGGCTAATCCAGAAGGATTTAAGAGAAGGGTATTACTAGTGGTAGTGTCCAATGCAAACATGGCACAATATCGACTTTGTAATGGCTTACGGTCGGTATTTCAGTGAGTGTGAATATTAACTTTTTTCTTTTTTCCAATAATATTTTGTTTAGATGGTGTACTACAACCATCATATCCAACACTAATTTTTGCATACTAGTGTATGGTAGTGTTATTAATGCATATGCTAGTATACTTGACCAACCATATGACTGAATTTGAATTTTTGTAGAAAAATTATAAAAACACTTTTATGATCTATTTGACGAGAACAAAGTTTCGAAGTCTGACATATACATCAGGCGTGGTGTGTCAGTTTTGATACTTGAAGTGGACAACTAAAACTGATGTCTACAGATCTGCGACTTAACGCATTAATAAATATGCAACATTGTCGACACGTGATTTTTGACCCTCCTGGGACCTTTTCGCGATTTTTGTGTATGATTTTTCTTTAGTCTAATATTTGACATTTTAACTTTTATTTTTATTTTAGTAGGTTTTGTTTGTGGAAATGAAAAAAGGACAAAAATATTCACCATTTTTAGATTACAAGTTTTGTGTTTCAAAGAAAGAAAACTGACAAAAATAGGTTTCTTTAAATCGAGGTTTTAGTTAATTACTTTGAGTTTTTCCTTGGTATAATTATTTGTGTTTTATTATTTTTGGTTTAAAAGTAGTTGATTAATATACTTATCATAGTATTTTTATTTTTATACCTTTAATGAAAAAAAGAGAATAAAAAAGGGGGGAAAGGAGAACCAATACCGTATTGCCACATGGCAAGTTTCATCCCTACCCATATCCATGGCATATTCTATTTTAGGAATAAGAATATCCTAGTATTAGAAGGACTTTTTAGGAAACTACCAAAAATTAGACACTTTTAAAAAGGAAGCTAGATCTAATTTCCAAACCTAGACTAAAAAGAGAACTCAGCCGCCACTTCCATATACTACTACTACTAAAATTATCAGCGGCAAAAAGAGAGAAAAAGGATTTGACATTTCTTTTTCATCTTTCATTGCTTAGTATAATAGTATTTGAAAAAAAAAAACTATAAACCCAACTGTTCTCAACCATGAAAATACCCTAAAACCTCCATCTTCATCCACTTAATTCCATTTACTAGCTGTTTCTTGTTGTTTTTAGTTCCATCTTCCATCACTATCAAGCAAGTTTGTAGAGGGTTCGAAGTGTTGTCGGGGTCTACGGCTACAACCGGTTCAATCCTGTCTGATTTGAGGTCCATATGCTCTTTCACTCTTTATACTCTCATATGTATTTAAATGACATTTTGGATTTGATTATATGTGCAAACTATAAATCTGATGCTATGATCTTTCATACTAGTTTTATATTTTTGGACAGAGAATGAATTAGTTTGGTCAATGTTGGTCTATGTTACCAAAGGCATGATATAGTGTTATTAATATTAACAAAACAACATAGACCAAACTAATTCATTCTCTGTCCAAAATATAAAACTAGTATGAAAGCTCATAGCATCAGATTTATAGTTTGCTCATATAATATAATCCAAAATGACATTTAAATTCATATGAGAGTATAAAGAGTGAAAGAGCATATGGACCTCAAATCACACAGGAATGAACCTGTTGTAGCCTTAGACCCCGACAACACTTCTAACCCTCTACAAACTTGCTTGACAGTGATAGAAGATGGAACTAAAAACTACAAGAAACAGCTAGTAAATGGAATTAAGTGGATGAAGATGGAGGTTTTAGGGTATTTTCATGGTTGAGAATAGTTGGGTTCATGTTTTTTTTCTTTTTCAAATACTATTATACTTGTTACACCTCGTAGTTTTGTACGTTGAGATTCTTTAGGTGTTAATTGCTCAATCGTAGACACTAGAGTTATTTTCTAGGATATGTGAGGTTATATGCGCCTATCTTATGGTTATGAGGGTTTAAGTTCATGTAATAGGTCATGGAAGGATTTGAGGTTATATGCACCTATCTTATGGTTATGAGGGTTTAAGTTTATGTAATAGGTCATGGAAGGATTTGAGGACAAGGGAATTAAGGAAATTAAGTTTGTTGGAACTTTGGAGAAAGGATGGGTAAGGTTTCGTATGATAATTTTGGCATAACTTGAGAATGGAATATCTCCTAGTATATCAGGAGTTTTGAAGTGAAACAAATGCCTAAATTGAAGTTCCGGAAGTCTAGTTTCCAACACAACAAATCGCTCGTCGATCCGACATCGGAATCAAACGTTATGAGCATTTCAAGATGGACTGTCAGAGTAGGGATTAACCTTGCGCGAATGCCCCTGGGAGTGGCGCGAACGCGCAAGAGAAGCACTGAGCAACTCTGCGCGAACGCGCAGAGCAAAAATTAAGTCGTTCGCGCAGAGCAAAAATTAAGTCGGTGCAAACCGACTCTAAAACAATATAAGAAGGGGGTTTACCCCTTATTTCCATCCATTCACCCTCAAACCTCTCCCTAATCCTCTGGAATATTCTCCCAACTTTCACCCATAAAATTTTAGCCCATATCAAGCGAAATCTCGGGATTTAGGTTCGGATAGTGTATAGTTGTGATTATAGTATCGTATTGCGGTGGATCTTATCTTGGATTCAAGGTGGATAGTGAAGATATTACTTTTCTAGTAAGAACAAGGTATGAATCTCTCCTTGATGATATTGATTTAGGTTTACTTACGAAGGTAGGGCTATTAAGTAGTCGTATAATGAATTAGGTGGTTGAGAAATCGGATAAACATCATGTGGGATGTTTTATGGAGTATTTTGGTATTGATGATGATGTTGTTGATGTTAGTGTTGTTGTTGTTGTTAGTTGTTGGTTATTGGTATTGTGATTTTTGGTTAGGGACATAAACAAGGAAGATGTTGCCCGAATTTTGGTAGATTCCAAAAGGAATTAATTTGAACTCTTAAGACAAGCATATGACGATAAGCCTAATAATAGTATGAATGGTTTTATATATAGATTACGAGACTACGCATGATCTTGTGTAGATCGCAAGACCGGAGGTAGGTTGGAAAGTCGAGAAGTAAGCTTCAGGTATGTTAAGGTTGTTCCTTCTTTTCTTGGCATGATTCCATATATTGTAAGAGCGTAATGAACCTTATGACTAAAGAGTTGTCAAAGTAGAGCTTGTCATGTTGTTGCATCGTTTCCGAGTGTTATGTTATTCTTTCTAAAGGGCCATATCCCCTCCCTATGTCCTTGAGTTTATAGAGAGACGGGAGCGCTGCATTCATGCCTGGCCTACCGGTCAGTGAGACAGATATGCCTAGCCTACGGGTCAGTAAGACAGATATGCCTGGCCTATGGGTTAGTGAGACATATTGCCTGGCTACTTGGCCAGTGAGATTTTACAGTTGCCTGGCCACTTGGTCTGTGAGATACATAATAGTATTATATTGCATTTCATATGAGACAGGTCAGGTGAGATATTCAGGCCATCCTTTGGCCTCCAGATTGTATTATTTTCAGTTCAGTTTCAGTTATCGTTTGCCTTACATACTCGGTACATTGTTTCGTACTGACATTCTTTTTGTCAGGGGCGCTGCATTCATGCCTACAGGTACAAATCGACAGACTGATTGACCTCTCCAGTAGGCCGAATCTGATATCAGCTGATTAGTGAGCTCCCTTTTTGTTCGGAGTTGCCAAGTCTTTGGAGTCTCTCCCTTTTTTATTACGAATTGTATGGGCCGGGGCCCTGTCCCGACCGTGGCACAGTCATACTGTCCGTAGAGGCTTGTAAACGAGTCTTGTATATAGTGTGTCTGTATGATAGCCTTGTCGGCTTGTATATGTCTGTTGGATACTGTTGGCTTTGTACGATCATAGCAGCCTCGTCGGCTTGCTCAGTTGTGTATATATATTTTGGGTGTGTGTGCCCAGTTCAGACGACATAGTCAGTAGTTCTTTATATATCCAGATTGCAGCCTCGTCGGCTTGTTGGTATTGTTTGTATACAGGTAGGCCTTATCGGTTTAAGTTGGGGGTTACTCACAAAGTTTTAGATTTAGAGTGGTTCTCTCGGGCCTAGTTTGGCATCGAGTGCCAATCACGCCACTCCAGATTTGGGGCGTGACAAACTTGGTATTAAAGCAGGTCTGTCCTAGGGAGTCTACAAGCCGTGTTTAGTAGAGTCTTGTTTATAGATGTGTTGTGCACCATATCATAATAAACAGGAAGCTATAGGGCATTTAGGAATTGGTTACCTTTCTTTCATATCTATATCGTGTTGTAAAGCCAAGTCATAGGAGATTTGGGTTAAACTTACCCTTCCATATTTGTACACAGCTATGCCGGTGACTAGGAAGACTGTAGCTAGCCGGAAAGGTGATACGGCAGCTGGTGAGGGGAATAGTAGGGCGCACCCGACAGTTGAGGCCCAGTCTGAGGACCAGGGTGAGACCCTACCTCAGCCATCATCGACGACTCCACCGCTCGACGAGCTCTCGAGGGAGGCAGTACCTCCAGTACCCCTCCCGCACCGACAGACCAGGATCTTAGGAGTGCGGTGCACTTAGTGACTCAGCTTGTGGTAACGCAGAGACAGCCGAGAGCACCTGCTGGAACAGTGACCACTGATGGGTCCACCAGTTCGAGGGTTCGTAAGTTCTTAGCACTTGCCCCCCCCCCCTAGAGCACTCAGGGGTTAAGCGGGATGAGGATCCGCAGAACTTCGTCGATAAGCTTTACCGTATTTTCAGGGTCATGCATGCTACCGAGATGGAGGCAGCAGAGTTAGCGGCTGTCCGGCTTCATGATATAGCGGTCTTATGGTATGAGAGGTGAGAGCACGCCAAAGGTCTTGAGGAACCTCCTACGCGTTGGTTTGAGTTTTCAGAGGCCTTTTTTATCATTATTTACCGTTGGAGATACGAGAGGCGAGAGTAGATAAGTTCTTGACTAGCCAGCAAGGTAGTTCTAACGTTCGTGATTATTGCCTCCGATTTAATTCCTTGGCCAGATATTCTCCATCCTTCTTTGATTCATCGAGGGCCAGGATTCACAGGTTCATAGCGGTTTTTCACCCCTATTATGGTGAGGCTTGTACTACTACGACGATGAGTGATAATATGGACCTTGCTCGTATCCAGGCATTCGCACAGAACTACGAGGATCGTAGATGTCAGGGGCGGGCGGCTGAGAGCATGGAGAGGGAGTATAATAAGAGGGCTAGGACTACTGGTCAGCAGGGTGAGAGTAGGGGGAGTTTCAGACCCCAATACCAGGGTAGGCTATTTAGGCCACCATCAGCTTAGTCTCAGGGATATAGATCTGGGTATTATATTTTATCTAGACCAGATGAGAGTTCCCGTACGTCCGTGTCACAGCAACAGAGGGATCTGGGACAGGCTAGATCACTACCACAGCAGTGTGGTAATTGTGGTAGAGCGCACTATGGGCAATGTCAGTATGGGTCGATGGTTTTTTATACTTGTGGCAGCCCAGATTATTTCATGAGGGACTGCCCACAGGGGAGACCTACTAGTATGGCACAGCCGACAGCGTCTATAGTAGGGTCATCAACATCCGTGCATTCTTCTAGGCGCTGGTCTCAGTCTTTCGCAAGTAGAAGCAGAGGTAGGGGGCGGAGCTTCTGGTACAGGTGGTGCTCAGAACCGCATCTACGCTTTGGCAGGTCGTCAGGACTTGGAGTCCTCACCAGACGTTGTGACAGGTACATTGACAATCTATTGATATAGCGTTTACGCGTTGATAGATCCGGGGTCCAATTTGTCCTATGTTACTCCCCTTATTGCGGAAAAATTCGGTATAGCGCCTGAATTGTTGAGTGATCCATTTTCTATGTCGACACCTGTTGGTGAACCTGTTATTGCTAGGAAGATTTATCATGGTTGTTCTGTAGTGGTTTATGGTCGTCAGACCATGGCAGATCCTATAGAATTACAGATGGTCGACTTTGACGTCATTATGGGAATGGATTGGTTAGCTTCTGTTTATGCTAATGTGGGGTGTTGGACGAAGACTGTCACGTTCCATTTCCTGAGGGAACCAGTTCTGGAATGGAAAGGTAATACGACTTTACCGAGAGGTAGGTTTATTTCCAATCTTAAGGCGAAGAGGATGGTTTCAAAGGGTTGTATCTATCATATAATTCGAGTTCAGAATGCAGAGGCAGAATCGCTAACTCTTCAGTCCATTCCTGTAGTTAATGAGTTTTCAGACGAGCTTCCAGGTCTCCCACCAGAGCGAGAAATTGACTTCGCTATCGATGTACTACCGGGTACTCAGCCGATATCCATCCCTCCTTATAGGATGGCCCCTGTTGAGTTGAAGGAGTTGAAGGATCTACTGGAGAACGACTTTATCAGACCTAGTACGTCACCGTGAGGAGCCCCAGTATTGTTCGTAAGGAAGAAAGATGGCTCGCTACGGATATGTATCGACTATAGGCAGTTGAATAAGGTGATAATTAAGAATAAGTATCCACTTCCGAGGATAGATGATTTATTTGATCAACTGCAGGGTGTTAGATATTTCTCGAAGATAGACTTAAGGTCAGGTTATCACCAGGTCAGGATCAGAGGGAAGGATATTCTGAATACAACATTTAGGACTAGATATGGTCATTTCGAGTTCCTTGTTATGTCTTTCGGGTTGACTAATGCGCCACAGTGTTCATGGGATTGATGAAGAGCATATTCAGACCCTTCTTAGATCTATTCGTGATAGTATTTATTGACGACATTCTGGTTTATTCTCGATCAGAGACTGAGCATGTAGATCATTTACGTGTGGTACTCAGGGTCCTTCGGGACCAGAAGTTGTATACAAAATTCTCCAAATGTGAATTCTGGCTAAACTCTGTGGCTTTCCTAGGGCATATCGTTTCAGAGGAGGGCATCAAAGTGGATACTCATAAGATAGAGGCTGTGAAGACTTGGCCTCGACCCACGACGCCGACATAGGTTCGTAGTTTTCTGGGTTTAGCAGGGTATTACAGAATATTTATGGAGGGCTTCTCTTTTCTTTTTGCTCCATTGACGAAGTTGACCCAGAAGGCAGCCAAGTTCCAATGGACATATGCTTGTGAGCAGAGTTTTCAAGAATTGAAGGATAGGTTGACTTCAGCACTAGTTCTGGCGCTTCCAGAGGGATTCGAGGGTTACGCTGTCTATTGTGACACTTCGAGGGTCGAATTGGGTTGCGTATTGATGCAGCATGGCAAGGTGATTGTTTATGCTTCCAGACAACTCAGGAACCACGAGAAGAACTACTCGACTCACGACCTAGAGTTAGCAGCCGTTATTCATGCACTTAAAATTTAGAGACATTACTTATATGGCGTTCATGTTGACATCTATACAGATCATAAGAGTCTTCAGTACATCTTCAAGCAGAAGGAGCTAAACTTGTGGCAGAGGCGGTGGTTAGAATTGCTGCAAGATTATGATGTTGATATTTTGTACCACCCAGGAAAGGCAAATGTGGTAGAAAATGCCCTCAGCCGCAAATCTATGGGTAGTTTAGCATACCTGCGGGCTGGAAAAGGGGAGTTAGCTCATGAGCTTCTTCAGTTAGCCAATTTGGGGGTCAGAGTGATAGATTCAGGAGATGCAGGAGTTACTATGCAGACTACAGCAACATCATCCTTAGTAGCCGAGGTGAAAAGGCGTCAGTATAAAGACCCTTCATTGACCCATTACAAGGATACAACTTCACAAAAGAAGAAATCACCATTCAGGATTACTGGAGATGGAGTCCTCAAGTATCAAGGTAGGTTCTATGTTCCCGATGTTTGGGGGTTACGTCAGAATGTTATGGCGGAGGCTCATTGCTCCCGTTATTCTATCCATGCAGAGTCAACAAAGATGTGCCGTGACATCAAAGAGGTTTATTGGTGAAATGGAATGAATAAGGATATAGCAGAGTTCGTAGCCAGTGTCTGAATTGTCAACATGTGAAACTTGAACATCAGAAGACCGGCGGATTATTGCAGGCTATGGAGATTCCGACTTGAAAGTAGGAAGTAGTTAATATGAATTTCATTTCTGGCTTACCCCGGTCTCAGCGTAGGTTTGATTCTATATGGGTAATTGTTGATATGCTGATAAAATCAGCACATTTCCTGCCAGTCAAGATTACTTACTCCGTCGAGGATTATGCGAAGCTTTACATTAAGGAGATAGTCCGACTTCATGATGTTCCTGTATCCATTATCTCCGACAGGGGTGCACAATTTGCGACTAACTTTTGGATATCTTTCCTGGAGGGTTTGGGGACTCAGGTGAATCTTAGCACAATATTTCACCCCCAGACAGACGGACAGGCTGAGCGTACTATTCAGACCCTTGAAGATATGTTAAAGGCATATGTGCTAGATTTGGAAGTAATTGGGATGATCATTTGCCGCTTATTGAGTTTGCGTACAACAATAGTTACCACTCCAGTATTCAGATGGCCCTGTATGAAGCTTTATATGGGCGAAAATGTAGATCACTGATTGGATGGTTTGAAGTGGAAGAGACGAAATTAGTAGGGCCAGATTTAATCCAGCAAGTGGTGGAGAAAATTAAGCTTATTCAGGATCGATTATTAATAGCCCAAAGTCGATAGAAGTCTTATGCGGATAATCGCCGACGAGACTTGGAGTTCCAAGTTAATGATTGGGTATTCCTGAAGGTGTCGCCGATGAAAGGTATTGTGAGATTTGGAAAGAAGGGCAAGCTTAGCCCTCGATACATTGGACCCTACAAGGTTGTACATAAAGTGGGCCAAGTAGCCTATGAGTTAGATCTACCCTCAGAATTGGAGACAGTCTATCTAGTCTTTCATGTGTCAATGCTTCGTAAGTGTGTTGGAGATCTTTCTAGAGTTGTACCTGTGAATGATGTCCAGATCACTGAACAATTATCCTACGAAGAAGTTCCCATTGCAATACTGGATAGACAAGTTCGGAGGCTGAGAACTAAAGATGTAGCCTCAGTTAAAGTTCTATGGAGAAATAATAATAGGGGAGAAATGACTTAGGAAGCTGAGGAAGACATGAAATCCAGGTACCCACATTTGTTTCCAGTCCCAGAAGAAGTGCAGACAGAGACATCATGATTTTCAGGTGCGTAACGCTTTCCTTCTTATAGTTCCTTGGTCATGTGGGGCCATTATTGTTGTTGTTGTTGGATCCCTGTGAGGCACTGTATATTTTGAGTTGTTGTGAGAGGATGGTAGTGGTACAATTATAGGGAAAACCCTGACAAAATTTTCGTAGAATTCCTAAGAGTTTAACATTTGACGACGAATGATTCTAAGGGGGGAGGAATGTTACACCTCGTAGTGTTGTACGTTGAGATTCGTTAGGTGTTAATTGCTCAATCATAGACACTAGAGGTATTTTCTAGGATATGTGAGGTTATATGCGCCTATCTTATGGTTATGAGAGTTTAAGTTCATGTAATAGGTCATGGAAGGATTGGAGGACAAGGGAATTTACGATAATTTTGGCCTAACTTGAGAATGGAATATCTCCTACTATATCAGGAGTTTTGAAGTGAAACAAATGCCTAAATTGAAGTTCAGGAAGTTTAGTTTCCAACACAACAAACCGCGCGTCGATCCGATATCGGAATCAAACGTTATGAGCGTTTCAAGACGGACTGCCAGAGCAGGGATTAACCCTGCGCGAACGCCCTTGGGAGTGGCGCGAACGCGCAAGAGAAGCACTGAGCAACTCTGCGCGAACGCGCAGAGCAAAAATTGAGTCGGTGCAAACTGACTCTAAAACAATATAAGAAGGGGGTTTACCCCTTATTTCCATCCATTCACCCCTCTACCCTAATCCTCTGGAATATTCTCCCAACTTTCACCCATAAAATTTTAGCCCAAATCAATTGAAATCTCGGGATTTAGGTTCGGATAGCATATAGTTGTGATTATAGTATCGTATTGCGGTGGATCTTAGCTTGGATTCAAGGTGGATATTAAAGATATTACTGTTCTAGTAAGAACAAGGTATGAATCTCTCCTTAATGATATTGATTTAGGTTTTACTCACGAAGGTAGGGCTATTAAGTAGTCGTATAATGAATTAGTTGGTTGATAAATCGGATAAACATCGTGTGGGATGTTTTATGGAGTATTTTAGTATTGATGATGATGTTGTTGATGTTAGTGTTGTTGTTGTTGTTGTTGGTTGTTGGTATTGTGATTTTTGGTTAGGGACATAAACAAGGAAGATGTTGCCCGAATTTTGATAGATTTCAAAAGGAATTAATTTGAAGGCTTAGGACAAGCATATGGCGATAAGCCTAACAATAGTATGAATGGTTTTATATGTAGATTACGAGAATACGAATGATCTTGTGTATATTGCAAGACCGGAAGTAGGTTGGAAAGTCGAGAAGTAAGCTTCAGGTATGTTAAAGTTGTTCCTTCTTTTCTTGACATGATTCCATATATGGTAAGAGCGTAATGAACCTTATGACTAAAGAATTGTCAAAGTAGAGCTTGTCATATTGTTGCATAGTTTCCGAGTGTTATGTTATTCTTTCTAAGGGGCCATATCCCCTCACTATGTCCTTGAGTTTATAGAGAGACATATTACAGTATCAATATTTTTAGCATATGAATAACATACGTATATTTTCTTTAGCCTGGCCTACGGGTCAGTGAGACAGATATGCCTGGCCTACGAGTCAGTGAGACAGATTGCCTGGCCGACAGGTCAGTGAGACATATTGCCTGGCTACTTGGCCAGTGAGACTTTACAGTTACCTGGCCACTTGATCAGTGAGATATATAATAGTATTTTATTGCATTTCATATGAGACAGATCAGGTGAGATATTCAGGGCATCCTTTGGCCTCCAGATTGTATTTTTTTCAGTTCAGTTTCAGTTATCATTTACCTTACATACTCGGTACATTGTTTCCTATTGACGTCCCTTTTGCCGTGGGCACTGCATTCATGCCTGCAGGTACAAATTGACAGACTGATAGATCTCCCCAATAGGCCGGATCTGATATCAGGTGATTGGTGAGCTCCCCTTTTGTTCAGAGTCGCCAGATCTTTGGAGTCTCTCTCTTTTTTATTACAGATTGTATGGGTCGGGGCCCTGTCCCGACCATGGTACAGTCATACTGTCCATAGAGGCTTGTAGACGAGTCCTGTATATAGTGTGTCTGTATGATAGCCTTGTCGGCTTGTATATGTCTGTTGGATACTGGTGCCTTTGTACGATCATAGCAGCCTCGTCGGCTTGCTCAGTTATGTATATATATTTTGGGTGTGTGTGCCCAGTTCAGACGAGATAGTCAGTAGTTCTATATATATCCAGATTGCGGCCTCGCCAGCTTGTTCGTATTGTTTGTGTGCAGGTAGGCCTTATCGGTTTAAATTGGGGGTTACTCCCTAGAGTTTCAGATTTAGAGTGGTTCGCTCAGGCCTAGTTTGGCATCGAGTGCCGGTCACGCCACTCCAGATTTGGGGCGTGACAACACTAATCAATGAAAGATGAAAAAGAAATGTCAGATCCTTTTTCTCTCTTTTTGGCCGCTGATAGATTTTAGTAGCAGTATATGGAAGTGGCGGCTGAGTTCTCTTTTTAGTCTTGGTTTGAAAATTAGGTCTAGCTTCCTTTTTATGGAGTGTCTAATTTTTGGTAAGTTTCCTAAAAAGTCCTTCTAATACTAGGATATCTTATTCCCAAAATGGAATATGCCATGGATATGGGTAGGGAAGAAACTTGCCATGTGGCAATACGGTATTGGTTCTCCTTTCCCCCTTTTTTTATTTTCTTTTTTTCATTAAAGGTATAAAAATAAAAATACTATGATAAGTATATTAATCAACTACTTTTAAACCAAAAATAATAAAACACAAATAATTATACTAAGAAAAAACTCAAAATTAATTAACTAAAACCTCGATTTAAAGAAACCTATTTTTGTCAGTTTTCTTTCTTTGAAACACTAAACTTGTAATCTAAAAATGGTGAATATTTTTTTATTTTTTTCATTTCCACAAACAAAACCTACTGAAATAAAAATAAAAGTTAAAATGTCAAAGATTAGACTAAAGAAAAATCAAACACAAAAATCATGAAAAGGTCCCGGAAGGGTCAAAAATCACGTGTCTACAAACATATCTTAAGAGCCATTATTTGACAAAACATACCAAGAGACATCATTCATTTGTTGAACTGCATTGGCAATGATAAGATTGAAAGCAACAGGTAAGAACTTATGATATATATGTTCCATTATATAAATTAAAAATACATAAATCGTTGTTTTTTTTAAAAAGTGACTAATAATTTTTCTTCTTTGTATTTTGACGAAAAACGTAATTTACATCATCCGAGCTTGTATGCCCATTGTACTATGACAGCCTTTTTAGATTTCATGTACAGTCAAACCTCTCTATAACAACATCGCTGGGTCCGAAAATTTTCAACTGTTATAGAGAATGACTGTTGTACACCTATAACAACATTGACATTTAAATAATATTTCGTTGTTATAGGAAAAAATGATGCATAAAATCTAATTTTCATTTTTAATTGTCAAATTGTATGCTTAATCTCACTTTGTATAACGAAGAAAAATTGTTTAATGATGAGAATATATATATATAGTCATATAAAACATTTATTTTCCCAAAGACCTTAACAGGTCTCGAGACCGTCTTTGAAGGTCCCAAAATGCCACCGTTGAAGTAGTGGTGACAGCTAGTCGAGTGATGGATGATTTCTATCAAGATCAAGTTTGCTAAATCATGGGCCAGATTTTCCAAAGTCGTGAGCCTAATCATGGGCCGGATCTGTCAAAGCAGTGATCTAAATCGTGGGCCAGATCTGCCTAAGCCTGAAATAAATCATGGGCCTGATCTGCCAAAGCCATGATCTAAATCGTGGGCCAGATCTACCCAAGCCGTAAATTAAATCATGGGCTAGAATATTGACCAGATCCATCTAAATCGTTAGTCTTTGGGCCAAGTTATGGGCTAAAATATTGACCAGTTCTGCTCAAACTGGGTGCCAAATTGTGGGCTAGATCTTAACTAATGGGCCAGATCTACTCACAACCTAAATTTTCCCTAACCATATATATATATATATATATATATATATATATATATCCTTCAACACTCTACCTTTCAACAAGTCGTCTCTCTAAGAAACAAGTATCGTGATCATGTCTAGGTTTTGGACTGATGAACATGTTCTGGCTCTATACGAAGGTATAGCTAAGCATACCACTAAGCATGGCATTATTAAGTGGCAAGAGATGCGTGGTGATGCCAAATATGCTGACATAGTTAAGGAGAATTGGACTGCTGAAAATTTGAAAGTAAGATATTAACGAGATAAGAGACCTCCCAAAAATGAGCCCAATATTGGGGAAATTGAGGATATGCCATGGCCGGATCTTCTCACAGCTGAAGAGACTGCTAATAGGTTGGCTAGTCTTCAAGTCAAAATCGCAGAATTGCCTAAAAAATCTGGAGAAGAAATTTCCCAAAATGTTGCTGACAGCTCCCGAAATGTCCGTGAGATCGTGGAGTCTGCTACCAAAGTGTTGCATTTGTCTGATCAAATTGTGAATGATACGGAGGATGTCTACCAATGTTTTCATACTTTTTCTAAATATCCCAAACTATAGACTAAGGTTCTACTGTTATCAAAACTTTATTGTTGCTATGTTTTTTGTTGCTCAATCACAGATATTGGTGTGTCTGTCAATTTATTTTCTTTTTCTGAATTGCATCCTCTTTTCCTATAATATATTTTTGTTGTAATAGTGTATTAAATTATCAAATATTTAGTCAAAATCTCTACACTTATTATTGGTAATCATAGATATTCTATTTTTATAAAGATGGTTGATTATTATATTACCAAAAATAAAAGATAGTTGTTATATGAGGGTAGTTTTACAAAGAACATACTGTTACAAAGTTGGACGTTGTTGTTATAGGAGAAATGTTGTTTTAGAGAAGTAAAATATAACATAAAAATCGGTTCCGAAAAAAGTTGGTTGTTATGGAGAGGTGTTGTTATATGCGGGTGCCATTAGAAAGAGGTCTGACTGTATACAGAGTATTTGTATAATGGGGAGCACAATACTCCCGACTTTAGTGTATTTGCAGCTATAACTGATCAAATCCCAGGTTGTCAATATTGACACCAATATTTAAAAATTGTCCTAGTTAATAATATATCATAGACTATGTCCCTCGATAATACCGTTGCTAATAATAAGAATAGCATCAAAGCCAAAGACCGGAAGGAGAAACCAATTGGTTTATATATTCGCTTCCACGTACTTGGTATCAAAGCCAATTTTTTGACATGCCTCTGATATCAAATATTACACACACACACATACAATAGTCTTAGGAAGCTCGTGCTGAATTGGTGAATTTTGAAGTTTTTTCATGTTAAGAAAATTGTTGTAATATGTGAATTTAGAGTGCATTATGTGTTAGAGCCAATTTTTTTGACATGCCTCTGAAGCCCGTGCTGAGCCTGGGTCCATGATCAAGGCAGAAAATTCAACAATAATTTTAATTAGAAAAGAAATAATTTGATAAATTGTAAACAAATATAGTTAGATGCATTTAAGATTTTTTTTAAATGACTATAAGAGTAGTCGACTATTTAGTTTTGCTTTTCTTCACAATGGTACAGAAAAAAACTCTACTCCCTCTGTTTCTATTTAAGTGTATTAGTTTGATTGCGCATGAGATTTAAAAAATAAAATGAAACTTTTGAATTTTGTGGTCTTAAACTTGACATGTAGAATATTGGAATTGAAAAGCGTATTAAATATAGAAATATGCATTCTTTTTGGAACATGCCGAAAAGGAAAGTAAAATACTGAAATTATGATGAAGGATATATTATATTTCAGATAAGATTTCAATATATAGAATGATCCTTTTATTTCTTCATCATAGATTCTTGCTTTATTTATTTAAAAATATATTATATCACCGTAAAAGCCGATGTTTAGATAAACTAAAAATGGTTTAAGAGTTAGAAAAGATATATAACAAAATTAAACTTCAAAAGTTACAAAATTGTTAAAAGATTAAACGTTATTAAAAATAAATGCAAATATGGGATTAAGGAGCTGCCCACTTAGTAGGCACAATTACATCCCTTTCCCTGTTATTCTCTCCACCCCTAACTTAATTAAGCAAATTGAATAAAATGTAAACCTTTTTTTCTTTTATTTTCAGAGATCATCATCTTTTTTTTTCAAATATCTTAATATGATAATTCTTAAAAAGTTTTGATATCGTAATATACATCAGTGCAAAATCTTAAAAAAAAGTTTGCTAAAAAGACTTGTGGTTTACATATGTGAGATTAGTAACAACCATGTTTTATGAACTATCTGGTTCAAGAAAAAAGTATCAAACTATACATTCTACATTTATTCTTTTGTTGAGGAATTAGTGAACTTACTTATAAATAAGACGACAACAACAACAACATACCCAATGGAATCTCACGATGTGGAGTCTGGGGAGGGTAAAGTGTACGCAGACCTTACCCCTACCTTAGGGGGGTAGGGAGGTTATTTCTGAAAGACCCTCAGCTCAAGAGAAAACATGGCAAAAAGGTCAGTTAGGGACAAACAATTCAAAGCAGTATGAAAATGAAAATAATGAAAGCGAGAAAACCATGATACAACAACCTAAAAAAAGAAGCATTAGCTACCACTGATAAATAAGATACTTGCAGTACAAGAAACAACAGATAATACATAGCACGAATCAAAGGACAAGGAAAGAGAGCAAACTGCAACTACTAGTACAAAAAGGATAAGTGGGGCTAACCTTCTACCCTAATATGAGTCCTCCATAACTTCCTATCGAAGGTCACGTCCTCGGTAAGCTAGAACTGCGCCATGTCCTATCTAATCACCTCTCCCCAACACTTATAAATAAAACAAAATTTAAAATTTAAGAAATTGACACTTTATACTGATATTAATATATCCTAATTCTTAAATCATATATATCTAAAATACGTAAAGTAGCTACGTTTCTTAATTTAAACTTTCTTTTTTCTTTCAAAAAAATGTATGTGTGGAAATAACCGTTTCCCCCCTTTTTTCTTGAAGTCTAAGTGGAATATTAATTTGTAAACTTTACGTCAATAATAATATTATAACTCTACCATCAGCCCCAAGAAAGTTAGGATCAACTAAATTTAAGAAATTAAATCATGTCTCAATACAACAACGTACCTAAAAAAATTATTTGTTCTCGCTTTTATTTTTCTAAAGGATCGATTTTGATTTTATTTCCTACCATACCTAAATTTATATTTTCAAAATAAAAGATTATTAGTAAGAGATAACATAAAGAGAAATTTAATTATAATATTAGAATTTATAAAGTGAAAATATCATTTAAAGACTTCTCTCTCAATACCAAATGAGGTCTTCGAAGTTATTAGTGTTATATTGTTTTTGTCTTTATGGATAGTTGTTTCTTGGCAAAAGACATAAATTGACCCTTAAACTTGTCCCCAAAAGTCATTTTCACACTTAAACAGTCTTGGCGACCCATTACACACCTAATATATTTAAAAGTGATATTAATATCCCCTTGATGCATATATAACCAGTTGCACTAGGGGAGAGTGTACACACTCTCTCGCCATGTCAGTGCCACGTCGGTGCCACGTCCTTTCCCCTTCCCCCCGCCCTCCCTTTCTTCTTCATCCTTGCTCCATTTCTTATTGTATAACCACCATTGTTTCCGACGTCTACTATTTTTTAATTCTTTATTCTTTTTTTGCTTTCACAATTTTTACATTAGTTAACCCTAATTAACTACTAAATCCCTAAATAATTTTGATCTTTTTCATCACCAGAATCAATCCACCCCCATTCCTCTCTGCCTGTGACTTTAATCGTTTTACGATGGATTGACTTATGATTTTACTATGTATTTTTCTGGGTTCTATTGTTTAACTTGGTAGGATTTGATCAAAAAAATTCCAAATGCGATTTGGTCGGAAAAGTCTAATTTTCGAGAAGGTTGATCTTTCTGGGTTTTTTTTTGTTTTACTCATTTTGTTCTTCTAAGGAGTGGGTTTCATGTTTTTTCTAGTTCATTTTACCTCCATTGAAGTCCTTTTGTAAGGATGGGAGTTTTCCGGCGAGGCAGTGGCTAATGGGTGTCTCTCTCGATGAGTTTCGATGGGTTTAAGCAAAATACATCATGAGTTTTATGCAGAGATTTCACATGGTTTCCAGTAGGACTCGTCATCTTCCTAATGGTTTTTTCCGGTGGGTTCTCCGATGAGTTTGGGCAGAAAATCATAGAATTTATGGAGAGAAATCATAAATTTTTCAATAGAAGTCGTCGTCTTCTCCGTTACTTTCAACTTTCTTCCTTAAAACTTTTCTTTCAATAGGGGGGAGGGAGGGGGGGTGATGTTGGTGAAATGAAGAAGAAGGGTTTGGGGGTGGGGTAAGGTGGCGTGAAAGTGGAGGAGAAGGGAGGGCGGGGTGGTGGTGGTTTGAAGCTGGAAGAGAAGGGGGTGGGGTGGGGTTTGGGGGGGGGGGGGGGTAAGTGGTGGTGGAGGAATTAGTTTTTCTATTATTTAAAAATTATTTTTTATTTTAATTTGGACTCCACTTGCCTATTTTTGAATTATAATTTTTGTTTTTGTGGGGGTTTGGGTCTATTATACAAGAAAATTGGGATATTGACGATGATGTTTCACATCGTATTGGCGCAGGGTGGATGAAATGGAGGCTTGTTCAGGAGTTCTGTGTGATAAGAAAGTGCCACCAAAACTTAAAGGCAGGTTCTACAAAGTGGTTGTGAGACCGACATTGTTGTACGAGGCAGAGTGTTGGGCAGTCAAGAGCTCTCATGTCCAAAAGATGAAAGTTACGAAAATGAGAATGTTGCGATGGATATGTGGGAACACCAGGCGAGATAGGATTACGAATGATGATAACCGAGATAAGGTTGGAGTAGCATTAGTGGAGGACAAGATAAGGGAAGCGAGGCTGAGATGGTTTGGGCATGTGAGGAGGAGAGGCACAGATGCCCCAGTGAAGAGGTGTGAGAGGTTAGCTATGGATGGTTTCAGAAGAGGTAGGAGTAGATCGAAAAAGTATTGGGAAGAGGTGCTGAGATAGGACATGGCGTAGGTTCAGCTTACCGAGGATATGACCTTAGATAGGAGGCTTTGGAGGACTCAGATTAGGGTAGAAGGCTAGTAGGTAGTCACTGTTTTGATCTATAGTCTATTGTCCTTTGTTTCTTGCTACTATATGTTGTTTCTTGTACTTCGATTATCTTATTTATCTGTGGTAGGTACTGCTCCCTTTTTTTTTCTTCAGACTGCTCTATTTTGACTTATTCGCTTTCTTTAGTTTCATTTGCATTTTGCTTTGAACTGCTTGTGCCTATCTAACCATTCTCGTTGTGTTTTCTCTTGAGTCGAGGGTCTTTCGGAAACAGCCTCCCTATCTTCCGAGATAGGGGTATGGTCTGCGTACACTTTACCCTCTCCAGATCCCACATTGTGAGATTTCACTGGGTACGTTGTTGTTGTTGTTGTTGTCACATCAGCTTCTAGGGGATAAAAAATATCACTTTGAAATATATTAGGTGTGTAATGGGTCGCCAGGATAGGTTAAGTGTGAAAATGACTTTTGGGGACAAGTTTAAGGGTCAATTTTCGTCTTTTGCCGTTGTTTCTTTTAAATGACATCATCACCATTCACAAAATTTTAAGCACTTTAAAAGTCACGGTACATACTTCACTTGCAAAAAGTTTAACTAAAGGGCCATATAATTACCAAAAAGGTTTGGAAGTGTCTTGATTTATTTGAAACATACTTTAGTATATTATGCAATAAATAACAAGTACAAGGGCAAATTTGGAAGAGCTCTTCTTTTGATTAGACAGATGCTCAACTAAATAGTTTGAGATGCAACTGAAGACTACAAAAATCATTGGATTGCCCCTTATTATATATTGTAATATTCAGTATATTTAAATACCATTACAAAAGCTCATCACTGACCGATCCAACATACTTGGATAATATAGACCCATTCTCTTTCTCCTTAGTAAAACGTACACAACTTTTTGTACAGAGATTCGTTTACGCGCCACCATATGTGGTAAATGTATTTCGAAGGGCTGCAACTTTCATGTTTTAAGTTTTCTCAAATACCTTATAGATTTTTCCGAATACTCACTTTAAGCGAGTCCTAGTGCAAACTCACTTGAAAACATGCTTCGTAGAGTAACTTCCGACTTTACTTCGTCCAAAAACTCTTCTTATAACTTTTATAGGTTTCAAAACACTTCCCTTACTTCCCATCTTGGTTCCATTATGTCCCCATCTTACGAGTCAAACTTAGACCGAAGGCACGAGGTGGTATAGGTTAGAGAGAAAGGTCTAAGCAATATTAATGATATAATTTAACAAAGTAACAACGAAAGAAAGCTAGTTGAAAGATTGGAAGCTGTACAGAATTCGAGATGAAGAATGTCGGTAAGAACATGCATGTTATCAGAGTAATAAGAATTTAATTCAAATCAGTTAAATTATAATTATGTCTGTAATCGTCCCGTATTTCACTCTTTCATATAATAGAATTTGAAATTTTCAGAAATATACCGCCCAACATAGAATATTACGCTATGCATTCATATTTTCAGTTTATACAATATTATACAACGTAATACCTGGGGAAAACATTATACATAATATTTACCTTATATAAAAGTGTATAAAAGGTGTTTACACACAGATATGAACTAAATCCGGGCAACAAACTCAAAATACGAGCTAAAGCGAATAAATATTTTCTCCCAGAGTATAGTTTTCTCAAATAGAAATACCAATTAATTTTTTAAAATAAATACCCAAATATAACACCCCGTAATATTTTGAGAAATTAACATTAATAGCCACCCACTAAAATAATAGCCATCAAATGTATATTTCTTGTATATTAATATATGATTACATAAAATATACTTTTTGACACAAAATAATACTGAATTTGGGCAGCGAATGAAATTATTTTTGATCGATTGACAAAATATTTAACTTGCCCTAAATTTTTTAAAGGGAAATCTACATGGCATGACAAACTTATACTAGGTAATTATATTTAGTAGCTATAGTTTGTCTTAATTACTTTCCATAGCAAACATCGATATGTTAATCACATTTAATAACTGATACGGTAAAACACAGTAAAAGAAATCTGTATCCCCATTTCACACTTTTCAAACCGTTCTTTTCTCTCATCCTGAAGCAATCTTCTCCAAATTTTTCTCCATTTCCCTTCTACATGATCCTCACCTGATTCACTCATCTTAAATTGTAGCCGCACACTAATAGGTAAGTTATTGGGTAGTTTTTTAGTTTTCTATCGTGTATTTTGTTCTCTACAATCTTGCCCTCTATAATTTTAAGGAACAAATTTTACTTCATTGCCAGGGTTTTTGCGTTTTTATGCAAAAAAAGTGTCCGCCATTGTTAGGGTTTTTGAAGAAGCTTCGAATTTGGGGTTAATGGCGGACGGAAGCACTCCAAGCAGAATAACTAGAGGTATACCCAATAATGTGCAGTATTTTAATGATGCTCCATCTTTTGATTTGTGTATCTCTCAAGATGAACAAGAAATTGCATGCTCCGTTGCTAGAATGGCTGCCCAGAGTAGTAGTATCAAACGAAAAGATGTAGTTCAGACTCCATCAAATTCCAAAGCATCCATACCTAGTACTGATAAGCGGAGAAAGGGAAAAAATATTGTTGTAGATGTGCCTCAAAAGACAGTGGAGGTACTGTATTTCTTTTCATGAAGTTATGAATACAATGTATCTGTGTATTTTTAGTTTTTCAATGTTTGATACAATTTTTCCCCTTTTTATTGATAGTGTATTTAATTTGATTTTAGTCGTGAATACAATGTCATATTCTGTGTATGTGTTTTGTATATGATTTTACTGGTGAAAATACAATGCAAATAGATACACTGTATAAATTGAGTATTTTAGTTTTGATACAATATATTTTGTAATGAGTATTCTACATTATGCACCTTGCCATTTACCTTTTTTTTAGAGTTATTGTATTTTACTTTGTAGTGGGGGTGAATACAACATAGCTGTGAACACAGTGCAAAAAAATAGATACACTGTATAAATGGTTGTATTTAGATTTGATACAATATATTTTGTAATGAGTATTCTACATTATGCACCTTGCCATTTACCTTTTTTAGAGTTTTTGCATTTGTATTTTACTTTGTAGTGGGTGTGAATACAACATAGCTGTGAACACAGTGCAAAAAAAAGATACACTGTATATATGACTGTATTTAGATTTGATATACTTTATCATTGATCATGTTTTTATCGATATTGTATTTAATTAGTTCTTTGTGAAAGATCCTCCTACACGTTCGGTGCACATGAGTTGTTACACAAATACGGAGGTATTTAAACAGCTTAAGGACAAACTAACCGATGAGCAGTACAAATTATTCGGGGATACTTGCTTTGGTGTATTCCTCCAGATGCAGCACTGTGAGGTCCAAGCACATATTTTGAGGTGCTGCATGGTGAGAGATCTCACAGATAGTTCTACCGATGCTTTTTTGATGGACATAAAGGGCAGGGAATTGCGCTTTTCTATTAGGGAATTCACACTCATTACTGGTTTGAAGTGTATTGGCGATGAAGACGATTTTAAAGTCAACCGAAAACGGAAAAACAGGATATTGGAACAATATTTTGGTGAGTCTAAAAAATTGCCAAAAAAGGCAGATTTGGTTGATTGCTTCATGGACAAAAATTGGGGCCTCAATGATGGCGATGTCGTTAAGATTGCTATATTATATTTCATACATACGGATATCTTGTCCAATGAGAAGAATGCTACAAGGATACCAAGGCTACATTTTGAATTGGTGGAGACTGGTAGATACAGAGATTTCCCATGGGTTAAGTTAGCATTCTGCGATTTGATCAAAAGTATCAGCCAGAAGATGACTGTTGAGTAAAAGTTTTATAGGCTTCATGGAATGCCCCTTGCCATGCAAGTATGGTTGTACGAGTGTTGTTCATGTGTTGACAACACTCTTGCGGTTAAGTCGGGTGACAACATCCCCAGAATTCTTAATTGGAGGACCATAAAAAGCCAACCAACTTTTAAAGACCTGATGGACGGCATGTTTAAAGAAGATAACAACCTGGTAATTTGTTGTTCCAACTCTTTGAATTTTATATCTTAATTTCTCTATTTTAATTTTGTATACATACATAATCATGAATACATAAAATGGTGTATGTATACAAATTACAAAAACATAACAAATTGCATTATATATTTTTATACACATACTGATAGAAATTGAAATGTTGCTTAAGAGATGCATTCATTTGACAGCATAGTGCCGACCATTAATGAGGTTGCTTGTCTTCAATTGGCCCCGCTTGTCATTGGTATGGCACAAACTACCATTGCCCCGATGCTTGTAGATGATGATTTTAGTTCTACCCCTCCTCACAAGAAACGTAAGGAGAGACCTGTTGAAGGTTTTTCATCCAAGAAAACAAGTCCTCGCCCCGAAACAGTTCCAACTTCCAATATTAATACCCCTAGGAAGATGTCTTTTGTACAATCTAAAATGCCAGTTTCTCCAAACTCCAATCAGCAAGTGCATCCCAAAACCCCATTTGTCCAGCATGACATCCCAACAACCAACAAACAAGACGAGTTGTCTCTCATAAGGCAAGAATTTGATGATTTTAAGAAGTTGGTAAGAGTAATTTATAGCTTTCAATTAGTTTTATATCATGTGTTTTGAAAGTGTATGATAAGCATAAATATTGATATTTAATTCAAAATTTAGGTCAAGGACGAGTTTAATGATCTTCGCACAACGATGAATGATTTTCGCACAACAATCAATGACAACTTCACAAAGGTTCTTCAAGCTATCAAAGGGAATAATGATTCGGACAAGGTAAAACAAAACAATTAAAAACACTACTATATTCAAGTCAAATAAATATATATATTTGTTTCCTTACAGGGGGCTGCCAGCGAATCTCCATTTCAGCGGCATGACATTGGAATACATCGCTCATTTGATGACAACATCTTTGATACACCACCAAATCAAAATGAGACTTGCACAACTCATATTCTAACTGAGGTAATTTGTCTGTATCAGCATTTTTATCAGTATTCTTTATTTATACTTCATTGTATTTCAATTTTGTTGATGTCTAATTATGTGCATACATGAATATAAATGAAAACAACTACACTGACTGTATACATGAATACAACTGCATGTAGATATCTACTGTCTGTATACATGAATACAACTGCATGTAGATAACTACTGTCTGTATACATGAATACAACCTGAGAACACAAGTGGCTGCATCTCTTGTATTGTATACATGATTGTATATATGAATATAATTTACTGTGTATATATGACTGTATATGATTAAATCTGCAAACGAATAGAATATTTCTTGATTACCGAACTGACTATATACATGAATACAACTTAAACTACATATGTACTGTCTGTGTATACGAATATCGATATTTGATACAACTGACTGTATGTGTATACATGACTGTATATATGAATATAAGTATAATGTGTATATATGACTGTATATGATTAAATCTGCAAACAAATACAACTTAATGTATTCACCACTAACAACATGTATATATAGATACAGTTGTCAATTTTTTGAACATCGATACAATGTTAATACTGTATTTCCTTACACATAGGTCTTAGTGGGGGATGCTTGTGTCACCAAGGGTAATTCTAGTGGAGATACAATAAGGGCTGATACAGAAGAGATTCACGAAGGAGGTGTCATTTTTGGACAACACATTGAATCAGAGGTATTAAACCGTATTTAATCCTGTTCTATAACTCTTTTGTTCAAAGTTTTGGTAACTATTTTATAGTTTGCTTAATTCCGTTAAAAAGTGTCATCTAATGTTATCGTAGGGCTTCGGATCTCAGATCCCAATTGAGACATCTCAAAGAACAGTTGATGTTGTCCACATTGCTATTGATGGCATGCATAGCAATGAAGGGAGTCTCATGTCAGTTGGTAACAAAACTGTCCATTTACGCCCTGATAAAGGTGTATCGTCTACTACAGTTTGTGATGGTGCAGCTGATCCAAAACAAAAGAAAAAGTAGAACATTGGTGATGACAAACAGATTGTTCAGGGACCACAACATGTGGCTCAGTTTGAGTTGGCGGACGAATTGCTTCCATCTCAAAATACCATATCAAGAATTGTGATGACATTGTGTAAAGATAGACGTCCCGGGCCATTGCAAATATCCCCAATATGACAAATTTTGGCTCAACTTCGGGTTTGTATTATTGCATATTTCATTTTTGTATGCTTGTATTCCATTTTTTCTTGTATTTTAATTTGATTTAACTGAATTCAAGCAGGTAGTTCAGTTAAGCTGACTGAGATATTAGATGAAAAACACCCATTTGAGAATAATTCCAACACGGGGTGACATGATGAAAAGCCCTTTGCTGACTTCTCAAAATGGTTGAGGGAGGGGTTGCTTGTTAGACATGATACCAAGTAAGTTATTTTATCTACCACACTTAGCTGTTTTAATAGATTTTTTTCAATAATTTTGTTACATGTATTTTTATTTACTTTATAGAAAGAACAAAGAGGACCATTACAAAAAAGGGAAGGCAACACTGCCAAATTTTATGGACTTTGGTATTCAGAAAATCAATGACAAAAATTGGTTCTACCTTTTGTCAATGGATGGATAGATGTGGAATGATGAGGTGCGATGTATCTTTATTTTTCAAATATAGTATATATTAGTATGTCTTCCCTGCTTACTGTTTGTATACTTTTTTTTATGCAGCACATTGATGTCATCTTTTACTACTTCCGAAAGAAAGCAAAGTATGACACAAGTAGCAAATTCAAGTTTACCACTGTCGACTGTGTTTTCATGACAAAAATTGATGCAATAAACAAAGTGTATGCTGACCCGGATGGTGCAACAAGTGGTGGAAAACAGGAAGATATTTTATATGAATACGTGAAAGGCCATCGGTTGCAATGCACTGTCCCGTGGCATTTTGTTGACTATGTATTTATCCCAGTCAACATGAAAGATAAAAATCATTGGTTGTTGGCAGTCCTATCATTCATGGACAGACGTTTATATGTTTATGACTCCTACCGATCAGCGGGTCATGATGCAGCTGTTAAGGCGGAAATAGACAAACTGGCCTCACTGTTGCCTCTGTACTTACATCTCACTGACTTCTATGTTGAAAAAAAAGGAATTGATTTTACTCATCACCCGGCATACAAAGACAAAGCACTGGTTGATAAGTTTGAAGTTGTGTTTGTTGACAATCTGCCATAGCAAAGTCCCGGTAGCATGTACGTCGGTTTCTTTATTCTCTATACTTACATAGACGCAGATAAATTATTGTTTTAAAATACATATCTTTTTCATATTTGTAGGGACTGCGGGATATATGTTGTTGCATTTGCGGAGTATTTGAGTCATAGAGAGGATATTCCACCCAAAGATCTTGATGCCGAGTTACTTCGGAGGAGATATGGTGCACTTTTGTGGGTTTACGCTCAGAAGAATATTGAAGTCGATGTCGTAAGCAACAATGAGGCTCCTCCAAAGCCAGTTAGAGCAGTGATAGATTTTGATCAAGTTGAATTAAACATAGTTAATTAGATTCAAGTTTCTTGACTGTAAAACAGATTATGATGGTGTTTTCATCCTTTATGTTGTTGACTTTTTGATGACTAAAAGGCAATTGTTAGTATGAATACTCAATGTTCAGCTACTCTTTTAATGAATACATTCTGATTTTTTTACAATGTATTCATGTTTTGTTATATCTCATAGTTGTATTCAGAGTTGAATCATTTGCGTGTGATACAACATATGTTGGATACAGTGTTGTATCTCATAGTATGAATACACAATACACAATTTTGATGGTTATTTGAATAAAATGAGGACACACACCTTGTAGTTAAGAAACTTTTGGACCTGTATTTCATCGAATGAAGCAGCAATTATTTTGCATTCAGAGTAATATTCACACATAGTTGTATCTGTAATCAGCATATGTCAAATACACCCACACAAAATTGTATCTGCACTCAGTAATGTATTCATTTAAAGGCTGTATTCACAAAATATTATATTTGGGATTCAGAATATCTTGGATACAAGTTAGTGCAAATAGTTGTATACGCATTCAGAGTTGTATTCACACGTTGTTGTATCTAGTATCAGCAGATGTTGAATACATCCACAGACAGAATTTGCATCTACACTCAGTAATGTATCCACACAAAGTTGTATTGACCCAAAAGGTGTATTTTGGATTCAGAATATACTGGATACAAGTTAGTGCAACTAGCTATTTTTTGTATGCAGAGTTGTATTCACACATAGCTGTGTATGCAATCAGCATATGTTGAATACAGTGAAACAAGATTTTGTATATCTGCAATCAGTAATGTATCCACACAAAACTGTATTCACATAAAATTGTATTCTGGTTCTGGGATATTTTGGATACAAATCATTCAAATAGCTGTAGAACATAGTTGATAGATATCATTCCTTCAAACAATCTGTTTCTGCTTTCAGATCGTTAGTATTGTTTAAGTACTAAGCTTTAGTATCGGTACAGTTTTAAATCATGAACAAAATACACCACAAACACTTCAATGCTTTCATATAAAATCGTTTCCTTTATTCAGTGTTCCAAACAAACATACAGGACCAAAAATCAGGGAACATAAACGACAATCGTCCTTTGCAGTTGATTTGGTCCAATATTGGAAAACATTAGACAACAAGATTTAGAACGGAAACACCAACTACTTTCTTCGAGGCTCATTTGTACAAGAACGCCTATTGTGTCCAACATGTCCACACCTACTACACGAATTTGTATGTTTAGTTGAAAACCATTAAGATAAAGAATTATCGCGCTTCTTCTTTGGCCTTCCAGGCGGTCTCTTGTATCTCGGTGGAAAAACTACCTCTTCCAAAATGTATCCAGGTATTTTCCATTCACTCTCATCGGGTCGAGGATAAACTGGGATATCATAAGTCTTCATCACAGTTTCAGGTTTGTATATTTTTGAGCAATAGTTGTCGGCTGTGAGATTTTTTTTCTTAAGAACAGCCCAGGCATGTGGGCAAGGAATCTCCTCCATCTGAAACTCCTTGCAACTGCATGTCTTCTTTTCAATACAAACTATGAAACGCCGCCCCTCATCAATTACCGTGTGCACGTATTTGGTTGATGGTATTGCCTAAGAAACCATACAAAAATATATTAGCATGTTACAGGCGTATTTCGACTAATATATAAATATAAGAGTCATACAGACCATAAAATATACCAAAGAAATTAAATACACAAACAGATACACAGAAACTAACTGTCATGCGTGCAGATTTACACTCATTAATGGAAAGCATTTCATTGAATTTCTTCCCAAGTGTTGTGAATGTATATGAACCATTTTGTCGGTTAGTGTAATTCCAGCGCCCAAACATAATCCTAACTTCTTCCAGAAAATCAAATATTGGCAATTCTCTTGCTTGTACGAGAGCTGAATTGATAGACCCAGCAATATTAGACGTCATTGTCCATGCTCGGTTGACTGGAGCATAAAGCCTAGACCACTTTTCCTTTCCGGCTAGCTCCAAGTAATCCTTTACACGAATATCCACCGTCTCAACCTTTTCCATTAGCATGTCAAACTCATCCTGTGTATACGCTTTTGCCATTGCATAGTACACCCCACTCAGCACCTTGTGACTTTTTCTATATTTATTGTATACATTCTTCCAAAGATGCCATATGCATGCAAAATGGGGAACATTAGGATATACTTTGGATACAGCCTTGATGATGGATTCATGCCTATTAGATACAACATGGTGCTCTCCCGTAGCCCATAAGCTTCCTTGAACTGTTCGAAGAACCATGTCCAAGACTTATCATTTTCTGAATCAATCACGCCATACGCCAAAGGTAGTATATTCCCTGCAAAATCAGTTGAATACATAATTTTTTTTTTTTGAGTTCCATAAGCTTTTTATATAACTAAAATGATCGATTTTGAAATACCTGCACCATCCATCATGCTTGCTGAAACAAATGTCCTATTGTATGCTGTTTTGATGTGGCTGCCATCTACAACCACGATGGGTCGACAACATTCAAAGCCCTTTATAAAGGCATACAATGCTACAAAAAGATACAAGAACTCATTTTCAGATGTTTTCTTCATTCTTATATGAGAACCTGGGTATGTTTTATCCAAAATGTATACGTATCCCGGCTCCGTCATAGCCTTTTCTTTAGCACGCCATGCTTTCATGTATGGCACATCCATCCCAAAATCATTTTTAACATCATCTACTATATCACTAGGCACATACTTTCTCTTATAATTTCTAAATTTTGGCTTAATAATGCTAGCTATAAAACCACCACTAGCTTGATGTTGCGTATACACCTTATCCTTCAATGGCATGTATGTTTCTCCACGAACTCTCTGATTTTGAACATAGCTGATCTGTTGATACCTGAAGCTTTCAATTTCCACTCACATTGTCTAGAAAGACATGCAAGGGTGTAGCTGCAATACCGGATATGTATATATACATATACAGTCAAAAAATACACATCATATGATTATTCAAGACAGTGAATTTAGAAAATATATAATAATCAAAACACACATATAATCATGTATTCAAAATTAGTAGACATACATGTAAGCAGTTTAATACACTACCCTAACATAATTGTATTGAATTTATAGAGACATACAAATACATCAAAAAAATCAGTAACTAACTGACCTTACAGAATTTGACCTCTCTGTTCGGAATTGAAATCTATTGTCAATAGCATACTTCGTCATCACAGCTTTCAAAGTTTCCTTATCATTGTATACCTGATTTACCATGACTTCTTTCTGATTACGGTTTGAAATGATCAAATCATTCTCTCTTCCGAATATAACTATTTCCTTACTAGAAGCTGATGCCGCCAGTGCTACCGAATCATTAGCATCCATTTCTAGAATACCATTGGTATCCGCTATTGCTAGGCTACCTTGAATAACAATTTCTCCTGATAGACTGTATTCACGCGTCCCATCAGTTGTTGTGATACACAACGGATACATCCCGAACTGCCTATTCTCTTTCTTCAGTTCAACATACACCCGGACACTCATGTCATTGTGTATTTCCATAGGCATGGAATTACCATCGATCATATATTTGATAGTGATTTTTTTTTGATACTTGTATCTATTCGCACCTGCTTCGCTATTGCATCAACTAACTCATCATACGAGGTATACTCTTTGAACACTACTGCATCTATAGAGTAATTAACGAAACAATTGTCATCGTTCCAAAAACCAGAATGTCGAATTACCGCTGTTATATTAGACATTACTTGAATTTAGAACGATAAATTCAGGACTGCAAAAAATTAGCAACAAAATCATCCGTAAGACTGTTGTATCATCTATATCTGTATAAATTGGTCATGAACATAAATTGAACTATTAATTACCTTTTGCTGTATATAATGGCGACGAGATGAATCCAACAATGTCTGTATACGTCAACAAAAAGGATTTACGTAGAAACTGATACATACAACACCGAATTTGACATACACAAACGCAAGAGATTCGCAATTTAATTCTGAGATAGTTTTATGCATGGAGTTGGTAAAATTGAATTCTAAATTTTGACTGAAATTGCTCTGTTTTCAACTATTGATGATGCAAATTTGAATTCAAATTTGAATGTATGGAGGAATAAAGAGCCGTGTTAATTTTTGGAAAATATCTGTTAAGCATGATTTTAGGAATATTTTATTTTTGTTTGCCACGTTTAAAAAGATTTGGTTCCAAGATTTCATCAACTTTTTAACTAACTGTATTCCTGAATACAGCGTGAAACCAATGTTGGATACACGCGGATAAGTGGATTGGATTTGCTACGATACGTAAATAATGAAAGTGTTGCTACGCTGAATCTTTAACCCTCAAATATTAGTCATTTGTGAAATTTTTCCTTTTTTAAAATCGTGATGGGTATAAGCCCTTTATAATAGGGAAATCTATATGGTATAGAGAACATTTGGCCTTATTTATATTTAGTAGCTATACTTTGCCAAAATTACATCTCATAGCTAAATTTTGTATGTCAATTACACAAGGTAACTAGTGCACTAAAATCATATTGTATTTAGTATTGAAAACTATATTCTCTCTATTCTCTCACAATCTGCTCCCATTTTCTTTGTCCTCCGTCACCTCTCTCTCTAATCCGTACAAGAGAAATTTCAAAATTTCCACAGAAGAAAAAGCTAATTCAACGAAGAAAACCATATTCATGAATCCAGGCATAAACGATAAGGACCACACTGTTTTAAGGAGAACTTCATGTACATGTCCTTGTTTTGGATTCAAACACACAATGAGAACCCATAAGTCTCAGTTGTGCCACAAGATTGTATTGCTTTTTTGTTATCTGTATTATTACCAGCTACAGTGCTCTGCATCCAAGATTAAATGTGTTGCTTGCTCCGCCGTTATCACCGCCAGTGCCTCCCTTAGATCTGGTTGCTAGCAACGACGATGTCTCTCGTTGCCGCCATAGCTCCGTCGTGACCACCGCCTGCTCATCCTCCAGACCTGGTTGGTGTTGTTGTTGTTGTGGTTCGCCGGAGAAGTAAGCTCCGGCGATGGCTGCTGTTGTTGTTGTTGGTTGTTGTTCTCTCTCTCTGTTGTTGTTGTTATTGTGAAATTTCTGGCGGATCTAGTCGGAAATTGTCGACAGATCTGGCCGGAGCTAGTGGTTGGTATTGTTGTATTCACGAATACGGCGATTGTATTCACTTTTTTGAGCTTTTTTTTGTTAAATGTTTAGAATGTATTCTTTTTTTAGAGTGTATTTGTTAATTTTTGGTCTATCTATATTTTTATGTATTCAGTTTTTACTTGTTGCATTCATCAATACAGCAAGCCAGTTTATGAATACAGATAGTTATTTCATGAATACATGTGACTTGAATACAGTGAAAAGAATTTTTGAATTTTTTTTATTCGATGTATTCCTGAATACAGCTAGCCGTTTTATGAATATAGCGAGCCATTTTTTGAATACAGCGGGGAAACTGTAGCTACGCAATGTAAATATTGAAACTGTAGCTATGGGAAATTTTAAACCCCCAAAGTGTAGTCATTTATGTAAAATTCCCTTTATAATACATGCCGGACAAAGTCGGGTCAACTAAACAAACCCGTAAGCCCAACTCTACCTCTAACTAAGGCTAATGATTAACTAACTAACTATGGTTACTTTTCTCTCTCATTTCATTTCAAAGATCTGTTACAATCCATAGGGTTTTCGAATCGTTAAATTTTCGAATAAAATTCATCAAATATTTTAATTATAATTTTTTTTTTGGTGATTATATATGGAGACTCAACCATTAATGGAATTTTCTCAAAGGAGAAATATTGATAACAAGCGACCTCGAAAACGACCTCGTTTAACATGGGATGTGGGACCACCAATTATTCAACCTCCAATTCCTAAGGTATTTATTTGAAAATTATTTACTTAAATATGTATTTTGTTTTTAATTGTGTTTTGATTATGTGAAGTTTGTTTGTAATTTGTATCAACTAGGCCTCAATTTTGAACTAGTTATGAATTATTGCATTTTGAATTTTATTTATTGTGTTTTATTATGTGAAGATTTGTGAAGTTTGTTTTTTTCAACTAGGACTTAACTTTAGCTACATGAATTGGTGCATTTTGAAGTTTGTTTATGTTAATAGCAGCATTTTTGGTGCCTCTATTATTGATAAATTCTGATTTTGATCCTTGTAATAGCTGACTAAGCGCATTTAACCTTCAATTAATAGAAAAGTGCATTTTTGATCCGTTTGCTTGTGAATATTCACAAATTTACCACAGTTATTAGTCGCTTCGCCACTTTTGAAGTTTTTTTATGTCAAGAAAATTGCTAAAATATGTGAATTTGGAGTTCATTTGAAAAAGAATTGAAAATTAGTTAAAAATGTAGTATTAGTTTGTGCTGGTATTTTATTTATTTTGTTTTATTATGTAAAGATTTGTGAAGTTTGTTTGTATCAGCTAGGGCTCAGTTTCAGCTAAATGAATTGTTACATTTTGAAGTTTGTTTATTGATAAATTCTAATTTTGATCTTTGTAATATCTGACTAAGCACATTTAACCTTCAATTAATAGAAATGTGCACGTTTGATCCCTTTGCTTGTGAATATTAACAAATTTACCATAATTATTAGTCGCTCTGCCACTTAATTGCCCAATTTATTATGTTAAGCTTGTACTGTTACTCCATATTTGAGGGTAATATAGTTCTAAAAGTGACTCATGTACAACATACTTCTTACATAAAAGGACTAAAAACACACAGTTCGATTAAGTGAAGGTTAAATGTGCTTGTCAAAATCAGAGTATATCTATAATTTAGGGAACAAAAATGCTATTAACCCATTGGTATAACATGTGAATTCAGAGTTCATTTGTTTTGAGTTGGAACTGAAATTTGTAATGTGAGAATCATAAGGTAGCTGGAGGGGTACTTGTGAAAGATGAGCTAGACATGAACGTTCATCAAGAATGTTGATAAAAGCCATGTTAGGCCTAGAAGCTTGAATTTGAAGTACCTTCTTTATGAGAAGATGTAGGTTGTTTAGTAAGGCAGTTCATTTTTGCCATTAAAAGGGTGCTAAAAATTATGGATCTTGAGTAGCTTATTCCAAAAAAAGAATAAAAAAAATTACGGGACTTGAGGTAGTTTTTAGACTAGGATTGCGTCCGAAGTCAAACTTCTTAATATGGAGTTTTATGGGAGAAAACCAGGTCAACAACAACAACAAGAGAAAAGGACATAAATGGTCCCTTAACTATGAGAGTAGATTCAAAATAGTCCCTTAACTATGCACTTAACGGTTTTGGTCCTTTAAGTTTGCCACAAGTTAACAAAAATGGTCCCTCAACCATGAGGGTTGGTTAAAAAGAGTCCCTTAAGTATGCACTTAACAGTTTTGGTCCTTTAAGTTCGCCAAATGTTAACACTTTTAGTCTCCGACAAAATATTCATCGAACTCTGTTTGTTAGATTTGACGAGAACTATGAAAAAACTAGCGAGAACTCATATTTAGGTGTACGCATTACTAAAGAAAAGGCCAAATACCTCAGGATAAAACCGACGGACATCAGTCGGTTATAGGTAAAAACAGAGGAAAAACCTACAGACTTGATAATGTCAGAAAATAGTGTCTCGGAACACAAAGACCGACGGACTCTGTCGATTAAAACCGACGAACTCCATCGGCTAAGTAAAATACGCTAGACTCATTTTTACTGAAAACCCGAAAATAAATTCTTCCATCATAGTGATTCTTTAAAAAAAAAAAATAGTTTCTGCGCATTTTCCTTGAAAATAACCGACAGACGTTCGTTGGTTTTCGTAAAAAATAATAAAAACTAAAAAAAAAATAAAAAAATAGTGTCCCTCGATTTTATCCATCGGTTTCCGTCCATCGTTTTTTTCGCTTGTTTTTAGTAGTGATAATTTTTGTAGTTTCTGCTATTTCTAATTTATTTCTAAGGTCTGGTGTATTTTACTTAGCTGATAGACTCCCTCGATTTTAATCTACATAGTCCATTGGTCTTTGTGTTCCGAGACACTATTTTCTGACATTATCAAGTCTGTAGGTTTTCCCTCTGTTTTTACCTATAACCGACTGATGTCCGTCGGTTTTATCCTAAGGTATTTGACCTTTTCTTTAGTAATGCGTACACCCAAATGTGAGTTCTCGCTAATTTTTTCATAGTTCTCGTCAAATCTAACAAACAGAGTTCGATGTATATTTTGTCGGAGACTAAAAGTGTTAACATTTGGCGAACTTAAAGGACCAAAACTGTTACGTGCATACTTAAGGGACTATTTTTAACCAAACCTCATAGTTGAGGGACCATTTTTGTTAACTTATGGCAAAGTTAAAGGACCAAAACCGTTAAGTGCATAGTTAAGGGACTATTTTGAACCTACTCTCATAGTTAATGGAACATTTATGTCCTTTCTTCACAACAACAACAACAACACCCAGTAAAATCCCACATCGTGCGGTCTGGGGAGGGTAGAGTGTACGCAGACCTTACTCCTACCAAGGTAGGATGACTGTTTTCGAAAGACCCTCGGCTCAAGAAAAGCATAAAAGCATAAAAAAAAGTCAGATAAGGCTAAGAGATTTAAAGCGATATGAAAATGAAATAATATAAAATAAAATAATGCAAGCGACACCGATACCACAGGGTAATTAAAGCACAGGAAATAGCAGATTATAGCATAAATCGGAGCACAAGAAATTAAATTGCGATACTGCGACTACTAATAAGAACGGATAACGAGACTATCTACTAGCCTTCTACCCTAATTTGGGTCCTCCAAACCCTCCTATCTAAGGTCATGTCCTCGGTAAGCTGTAATTGCGCCATGTCGTGTCTAATTACCTCTCCCCAATACTTCTTCGGCCTCCCCCTACCTCGTCTGAAACCATCCATGGCCAACCTCTCACACCTCCGCACTGGGGCATCTGTGTCTCTCCTCTTCACATGCCCAAACCATCTCAATCTCGCTTCTCGCATCTTGTCTTCCACCGAGGCTACCCCCACCTTATCCCGAATATCCTCATTCCTAATCCTGTCACTCCTGGTGTGGCCACACATCCATCTCAACATTCTCATCTCGGCAACTTTCATCTTTTGAACGTGAGAGATTTTAACTGGTCAACACTTCGCCCCATACAACATAGTCGGTCTAACCACCGCTTTGTAGTACTTGCCCTTAAGATTTGGTGGCACCTTCTTGTCACATAGCACTCCGGAAGCAAGCCTCCATTTCATCCACCTTGCCCCAATACGATGTGTGACATCATCGTCAATCTCCCCGTTGCCTTGCACAATAGACCCAAGGTACTTAAAACTACTTTTCTTCTGGATAGCCTGGGTACCAAGCCTCACTTCCAAGCCAGCCTCCTGAGGTGCTTCACTGAACTTACACTCCAAGTACTCTGTCTTGGTCCTACTTAGCTTAAACCCTTTAGCCTCCAGGGTATGCCTCCAACCCTCCAACTTTTAACTCCGCTACGAGTCTCGTCGATCAGGACTATGTCGTCCGCGAAAAGCATACACCGTGGCACCTCACCTTGAATTTGCCGTGTCAATCCATCCATCACTAAGGCAAATAAAAACGGACTAAGAGCTGATCCTTGATGCAACCCCATCACAACTGGAAAGTGCTCTGAGTCTCCTCCTACTGTCCTTCTCTGGTTTTGGCTCCCTCATACATATTCTTGATCACCCTAATGTACGCCACAGGTACACTTTTAGCCTCCAAGCATTTTCATAGGATCTCTCTTAGAACTTTGTCATAAGCCTTTTCTAGGTCGATGAATACCATGTGTAAGTCTCTCTTCCTCTCCCTATACTGCTCCACCAATCTTCTCACAAGATGGATGGCTTCTGTAGTTGAGCGTCCCCGCATGAATCCGAACTGGTTCTCTGAAATAGACGCACCTCTCCTCACCCTCATCTCCACCACCCTTTCCCACACTTTCATAGTATGGCTTAGCAGTTTGATACCTCTATAGTTGTTACAACTCTGGATATCTCCCTTATTCTTGTATAGAGGGATCATTACACTCGCCCTCCATTCTTCGAGCATCAATGCCGTCTTGAAGATGACATTAAACAACCTAATCATCCACTTCAAACCTGCCGGCCCCGCGCTCTTCCAAAATTCCCCAGGAATCCCGTCAGCTCCGATCGCTCTTCCCCTGCGCATCCTACGAACAGCACCCCTAAACTCCTCAACCTTAACACTCCTGCAATACCCATAATCACGACACTTTCCTGTATGTTCTAAATCTCCCAACACAATGTCTTTGTCCCCTTCTTCATTCAAGAGTTTGTAAAAGTATGACTGCCATCTCCGTCTAATGAGAGTCTCCTTTACCAATACTTTGCCATGCTCGTCCTTGATGCACTTTACTTGATCCACATCACGTGCATTTCTCTCCCTCGCCTTGTCTAGCCTGAACAATTTCTGGTCCCCTCCTTTCTCTTCTAGTTCAGCATACATGCGTTCAAAAGCTGCCGCTTTTGTCGTCGAAACCGCCAACTTCGCCTCCTTCCTCGCCATCTTATAAAGCTCCGTATTCGTCCACTTCTCCACCTCATCCTTGCTTTCTATCAACTTCGCATACGCCACCTTCTTTGCTTCCGCTTTCCCTTGAACTTCTCCATTCCACCACCAGTCCCCTCGATGATGACCACGACTACCTGTCGAGACCCCCAACACTTCCCTTGCTACCACCCTAATGCAACTAGCCGTCTTATCCCACATACTGGTCGCATCCCCACTACTATCCCAGGCCCCCATATCCTTCAATTTCTCTCCCATCTCCAGTGCACTAATCGTGGTCAAACTACCCCATCTGATCCTAGGTCGGTCATCCATGACCCTCTTCTTCCTCGTCCTCTTGATCCCTAAATCCATCACCAAGAGCTTATGTTGGGTTGTAAGATAGTCGCTCGGAATGACCTTACAATCTTTGCACAGACCTTTATCATCCTTCCTAAGGAGTAAAAAGTCTATCTGAGTTTTAGCCACTGAACTACGGAAGGTTACCAAGTGTTCCTCCTTCTTTGGGAAACTCGAATTGGCTATCACCAACCCAAAAGCTCTTGCAAAATCCAAAAGTGAGACTCCTCCTCCATTCCTGTCCCCGAAGCCAAAGCCTCCATGCACATCATCATAGCCTCCCGAAATAGGCCCTATGTGTCCATTGAAATCACCTCCCACGAATAGCTTCTCAGTAGGCGGTATGCCTTCCACTAACTCGTCCAAATCCTCCCAAAAGCGCCTCTTCTCCTCCTCGCCTAAGCCCGCTTGCGGCGCATATGCACTAATAATGTTCAAAGTGAGTCCTTCAACGACCACCTTAATCGACATCATCCTATCAGTGGCCCTCCTAACCTCTACCACCTGATCCCTTAATTCACTATCTACTAAAATGCCCACCCCATTTCTATACTTCGACCTACCAGAGAACCACAACTTATACCCGTCTACCTCCTTAGATTTAGGACCTACCCATTTGGTCTCTTGGATACAAGCTATATTAATCTTCCTCTTCTTAAGAATCTTAACTAGCTCTATGGACTTCCCCGTTAACGTCCCAATGTTCCAAGAACCTACTCTCAACCTAGACGCTCCTTTAACCCACTTACCCCTCGCCCCCGTCCCCGAACGAGAACATGACCCTAGTCTACCATCACTAAGCAAAGCCACAAGAATGAGTATGAACTAATAAATTCAAAAGTCTAAAGTTAGCAAAATGTAACTACAAGTGTATGGACAAATAATGAGTATGGCAACCGGGGGTACCAACTCCAGGTGAACTGAACCTGGTCGCCGCCGGAAAACACTGTTCAACGGCCGAGTTACTGTTCACTGTCGGAATTCTGATCACAAAGACCTGAAACAGGAGAAGAGAAGAGGGGGAAAAAAAAAAGGAACAGGAAAAGAAAAAGGAAAAAAAGAGAAAAAAGGAGGGAGAAAGAGGGGGCTGGCCGAAAAATGGTGCCGGAAAAGTCTCCGGCGATGGCGCGACTGAGTTCTGGCAGCGCCAGAAGCAGCTAAAAAAGGAGAAGAGAAGAAGAATAGGAGATGAAGAAAAGGGAGGGGAGAAAAAAGTAAATCTGGCCGGAAAAGTGGCCGGCGTTACCTGATCGCCGGAGTTACCTGGTCGCCGGACGCGGTCTGGTCGCCGGACGGGGTGGCAGGTGGGGTTGGGGGGAGAAGGGAGATAGATGTTACCGTTGAGGGCAGAAGAGAGAGAAAGCAGAAGAGAGAGGGCAGAAGAGAGAGAATGACAAGGTCGTTTTCGTAAAATGGTAGTGGGCATAAAGTTTATATTTTGAGGCAAATTTGCTTGAAAGGGTTATTTATTATGACAACATCCTCCATGGCTCGAACTTTGCCTACAGTTTGGGCACTGATACCTTTTTTAGTTGATTTTTGCGCTACTACTGGCTTTTTTACTTTATAGGTAAATAGAATTTTGTTGTATGGGATGAAGGTAACTATGCATTTCCAGATGTCTTATAGAGTGAGTGTCTAAAATTTGTTTTAGAAAACTGAACTAAAATTTGTTTTAGAAAACTGAGTCAAGAAAATTTGTTCAAAACGGAAAAATAAATGAATGAAACCCTTAAAAACCATGTTTAGGTGGAGCTATTGGTTAGTGGTTGGCTGCTTGTGTTCTTTTCAGGAACCTTAACTACTGTAGGAGAATTTTGTTTCAAAGACCAAAAATTACTTGATCAGAAAAGAAAAAATTTGTTTCAAAGACCAAAAATCAAAAGTTATTTTCCAAAAGTTGTATCTGAAAGTCTATGTATGTCTATATAGTTGCAGTAGAATAAATTTATGCTTTTGGAATCTTTACCATGTAAACTCCTATGTTTTGAGAAACTGATGTCACCTTGTCCTTGTCCTCTTCCCGTGTCTACATAAGGGACTGGAAACTATTGTCACTTTTGACACTGATAAGGCTTGCAAATTAGAGTCTGTTTCGATGGGCTTATAACTTATGGCTTATAAAGCATAAGCCATAAGTTAGGAATCCTAAGTTATGGCTTTTGGCTTATTTTTGTTATTTTGATTTAAAAACAAGTGCTTAAAAGCACTTTTTTATCACCCAAACATTAGAAAAGTGCTTAAAAGCTATTTTGGCTTAGAAGCACCTAAATCTCAGGAAATGATACAGTGGCGATACTAAGTGTTCATTAGCTTTTAGTTATGCGTGAATATCTGTTTGAGAAAAAAATGCTTATGCATAGAATATGTTTGGTTTTTTCTTTTCCTTCTCGTTGGAAACTTGAATTAATCCTTAAAATTTCTGAAAGTCCAGAAAGACCTTACATGGTAATTGGAAATGAATGGTCTATTATGAGTTATCTTCATTTTGAACGCACTTGAGGTATTTAGAGGTAGCATGCATACTTGAATGTTAAACGTAGATGGAATGTTTGAGGCTATCAATGGAGCTTTGGCAAAATTGTTACCAAGCGTATAGAAAAATGTGTTGGAAAAATGGCTGGCCATCTACTGATAGAAGGAGACCTATAAGATGTGTTATATGGTGTTGCTTTCTGGAAATTAGCAGTATCTTTTATCCTATTGCCATCGCAAATTAACAATGTTAGATATTTCCATGGCATGCGTTTTGGTCTGAAAAGTTTGGCACTTGTATCAATTAGCAATTTTTCTTGATGAGTCTCTTACATTTCTTTTTTGATGAGTGTATCAGTTAGCAAGTCTCAATATTCTGGAACAGGATGCAGTCATTATATTCCTATATCTTATCAAGCATTTGAGGTTTCATGTTCTTGTATCTCATCGAGCATTTAATAACATTACTCTCTTATCTGTCAAGGGTAAGTGCTGGGGAGATACCATTTGGAATGTCAATTCTGTGCCTTTCTGTTTGCCTGCTAAATATCATGCTCGTATCATTTCCTATCATCACACATAGGATAGGAGTAAGGTGTTCATATGCTATAGACATAGTGTTGCAAATCATGATGTAGTCCAAATCAGTCAATAAATATGCGGTATCATTTGATATGCTATAAGTGAAATCTCTGAATTATGTCTTTTGAGAAAAAGGCATTGGGAAGGAACGGAATATAATATTTTTTAAAAATTTAGGTTCTTCCAACAATATACTATGGGCAAGAATTTGGAAATGGAGCAGGGCTGAATTATGCTTATTCTTCAATATATTACAAAGGGATCCCTCATATTGGATTCCCTCCTCGGAGACCGGATGATAAAGATGGCCACTATGTGTTTTCCATTGGGGAGAACTTAACTCCTCGCTGTAAGTTGCCTTTTTGTTCTCGTAAATTATTTTATTTCTATTGGTAACTCCACGTTTATTTCTATTGGTAACTCCACATTGCAAGTGTACCAGGATTTCTAATGTGTTACAGTCGGGCAAGTGATTCTGTCTTTCCATGTTGAAAAGGCCTTCTATTATTTATAAACAATAAAAAGGCCTTTCTATTTTTTTAATTAGAAGTTGCACTTTCAGATTTTGACTATTCGTACCTAAGATCTACATCTTACTTTCCCTTCTATCAAATGAGTTAGGATCTTAGTATTCGGGCTTTGGTCTAGTGTCTAGTGGTAAGAGCACGATTGTGATGTTTTGGTTAATAGCACATCACGGGTTCGAACCGTACCACAAATAAAAGCATGGTATTTAGGCGGGGAAGAGTTATAGAGGGGCGGCTCCATTATCCACCATGTTTTGAACCGTGTGCCACTGGCCTTCGATGATTTTGTGGTTATTAAAAAAGATTTAGAATCTTAGCATCTAAATTGTATTTTTTAACTTGATTCTAGCACTTGACAAATTGCACAAGCTAGCAGTATTTCAAGTAGTACTAATCATTCTAGATGTCCTTGTGTAAGTGTCTTAAGAGAATGGAGATATGCTCTTATAAGTGAATGTGAGTTGTAATGCTGCAAACTATGATATGAGCTTGCAAAGTTGAATTAGCCTTGGCCAAGGATATAAGGTACCAACTGGTTACTAGAATTTTTTTTGTACCAACTGGTTACTAGAATTTTTTCTTTTTACTGATAAAAGAAATCATCCCAATTTCTGTTCTGGCAGAGCGAGAATTCTTGGCTTTCTGTGGGGCCTAGTTTTGTTCCCTGGTGATTTTTATCAAATATGCTCTAGTCCAAAATGATGAAGTATTGAGGTCATCATTCTCTCCATTATTTGTGTGATGCGGCTTATCCACAACTGAGATACTAAGTATACTTTAGGGCATAGTAACACAGTCCCTTGAAAATTAATTGACTATCCTCTTGAGGGTTATTATACCTGTGTTTTGGACATTTTGTTCAAGTACCATCATAACAATTCTTTTCTATCAGAGTAAATACAGGATGGTACAGTTTCTTTCCAATTATCACCTTAACCTAGATTTGGCAATCGGCTTAGTGAACTGACATCTACAATTAGCGGGATGATCACATGCAACTGCACCAAAATGATTATCCTGAAAGAGTTATGTTCGTAACATTTGCTTCTCTTTCCTAATCCACTCCTTGCTGTGTTTGCAGATAGGATACTCAGCAAAATGGGGGAAGGTTAGTTATTCCCCTCTCTCTTTTCCTTTCCTGAATCTTGCCTCCTTTTCTTTCTATGTTTTGGGCAGGGGGTGGTTATTTTGTTTTATACACATATAATGTCGTTGTACTTTCTGTTATTGAAGCAATCTTAATTATGTTTGAATAAATCCTTTTCTTTTCCTGCTAGCCTGATTAAGATCATTTTGCCAAACTGCTTTTCTCTTGATATCTTGGCTAAATGGTCACATGTTTTTGTCGGTTTTTCCTGCTATTTTTCCATTTAGTGAGTTAAAATATGGTTAAAAAAAGAAATGGCCTGTGATCTTTGTTACTCAGTATTTTTATATTCAGTTTCACTGAGCATTGACAGATCATGACTACGTGTCCGCTTATCAAGGTTGATACTTTTGGTAGTGTCTATTGACAGATTGCCCAAATGATACAGGAATATTAAATTACTTCTTGAGAAGCTTCTAAGTTCTAATAGTGCACTTCTTGCACTGCTCATGTGGAACATATTTTAGTTCATTTATTTAGCTGTATCTATTTGGTACCTAATTGCAGGGACTTTTGGACGAGTCCTTGAATGCCTCGACAACGAAACGAAGGAACTTGTGGCAATTAAAGTTGTTCGTTCAATACATAAATATCGAGAAGCAGCAATGATTGAGATAGACGTCCTACAGAAACTTGTCAGGCATGATCTTGGTGGCAAACGGTAGGAATTATTGTTTCCTTTTGTGTTCCTTTACTGACAGCCGAAATTGAAGTGATTCTAGTACCACTTCCTTTTATTCTTGCAGTTGTGTGCAAATAAGGAATTGGTTTGACTATCGTAATCATATATGTATTGTAAGTAATTATTAGTGCTTATGATTTGATTGGATTTGGAGGGGCAGCTAAGCTCCTTCTTGTATGATAATTCTGGGTGTAAAAACTTGAGGATGGATTTAATTGGTCTTAACAGGTTTTTGAGAAGCTTGGTCCAAGCTTATACGATTTTCTTCGCAAAAACAGCTACCGTTCATTTCTCATTGATCTTGTACGGGAGTTTGGAAGACAACTTTTGGAGTCTGTAGCATGTGTGCGAACTAATCTTTACCATACTTTTCTGTTAATTTTCAGAAGCTTTATGAGGCTCAGATCGTGTTACCATTTTAAGTTGGATTTTATGTTGCACATATGATTACTTTTGGAGCAAGGGAGCATCTCTACTTATATGCTTGCGAATATTTATTCTAGGAATATTGATGTTCATAAACTCTAGCAGTTTGCTCATTCCTATTTCTTCTTGCAGTTATGCATGATATGCGACTGATTCACACTGATCTGAAGCCAGAAAATATTCTCCTTGTTTCATCAGAGTATGTCAAAGTTCCAGATTACAAGGTAATCCATCATATACTATGTCTTATTGAAATTGCTTTTCAATAGCATTGTGATTATGAGAATCAACTCAATATTTGTGTAATCAGGTTTGCTAAAGAATAACCTGTGGATTAGCATTTTGGCCTTTCTATCAACGTAGACAATGCAAACTGAAGTTTTCTGGGCATTTTCTTCTTATTCTTTGGCTTTATTAGTCTCTCTCTCTCAATAATTGGCACATGTAGGGGATAGGGAGAGAGATGTCTTGGTAGTGTTTAGTCTATCTGCATTGCGCCTATGGTTTCTCTCCTGGACCATGTAAAAGCTAATGCTTACTGTTTCAAAATAGGATGGTTATTTTCCAAATTTTAGCAATGGATTTTCTTCATTTCAAGTTACTTTTCTGGCTCCTCTTTTTTTTTTTTTTTTTTAAATATATAAGTAACAGATTTTATATATCATCAGCAGCTGTGCTACTTTTCTGACTCCTTTTGTTGTCAGTAAATAGAGCCATTTCTTGTAATACAAAATTTTGCCTTAAATAACTCCAGCTCTTGTAAAAAGATACTGAATCTTATTGTCTTGTTTTTGGTGTGACAAATTTTTCACTTTGCTCTTTGAAGGTCTAAGTCTAATCTAGTCTGCTACAATGATAATCTATTGAAGCTTTTACTCAGCCTAGTTAAACTAAGTCATCCATTTAGAATGAGGGAATAAGAACAAAAGATTAAAATAATCAAAGTGTCTCTGACTTCACTGTGCTCTTCAGCGTTTAAACAGATTAAACAGCACTACCTTGTTGCCTAATGTCATGACAGGAATACATGATACATATTTTATGCACCCGCTTGATCGGTTCAGATTGTCAAAGTAATAAAGCGTAAGATTAAATATGAGGTAGGGAGGTAAATGGACATCTTTAACCTAGTATTCCATCCAATTTCCTCCTTTTTTTTTTTTTTTCACTATGAGCACCTGCATTGATGTAAGAGTCTGCGGTTTATAATGGAGAGTCAAATGTGGTGTATAGAAGTGCTGCCATTTAGCCTTTTTTGGGACAGTGAAAAGTATTAAAGTACAGGGAGAAAATGTTGATCTTTTAAGATAGTGTTATTCTACCCGCAAGGGTGGCTCAGTTGGTTGAGCATGGGGTTTCATAATGAAGGTCTCAAGTTCGAAACCCCTGCTGTTGGTTTGCCTTCTGATTCGAGCTCGTCGCACGGGACTTACCTAGTGCGGATTATCTCTCCTGTATGGTTTGCGAGCTATTGCACAGGAGCTGGGTTTACCCTGTGCGCACCCAAAGGGTAGCGGCTGCGGGTTCTCATGTCATCAAAAAAAAAAAAAAAAAAGAAGAAGAAGAAGATAGTGTTATTCTTTGGAATAACCCAAAAAAGAAAGTAGAATACTTTATTGAAGTAACATTTTCTCTGCTTTGTCAGTTTTTCGTGTTTTAGCTCTGAAACAGGAGATCGAGCAAGTTTGTTTTTGTTCTTCTATCCTTCTGCTCAATTTTTTCATACGAACTGCCTTTGTATGTATTGTAAACTTACCAATGGTTCCATCTACTTGGTTGGTTAGGAAGTAGAAACCAGGATCTAGCTCAGAGATTGTATAACATTAGCGTGTTATCATTATTACCTTCTTTTTCGGGAAAAAAAATAGCATGTCCTTTGTTTCTGAAATGGCATATCGCCCAGGTCGTGATTGTTTTTTGATTTCTCCGCTTTCTGCAACATAAAAAGTGTTTACCACTGATGTCATTTTCCCCTTCTTGTCTGCTATGAAATTCCTGCTGCGACCTGCAAAAGATGGTTCTTACTTCAAGAATGTACCCAAGTCAAGTGCTATTAAGCTCATTGACTTCGGCATTACTACATTTGAACATCAGGATCATACTTATGTGGTGTCTACACACCATTACCGTGCTCCAGAGGTTATTTTAGGTAGCTCCTATCTCTTTCAGATTTGCATCTTTAAGTTGCATCTTGTCAGTCTTTTAGTTTGTCTTATGCTGTTTTATAGGTCTTGGATGGAACTATCCCTGTGATGTATGGAGTGTAGGTTGCATACTTGTTGAGCTTTGCTCTGTAAGTGAGAGTTAATTATGTGTATGATTTTACATCCTTGTTTGTTAGTTATCTTGTTTGTTATAGTTTTCTTGTTCTCTTTTTTCTTTTTGCTCCTAAGTAGAGCATCTATGTTATTGAAAAGCTGGGATATTTATCATGATCTTCTTCACCTACTACTACCAAACTTAGTTACGTGAAGGTTGAGGCTAGGACTATTATGCCCTCTGATCTGTCCTAATCGTCTTAAATGGCAAGACAATACACGACTATAGCTCCTAATGCTATTTTGTCCATAATACACCTAAAACCCCAAGACCGAGGGTTATGAAGTGATTATTTAGCATTGACGAGTACCCAATGAGGTATGACTGGAGAAAATTGTTATGACACAGTTTTACAGTGATTTCTGTGAACTACCCTAGACCTGTTGAATACAGTGGATATACTCAACGAAAATCCATGGTCAAATCATCTTTTCGACCTGTAACCCCTGAATGTGTGCTCCATGATAATCAATAGGCTTATCTTTTTTTGTTTGAGAAGGCTGTCATGATCCAGTGATGCACAGGTGCTTGCTTTCCGAAAAAGGTTCAGACCATTCGGTTAGACATTGAAAAATGTTCATCATCTGTTACATGGTTTCTGCATTTAATTGGATTAGTTAACTTCCTTTTCCTATTAATATTTTAGAAGATTTTGGGTCCAACTGCAGGAATATAATGAGCATCCCTTGTTCTTTCTCAAAACAAATATAATGAGCATTGTTCGAAAATGTGGTAAATTATTTGAAAAAGACTGGGTGTGACGACAATAATGCTTGACACGAACTCTTGTTTCTCTTTCTAAAGGAAGGATTCTCATTTTGCATGCCAGCGGAGGAGTTAAATCCTTCTTCTTGGAATCGCTTTATTCCTGTGATCTCGGGTCTAATTTAGGTCTAGGTATCTTTTCCTTTGCTAAACATTCTTGCCATGGAGTCCACACTTCTGTTTGTTGCACTGTAAGCTATTTATATTTATTTGTGGTTTTGCTTTCAAAAGTTGCACTTTACCCGGGCTCTGATATGATTGCTTTGTGACATTTGATTTTCTGACTTTCACTTATGAGCCCTCAAAACCTCAATGCATACATAGGGTGAGGCTCTTTTCCAAACACATGAGAACTTGGAGCATCTTGCGATGATGGAAAAGGTACTAGGGCCTCTTCCTCAGCACATGGATGTGAGAGCTGAGTAAGATTTTTGTTGCTTTTGGTTTTATTGGTTGTTTATGTTATTTCATCAAATAGAACAAATTTTATTTGCCTCATTTTTTTGTAGCCGTCGTGCTGAGAAATATTTTAGAAGGGGTGCAAGGTTGGATTGGCCAGAACGCGCAACTTCAAGTGAAAGTATGAGGGTTGTCTGGAAATTGCCTCGTCTCCCGGTAATTCCTGAGTCTAAGCTGTAGCTAGTGGTGCAAATCTTTCTGTTTTTAATCTTGTGAGAATTTTCATAAGGCCTTGTTGCGATAAACTTCTCAACGAGCACAAGTGCAGATGTGTGAATTTTGCTTTTAGTATGTAGGATATATCTCACTCATTTATCTTTTTTTTTTCTTTTGTTTTTGGTTTTCCCTAGCTTTTAGCAACTGCATTGACAAATATATATATTGTTACGGGCTGCCTTCGTTGTGCCTTGGCGCCCATAACCCCTGCGCGCCCCAGGAGGGCCAAGCGAGTGTCAGTCGTGCAGGATAAGTGCGCACATGAGTGTCCGTCGCGCGCAGGCAGGGTTGGCCGTGCAGGCAGTGTTAGCCGTGCGCGGGCGACGTGCACTGACAAGGGGCTCCGACGGGCGAGAGTCAATAAGAATCTAGAGATGCTCTATGGCGTATTATAAGAGTGCCAAGGAAGTTTAGCAAGGGTCTGGGATGAGCCCATCGGCCGTCGGTGGACGAGGCCACACGCGAGCCTGAGTGTCAGTCCCGTGCGTTTCCGAGCTATGGATGGAATCTTGGGATTTAGGGTGAGAGGACCCTTCCTAGGATGTTATGGAATGTGCTTACCAAGTTTGGCGTTATTTGAAGATCGTTCACCTAAGGGCTTGACTTAGCCAAGGAGCAGTGTCAGTGATAAAGCTCCCGAAGGCTATATCTCGATCCACGAGTATGGGAATGAGATGAAACTTCATGGAGGAGTGAAGGAAGTCAAGAGAAAGAGTTAGGAATAGACGGCGCCTCATTTGGAGTTCGGAAGAGTGAGAAAGGCCAAGTGTGATTCTCTGGCAAAATGATGTCCAGTGCTAGAACTTGGGTTTTTCTTTTTAAAGCATATATAAGGGGGGCAGAGGTGTCTACAGCTCAGCCAGCCTCCCCTGTGCGTGCTGTCGGCCAGTCGCACTAAGTGAGCAACCTTGAGGGAGGACCTCAAGGGCCTGCCTAGGCACATCATAGGAGTGTCCTAGGTATCCATACGAGTTAGGGCACTCTATGGACGGCGCCGTGCCTGCGGGCCGCGTTGGGCGCACAACGAGTGCTGGAGGCTTGACGTAGGAATTGATTATGCCCCGTGGGCTATCTTTATGGATGTTAAAGACCTCCATGCCAATTGAGTACTCGAGGCACCACTCAAGAGCCTCGTATATTGACTTGTGAGCTTGGCTTGGGTTCAGCCTTACAAGCAAGGGTCTGTTGGCCTAGACGTGCAGTCGTGGGGTGACGCTGCACTACGAGGGATGGAAGTAAGTTGCGAGGGCTATGTTTGCCAATGCCATGAGACAATCATAGGCACATGAAAGAGGATCGCACCGGACGAAGGCCAAGGATTGGAAGTTGCCCTACTCGGGCACGACACAAGGCAAGTGTCAAGCTTGAGGATAGGACTGTGCGCGCAGGAGCGACGCTCAGTGCCAGGCGAGGGATATGCATGTTTGTAGCCAACCCAAGGGGTGCGCATAGACGAGACCCAGCATATGAAATGCGCCATAAGAGTATGATAGCAAGACAATGCTGAAGCCTTGACATCAAACGGGCGGCACAAGGAAAGCTAAGCCTCTAAGGCAAGCTTCACCATAGGCATGGGGTCGTGCCAAGAAAACCTAGGATAAGGAAAGGCTGGCTTGTAGTCAGGTGGGACTACGAGCGCCGCACGGGCTATTTATGTGCCGCTGCCGCTTAGGAGGAGTCGGCCTGTGACAATATATATGTTCATACCTTTGAGTTGGTAGTTTGAAAAGATATAGTATGAATGCTGTGAATAATACCTTTTCATGTTTTCTGGTGTTCTTTTTTTCACGCTCGGCCTTTTGTACGATCGTTTGATTAGGTTTCTCCTGTTCTACAAGGGAAATGTTGAATTTGGGTAATATGAGTGATATCTTGATACGAGAAGCTTCCCAACTCCCTGTACATTTTTGAATAGTTTTGACTAAAAGAAATGCATGATTGGATATTGTAATTTGTTAGCGGTACTGATCCATTAGTTTATATCCTTGAGAATTGGTTGGTTCATTCATTAATTTCTGAGTATGTAGCCAAATTTGCCAAACGGATAATTGATCTATGAGTGCTTTGGAGCTTTAATATTCTGTTTTTTCTTTAAACCCCTTTCCATTAATTGAATTGTTTTTATTAGTTGTTATATTATCTCTATCATATTTCAGAACCTGATAATACAACACGTGGATCACTCTGCTGGAGATCTCATTGATCTTTTGCAAGGGAAGAAGATAGAAGATCAAGTAAGGAATTCGCGTGTCATATTTCCAGTATGCCTGTCCTGGTGTTGTGTTACTTCTCGTCAGCTTTTATTTTAATGGCGTGATAATATGAAATTAATGTTGGTGGATTATTTAGACAAGTGTTGAAATATTGCTTAATACTCGTGAGTGGTGAGTAGGTGGGCCTGAGTGCTGTTATGAATTTAGTAGATGTTGGATTGCGGAAGTGATTGAAAATGGTCAAGAAGGTGCCGTTTTACTTTCCCGATCTAGATAGCACTCTCTCTTGTTAAATTTCGGTGAGTGGTTGGACCAGCAGTGCAGAAATTCTGTAGATGTTGGATCTTAAAGTGATTGAAGTGTTAAAGTGAGGTGGAGTTTTTTTACTTCCTGGAGTTACGTAATTCATTGGGAATGCTAAATTTTGCATTTCTTTTGGCAGTTTTAAATAAGTTCACATTAACGAAATTAATACACTTGGAATAACCATGTGTGTATCTGTCAGCTTACAGCTTGTTCAGTTGCTTTCTTCCTTTAGTTTCATTAATCTCTTATTTTGTTGTCTCTTTCCTTGAGTTTTTAAAATGAAACACACTATGGCCTATTCCTTATAAATATTTGTTTCTTTAAAAAGGAAACAACTACCCCTTACCACATTACCTTTATATCCTCTTTTACAGCTTGGGAATCTTCGTGTTTTTCTTTTTTGTTTTTTGAGCACAATGGTTTGGGAATCTTGTTTTTGGAGGATGGTGGTGTAGCGGTTGATAGTGACTGATCCAGGATTTGCACATCTTGTTTTCTACTAATGGTTGGAGCTACCAAAAACTATATAAAGGAATGTAGCTTGTGAGTTGTGAGACTCGTTGCAACATCTAACATGTGGTTAACCTCTGGTCTCAAGGATTTTACTATCAAACCACATATTTACGTAATGCTATGGGTTCGTATCCTGTTCTTTTACTTACTTTTAGTTTAATTTTTATATTTCTGGCTGAACACCACTGTCTTGGGCCGAACCCAGAGCTACATAGCTGGGTCTGCCAGTGCTCATTGTCATTAAGTTTCCTGGATATAAATGTTGTCCCCTATGCAATGCATCTGGAGGCAGTTTGAATGGTTGATTAGTGCTCTTTGATTGTTGTAACTGAGCAAAATCTTTTCTAAGGACAACACTTAGATAAAACTTTAGATAATGTTCTTTGTAAAAGCCTAAACATTGGCCTCCGTAACAGCAAGCACCATCTTGTTGATTCCTCTCTGGTGCGTGTATACAGTATGTATAAAATAGCCGTTAAGTGTTGGAGTGATGACAAGGCTCAAATTGTAGCAGAGACATTGCCGGTTGAACTTTCCATTTTCTCAAGTTTTTGTGATGGTTTCACTGCAATATCTAACCTAATATGCTCTCATTGCATCCTTTTTGAGCTGTAATTGCTGACAAGAGTAATGTAGTATACCTAATGGAATCTATATTGCTCCGACTCTTCATAAATGCTACCACACTCGTGTCGGATCCTTCAAAAACTGCACTACTCTTGGAGGACTCTCGACACGCACCCAGCGGCATTTTTGAAGGGTCCAAGAAACAAAGATTGGAGTATTATAAGCTGCCTTTTGGTGATCTATCATAATAATCCCAATTCCCATCTTTGTTAATGCCAGAGAGATTTAGTAGTTGGCCTCCTTTAGCAAAAGTGTGTGTCACTCTTTCAACTTTTGAGTTACCAACCTTTCTTTCCCTACTAAAGTTTCCATGTGTTTTTCTTTCTTTTATATTGCTGTCACAAATTGACAAGGCAAAAGCTGTGGGAACGAGATCTTGCTCTCTTTAGAGTTCTTTTGTATTTGTTCTGGTTTGAAACTCTAGATACATAATGCATGTGATTTTACTTTATCTGGGGTTGAGTAAATGTGTCTTACTCGAGCATTACTCAACCGGACATCAGTTATAGTCGGTTTCAGGTCCACTACAAACAGAAGTCTGGTATTTCAGTGGAGAAAGGGGTGCAAGTGAACAGATAGCAGCTTGGAGAACCGCTATTTAAGACAACTGAAAACTACCAAGTGTTTAATGTATAGCTGTGTTTGAGTTAATGTGTCTCTGCCCTTCCTATTAAATCGTGCTATTTCAAAGCCGGCCTTCGAAACCTCCTTGAGTGAAGGTGAATCTAATTTTTATTGATGAATTAGATTTTGCCACGAAATCGTCTCTACCCATAGGTTGCGTTGCTCTCCGTCGGTACTTTAACAAAGCACAATTGCTAAGCAATGGAGGAGGAATGACGTTTGTCAAAATTGGCGAAAAGTAAATATTATCATATTGAAAATTGGCTACTTGGTGAAATCCTACTAAGAAAGGTAGAGGGACGGTCTCGTTATCCACCGGGTTTATCGCGCCACTGCTTCTTGGTTTTCCTTCTTTGAAAACTAGATGTTTTTTTTCACTGTTTGGTGTTTTAGATACGATTGGATGCATGATTTGATTATGCTCAACATTTTATGTACCATTTTCTGGTTAACCAAGTGCAATTGGTGTTCAACTAATTTTTTATCATGTAAATTTAACTATCGGTAGACTGAAGATAGGCTCATAATTTTGACACGCCACAAAATAAGTGATATAGAGCTCCTTTGGATTAGCTGGAAAAAACTGACCTTTAAGCGTAAGTGCTTAAGTACTTTTAAGTGGTGAAAGTTATTTTATGAATAAACAGTTACGTGTTTGGATAAAAGTGCTTAAAGGATTTTTAGAAGTAAGGATTGAAATTAATAGAAAATATAAGGGATAAAAGGGTAAAGTTGGTGGTCAAATCAGAATAGCTTTTAAGCCCCCCCCCCCCCCCCCCCCTAAAAAAAAAAGTTAGGGCTGAGCAACCTTTTGGTTTTGACTTATTTTAAGTATTTTTTAACTTAATTAAGTTGTTTTCTATTTTTGTCGAACACTCAAATAGGTTAAAAATGACTTATAAGTTGGTTTGACTAACTTATAAGTCAATCCAAACGGGCTCATAATGATACGCTCAATGCGCCGCATATGATTGGTTTGGTCTAAATAAATTTTGACCACATTAATGCAAATTTTTTTGGTTTATATTGGTTACAAGGTTTAGAGAACAATTTTGACATCTTTACTAGTTTGGCTTCAACTTTTAAGGACCATCATTTATGTGAGAGATGAAGGACAAATATTGATTGGGGTTTGATTACTCCATTTCGAAATAATAACGACGGTCAATTTATCTATGGAAAATGCTAATGTTAGCGTCAATGGAAATTTGACTCTTAGTTCAAGTCTAATTTCTGTCTCATACATCTCGAAAAAGATAGCAGGATGCTCAAACGTCAATGATATGAATTTTTTTTGGCAAATGATCTGGACTAATTTTGGATGCTAGTCTAGTTTCTTCCACAAATATGCCTTCTTATTCAGGATGTTATTTCTTCAAAGGTGCAGGGCTAATTTTTCCATGCCCTTTCATTTTTCTCAATTAAATCAATTGTGTATGGTGATCTTATTGACAAACTTTAAGTCTGGGTGGTAGCAGAGTTATTCAGTTATTCGGTACTTGTGTTAGTGGGAGGTAGCATCTACAATTGAATGATTGAGGTGTCAATTATTTAGGTTGAACACCATTATTGGAGAAAAAACAATAATCCTTCCGTTTCAATTTATGTGAACTTTTTCGGCGTATGAGGATCAAACTTTATAACTTTGACCGTAAATTTGACATAAATATTTCAAGTTTGTAAAACTAAAATTTATATATTTGAAAACTATATAAAAAGCACTACAAGTCATGATAATTTATAATTCAAATAATTTTGAAAAAAAATGTAAGAAAAACGTGGTTAAAGAACCACCTCGTAGACTCTCCAAATAGTAATGGGTTCATATAAATTGAAATAGAGGGAGTATATGTTGTAGTATGATAATTTGATAAAATTAGGTTTCAAATAATTCTTTTAATTATAATATGGGGCAAAACGGGAGGAGAATGGGGAAGATGACTACAAGGTGGAGAATAAGACTTTGAGTACCAAAAATTTGAAAGGTGTAGAAACGAACCCGCATCACTAAAAAACAGAAAGAATTAATTTGTGATGTGAAATTTTCTTTGATATTGTTATTGAAACCTCCTTGATTGAAGGTGATTCTAATTTTTATTGAACCACAAACAATTGGTTTTGCCACGAAAGTCTTTTCCCATACTTTCCATTGCTATCAGTTGATACATTGACAAAACACAAAATCGTGATGCATGGAGGTACTATAATGTTTGTCAGCACTAGATAAAAGTTGAACATTAGCACATGTAAAATCGGCTTCAAAGAAAGACAGAGAAACCGGCTAATTATCCACCAAGTTTCGAATCGTGTGTCGTTGCTTCTTAGTTTTCCTTTTTATAAAAATTAGACGTATTTTCTTTTTCACAGTTTGATTTAAGATACGGTTGAATGCGTAATTTGATTAATCCCAACCTATTGTTTACCTTTTTTTTTTTTTTGGGGGGGGGGGGGGGGGGCGGGGGGGGGGGGCGTGTTAGTAACATAACAATTGGATAACTAAGTACAAATAGTGTTCAAATGATTTTGATCATGTATTCAAATGATTTTGATCATGTAAAAACTTTAAACAATCGGTAAATTAAAGTTAGGCTCATAATTTTCACGTGTTAGTGATATAATGTTACGCTCAATTAACCACAAATGATTTGTTCGGTCTAAGTTTTTGAACAGGTTGATGCAGATTTTGTAGTTTATATTAGGCAGAAGGTTTAGAGGAAGATTTTGTCATCGTTACCAATTTGGCTTCTAACTTCTAGGACCAGCATTGATATGAGAGGTTAAGGACGAATAATGGTTGAAATTTGATTACTCCATTTCGAACAATAACAACGGTCCATTAATCTATTGAAAGTGCCATTGTTAGAGTCAATGGAAATTTGACAGTTAGTTCCACTCTAATTTCAGTTTCATGATACATCATGAAAGAGATAGCAGGATGCTCAAACGTCAACGATATGGTGGTCTTTTGGCTAATGATCTTTACTATTTTTGGATACTAATCTAGTTTCTTCTATGTATATGCCTTCTTACTCTGGTATCGTATTTGTGAAAGGTCTAGGACTAATTTTTCCGTGCCCTTTTATTTTTCTTTCTAATTAAGAGCCCGTTTGGATTGGCTTATAAGTTGCATATAAGTTGCTTATAAGCTGTTTTCAGCTTTTTTGAGTGTTTGGCTGGCCAGCTTAAAGTCATTTTGTGCTTAAAATAAGCTCAAAAAAATAATTAGGCCCATTTGACTTAGATTATCTAAAGCAGCTTATAAGCTGAAAACAGTTTATAAGCCAAAAAAAATAAGTTAGACTACCCCAACTTATTTTTTTTAGCTTATAAGCTGTTTGCAGCTTATAGGCATAAGCCCATCCAAACAGGCTCTAAATCAATCGCGTATGGTGATTTTACTGACAAGTAAGTCTAGGTAGCAGAATAATTTAGTATTTGTGCTCATGGGATGGGAGGTACCATGTACAATTGGACGATTAAAGTGCGCATAAATTAGGTTGAACACCATTGATATCGAAAAAAACATATTTTTAATGTAGTATGCTAATCTGGTAAAATTAGGTTTCAAAGATTATTTTTTTAAAATATAATCTAGGGAAAAAGAGAAGGAACATAGGGGAAGGGAGTATAGGGAGGAGAACATTAAAAAAAGAAGGTGTAGAACTAAAACCGCACCACTGAAAAATAGGAAAGTTTAATTTTTGTGGTGAAACTTTCTTTGATCTCGTAATCTTATAATACTAGACGGTCCATGCCCGTGCTGCGCACGAGCCCAATACTTTAGATTATAGTGCATCTATGTGTATGTAGTTGTGTTCCGTATCTAAAATTTTATTATATTAATGTTTGCTACGAATACAAAATCGGCAAATTTATTAATATTTTTTAAAAGAGAAGACTTGTTTAAAAGGAAACTATTTTCTTCTCTTTGAGATAAAATAATAGCAATATTTAAGCATTATTTGATATGTTCAATTTTAATTCGATTAATTTAAAGGTGTAAAATACTTATTATTTTTTATCAAATTTTTATTTGGATAATTCTAATTCAAATTATTAAATTAATTTTACATATTTAAAACGAAACAAAGTAGAAATTGATTTTCTATTTAAACGAAGAAATACTATTTTTTAATTTTTGGTAAATATTCTTGGGTTAGCTCATTTTACTTGTCAAGTTGTCTTTTGCATGGTTTTTTAAGAAATCGTCAATTAGAATTATAATTTGACTAATTTACCTTATTCATTATTTGATCTGCATTTGATATATTTTTTTTATGACATTAATCTCTTTTCACATTTATTAGAGTAAGAATAAAAATAAAAAAGTAATTAAATTCTATCTTATTTTAAAATATTTTAAGTATATTTATTTTAGTGAACATAACAAATAAATGACATGGCGGAATAGCAAATATAACAGTTTAATATCTAGATTAGATCCCAGGCTAATATAAAAAATAAAAATAAAACTGTATGGTTTGACTACTTAACTTTTTGAAAAAAAGTAATTACATTTGCTCCCACTAATGGATTGATACGCACGTGGCAATGAATCCATCATTATCGACTTAATGAGATACTTTGGAAATTACATGAATATTGTTTGATTTTTTAATATGGAGTGCATCTTTTTTTTTTACATTATTAATTTGCACTATTTTTATGCATATATATATATATATATATATATATATATATATATATATATATATATATATATATATATATATACACTATGTTCAAAACATGATTGATATAACATTGTAATTTGTGCTCCGTATCTAAAACTTTATTATATTAGTGTTTGCTACGAATACAAAGTCTGCACTTTTTTTTTTTGACATTGTTTATTTTTTTAATATGGGATTCACTTTTTATTTTTTGATTTTTTAATACGGGGTGCACTTTTTTTTTTACATTATTAATTTGCACTATTTTTATGCATATATATATATATATATATATATATATATATATATATATATATATATATATATATATATATATATATATATATATTGCACTTTTTTTTTGACATTATTTGTTTTTTTAATATGGAATTCACTTTTATTTTATTTTATATATTTCTTGATTTTGTCAATATGGGATACTATGTTCAAAACACGATTAATATAACATTGTAGTTTGTGCTCCGCATTTAAAACTTTATTATATTAGTATTTGCTACGAATACGCACGTGACAATGAATCTATCATTATTGATTTAATGAGATACTTTGGAAATTACATGAATATTGTTTGATTTTTTAATATGGGGTGCACTTTTTTTTTTTGGACATTATTAATTTACACTATTTTTTTAATATTAGTTGTTGTTTAATATATATGGGGAATATATGGGGCTCACAATTTTTTTATTTTTAATTAAATTGGAACGGATGTGCACTTATATATATTAGAATTATGGATGTTTAATATATGGGGCCAATATATGGGGCCCACATTAGAATTATGGGTATTTAATATATGGGGCCAATATATGGGGCCCACAAATTTAAAAAAATTGGAACGGATGTGCACTTATATATTAGAATTATAGGTGTTTAATATAGGGCAAAGTACATATATATATATATATATATATATATATATATACATCTTTAAAGTAAATATTTACAAAACGCGACAACAGTTTTCAGTTTACAAAATATAACAGTAGAATACTTACAAACCTATACAAAACCCAATTAGAGGCCAAACCCACGGAATCACACACGCGATTTTTCACCCACAGTAGAATACCGTTGATTCCTACTCTTCCCATGATATCTCCCTGCGATTTTTCTCCCCCAATTTCGCTCAATGTTTTCGCCCTATCTCTTCAGTTTTCATTGAGGATTCGAATGTGATTGAAGAAACAACTGCAACGTTGATAAACAATCAATTCCTCAATCAAAAACCATTGAAGTATCAGAAGTAATACATATTCGAGTTCCAAAAAAAAAAAGGAGCAGGTATTTTCCTTTTTTTGTTGTTGATATTTTGTGGAAGAATACAATCTGATTTAATAGAAGTCGATTGATGCATCAATTACCTAAACAAATTATCAATTATACGCGATTGAAATTTCAGAAGTCATAATCAAAATCGTACGGATCAAAGCTTTATTAGTGTAACAATGGCGGATAGCACAATGCAGTCAATAATGATACAACACAGTGGAAGATGGGACGCATCAGGTGAATATATTTGAACTCCAAATACATTATGCTTTGAAGTCAATTAAAAGCATGTAATCTCGTGCATGAAAGAATTTGTATGAAAAGTTGTATGAACTTCATATAATAAGTAGATTCTGTAGTATGGAATTGATTTTGTTCAGGAAAAATTTGTCTATTGGAGTATGTATGAATTTTGGTTGAAAGTTGTATGAACTCCGTATACTAGGTAGATTCTGTAGTGTGGAACTGATTTTGTTCAGGAAAAATTTGTCTATTGGAGTATGTATGGATTTTGGTTGAAAGTTGTATGAACTCCGTATACTAGGTAGATTCTGTATGTGGAACTGATTTTGTTCAGGAAAAATTTGTCTATTGGAGTATGTATGGATTTTGGTTGAAAGTTGTATGAACTCTGTATACTAGGTAGAGTCTGTAGTGTGGAACTGATTTGGTTCAGACAAAATTTGTCTATTTTAGTATGTATGAATTTTGGTTTAAAGTTGTATGAACTTCGTGTAACAGGTCGATATGTAGAATTCAAAATTGAAGGAATCCAGTACGATTCAAATTCGAACTATAATGGATTGATTTCTACAATTGCTGCTCAACTGGGGATAGATACCACCGTCCAAACCATAATGATTAAATACATTGCTAGTGACCGATGCCCACCAATGATCATACACAACGACATGGGTGTTTGGGTATATTTAGATAAAAAAAAAAAAAAGTACAAAGATTTCTTCAGTAGGTTTCCTTTAAGTATCACATTGGAGGATAGTGAAATGGAGGGAATTGAATTCCATCATGATGGTGAAAGTAGTTCCAGTTCAATAAATTGGGGTCGAGAAATTCAATCTTCATACATGGGAAATATTATTGAACAGATTGATATGGCTTCAAGTGAACATATTGAGTTGTTGGATAGTTGTGAAACTGAAATAATAAGCGACCCTCGACATGAATTTGTTGTGGAAAAACAGATTTACAAGGATAAAGAAACACTCAATGCAGTTATGAGGCAATATGCCTTTATGAAGCAGTTTCAATTTCGGGTGAAAAGGTCTGGTACAAAAAGGTACGAACAAATATTATTCTTTATTGTAGATAAATAAAAAATGTATGAAGCATGTATGTATGTAAATCACATATATAATATAGGTGGGTGTATGAATATTGTATGATATATGTATAAAAATGTATATTTTCAATGTTTCTGATGTGTACTTCTTCATCAATAGCTATCATCTCGTATGCCCTGGTGACAATTGTTCATGGTGTTTAAAGGCCTCAAGTCTAAATGAGTCAAGGCTTTTCAAGATTAGGAATTTCTGTGATGTGCACACATGCTTGTTAAAGGATAGAATTTATGAACAACGTCAAGCAACTTCCAATGTCGTCAACATTATTATAATGGATAAGTATGAAGATCCAAAAACAATATACACACCCAAGGATATATCTAGGGACATGAGGAAACAACATGGTGTAACATTGACCTACATGCAAGCTTATAGAGCGAAGCAAAAGGCAATGATTATGTTACGAGGGGATCCCACCGACTCGTACAGTAAAATTCCAGCCTACTTATACATTTTACAGAAGACATATCCGGGATCGGTTGTAAGATTGGAAAAAACAGAGGAAGACCGTTTCTTGTATACCTTTGTAGCACTGGAAGCTTGTATTAGAGGATGGGAGTATTGCAGACCTATAGTGGTGGTTGATGGAACCCATCTTAAATCAACTTACAAGGGGACTATGCTAATTGCTTGTACATTGGATCCAGGAGGTTTGTTTTTTATCTTTTTTTTTTTTTTAAGTTTATAACTGATTGTATTATTTGTGTATGGAAACAGGTAGTATACTGCCGCTTGCATATGGTATAGTTGATTCCGAAAATGATTCATCTTGGACATGGTTCTTTGAGCGGTTCAGGGATGCTTTTGGTGAGAGGGAGAACATGTGCTTTGTGTCGGACAGGCATGAAAGTATATGGAATGCGAGTGCAGCAGTGTACCCTAGGCTGCCTCATTATGCCTGTATTTGGCATTTGTGGAACAATTTAATTAAGCAATGCCACAGAAACAAAGAGCAAATGAGGAAATTATACTATGCAATGGCTAAGGCATACACCCTCTAAGAGTTTAACGAATGCATGGGAAGGGTGACCAAAATAGATAGGAAGCTGAGGAGATACTTGTTTGAGATCGGTTATCATAAATGGACACGGATACATGCAACAGTAAAAAGAACATGGACACAGACTTCAAACATAGCTGAATCTATAAGCAATGCTACAGTGAATGCTAGGGAATTGACGGTGGAAAAATTATTGGATTTCATGAGGGAATTGGTTGAAAGATGGAATGCGACGCACAATGAAGAAGCAAAGAATACATTCACAGATCTTACTAAAAAGTATCAAGAAATTATCAACAAGAATGGGGTATTATCACACCGTATGACTGTAAGATAATCCTTCTGTTAACTTATATCCTTCTTTTTTTTCTGTCATATGTATGAAAACTCTATAATATGTGTATATATGTTGTATGTTTAGTGTATAATTTCTGAATTACTTGTACAAATGTAATTTTGATTGCAGGTACGAGCTTCCACTGAATTTTCTACATACAGTGATTGATGGTGTTAGGAGGTTCACAGTGTGTCTTCGAGCTAGGACGTGTACTTGTGGAAGATTTCAACTGGATGAGATACCTTGCGGGCATGCTATGGCTGCTATAGTGTATAGGCACCAACATGGAGCGGAATATACCTCTGCCTACTACAGCAATAAAAATTTCCTAGATACATATGCAATACCAGTTGTGCCTCTTCCATGTGAAAGTACATGGGATATACCGAGGCATGTAAAGGAAGAGATTGTGTTGCCACCAGATGGTAAAAGACCACCAGGAAGACCAGCTACCAAACGAATGAAACCATTCCACGAGGGGAAATTTAAGAAATCAACAGTGACATGCAGCAGATGTTGTACAGAAGGCCACAATAAGAAGACCTGTAGCAATATTCCAAAGGGAAATTAAATAGTCGACAATGTTATGGCGGTGATTTTTTTTTAATGACAGTTGAAACACTTTTTTTTTTAGTAACAGTAGAAACTGAGTACAATTTTAATAATAATAATGTTGAAAAGTTGATATGAATTTGGTTATCAACATTACGTGTTTGGTTTTGGTTGGCTATAATAAAGCCAATGTAATTTGTGATCATTGTCAACATCAAAGCCAATGCAATTTGTGAATGGGTGTTTAATGTGAAAGTATGTAGGATAATTGATTGTGCTGCTGCCGCCTGAACTAAAATCAGTGTATGGTCATTTACCATACGGTCCAGGATTTCTATTTCTTGCTTGTTGTTCAGGTGTAACGATGTCACCACCTTTGGTTTCAATCGCTACTATTTGAGACTCGGTAAGTAGAGGCATTTCAAAATCATCAAGGGTAGGGATCTTAGTGGCAGAATTGCCCAAAGCACCCAACTTATCAATTCCAGCAACCACATCATCTAGATTATGTTTTGTAAAATTTGAACATTTAAATTTCATATCAAAATCTTAACCAAATCATTTAAGATCTTATCATGTAAAATGTATATTTGTTTAATGCATATAGTAAAAATGAAAACTGAGTGGTCTCATTACCTGAAATTAGAGTATCAATAGGATGACTCTTCAATTCGTCTGGGTCAACTATATATTTATCACATGCTTCACCATCTCCAACTTGCTCACCAACTTCATGTTTCACATAAGGCGTAAGTTTTCTTATTTTTCTACATTTTGCATACATTCACATGGGTCTGAAAATTTGTAAAATATAGAGGAAACTATACCTGGAATAGAAGCATTAATCCCATTCTTCAAAGAAGATGCATCTACTACCATGTGATTGGATATTTGCTCACTTACATCCTGCCCACCAATGTCAAAATCACCTATCGGTTCATCAAAATGAAAATATAGGTTGTGCTGAAGTCCATCATTCTTGTTGCTTGTCTTTGGTTCTTTTGTAACATCCTTAACACTGCCAGACATTTGTTTATTAAGATATGTATAAACACATTTAGATAGAAAGGGATAATACAAAAGACATTAACTCAAATTTTGATAAATAACCTTAGCTTCAGGAGTTTCAGTTTGCCTGCCAAACATGGACTTTAGATCTTTAAGTGAATTCATAATTGACTTGTCCATGTAGTCTTTCATGTCAACAAACTGTTCACCGACCTGGGATAAAAAGGAAAATATGACAAGAAACCTAAGCTAATCTATATACTACAATGAGAATAAAATTATGAACTTTGAAAATTATATTAAACTTGTCAACCTTTTTCTCAAATGATTTAAGATCTTTGCGGACCTGAAAGATGTAGAATAACATTAATGAATGTCTTAACCACAAATACAACTATTTCATAAAAAAAAATATGAATGCAATTAGTGAAAACACATGCATACATTTGCAACGTCCTTCTTCAACGCATCAAATTCAGAACCACGTACAGAGGGACTCGACTGTATGGGATCTTGTGGTTCTAACACATCTTTGACCGTTGTCTCTTCTGGAAACTCCATAAAGTTGATAGCTACCTTCTCCTCATCTGTTGGGAGAATGTTGGTAAAAACCAGCTACCAACATTTAAAAAAATGTATAAGCTGACCAGTTAGCATGTATAAAAAAAAGAATGAATGAAATATGTATGATTAATGTATGAAAAACATATGTGACCAGTTAGCTTGTATTGTTACCTTATTGCTGTACTTTTTGAACATCCCCTTCTTCAGATGGGCAAAGTAGATTCTTTGCGAAGTTGTTCGCCAATTAAAAATACGAGGGAAATGGTTTCCAATACGGGTCGCAACCGTAGGATCTACCTTCGAGCAGCATTCATAAAACCATACTTGAATGGCCAGGGGAAAACCCTCAAACCTATAGTAGGTTGGATCATTCGCCAACTTGTGACTGATTGAAGACAACAGCTGTAGCACCCCCCTTTGGGAGGACACTATTACGAACAAAAGCCAATTTTACACTTACACCGTTTAGAAGGAACTTATGCCAAAAGATATTCACAAATATATTTAATAGCGGAAAAGGCCCATGCGGAAAAATTTGGAAGTACGGCATTTTATTATTATTATTATTATTATTATTATTATTATTATTATTATTATTATTATTATTATTATTATTATTATTTTTCATTGCGCACTCCGAAAAATTTCTTAGATGAAATACAATAGCAGAGTATCATTTTAAAATGGTAATTCCCTTCTCAAATAGTCAACACATTTAAGAAGCTTCGTTTTGAAATTTTATTTCCAAATCAACACCATTACGGGTCCATAATATGCACAAAACTCAAACTAGTGATTTTCACAAAACTATTATCATCCTTTGTACATAATTACAAGACAAAATACAAATTCAGTATATGGCATGACTTGGGTTAAAAAAAACACACCCTAAAATAGCAAAACCAGTCATCAAGTTTAAGTTACAAGCACATGGTCTGGTTTTCCACAAGCCTTCAAAATTTCATACGTAAGTGCCACACATGTATCATGTACAAGTCCCCAAAAATTTACAAAAACTAGATGCATATGCAAATGTGATCTTCACAAGGGCTCCCAAAAAGTCTACTCCAATTGGCCATCTTCATACCTCAACTCGCGCATTACCTACGATAGAAAACAACTATCGCTAAGCATGAAGCTTAGTGGTGTATAAACTTTGGGCTTGGAGCCATTAAATTCTCCAATTCCCTTGTTCGCCGTAGGTGGCTCAATAAGGTAACAATAAGCCCAAGTGAACAAGTATATCAAAGTATCGAATACAAACCTTGAAGAGTTTCAAAATATCAATACTAATATTCTAAGGCTCAAGTATCAAGAAAGCTTATAATTCAATTCAAGAGAATTTGTCAAATAACCAATTTCGCCCATTATGTACGTCATGCCATCACACTAAGCACAATCAATATCAAGATGGGCCGAAGCCCCGAAATCAAGAAGGACCGAAGCCCATATCAAGAAGGGTCGTCACCCAATATCAAGAGAATCAAGAACCATGTTGAAAGTGGCTTTCCACTCGTACTCGAAAATGGACGAAAATCCATCGTCAAGACGAAATGTAAATCCAAAGTCAAGATGGGCAAGATCCGAATCGAGGGGCATGCCAATATCGATGACTAGTCACCATAACAAGAAGGACAAAGTCCCAACAAGAATGCAAAATGATCAAGCAATTCGTACAAGTGGGCGATTTAGCAAAAGTCTTGCAATACTTGACACAATAACCATACAATAATATAAGATGAAGAGTAAAGAAATAACTCATCAAGATACTTCAAAATTCCAGAAAAATAAAGATATTTTAAGTTCAAGTTTATACACAAACCTTGGCGTTTTACCACACAACAAGTTCTACCACAACTCGAGGAGTTCAAATCATCTACGCCATAGACCAATCAAAGTCCACTTCGTCAAATAATTCCTCTTAGCTTGTACAGGAGCATATATACCTTAAATACACAAATAAATATCTACTTAAGTTCAAAAGTCCCAGCACATCACAACTAAACACGAAATCAACGGAAATCAGCCCAAACCATCAAAACAGAAATTCTGGACAGCGCTACTGTCTTGTATTGTTGCTCAGTTTCGAAGGGGTAAATGGAAAAACTGGACTTTGTGTCCTCAATGAAAGTTGTAGATATATGTCTTAGGGTCTCATAGGAATTCGAATCACCCCTACAGAAACTTTGTACAAAAAGATATGCCCAAAATACTAACAGCAGTCCATGTAGGATGTTCAAAATAGAAATCTGAACAGCACCTCCCCCTGCACTTCATCACCTCTTTTCGGGTAGCTAAAGGCAAAACTAGGTTTTACATCCTTGATGAAAGTTTTAGGTATATGAAATAGATTTCCATAACATCTTGAATCACTCAAAACGGAGCTGTATACAAGGAGTTATGCTAAAAACACTAACAGCAGTCCCAATCCAAAAACGGGTTTGTATACAATATCTTCATACACATTATTCTTTCAAATTCAAGAACAACAACTTATCAACAACATCAATAACAACATCAACAATTATTATACATCATAACTCCATTAATTCCACCCATCTAAATCCAACAAAACAGCCCCCAATCCATAAATTGCAATAAGGCAACAAACGAGTTTATAATGTCATTTTCTCCGTTCTAATCCGTTAAATCTCTAAACAAACTTGTTAACAATGAAAAAGGGACCTCAATCTTACCTTAAGTATGCAGCAACCAAGTCACCACTCTCCTTCTTAGCTGAATTTTGGCTCAAAATGAAGGCAATGCAACGTACAACACTCTTCTCTTCACGAGCTTCGGAATTCGGGGCTCCGATTTTGGGTCAAAATGGCTTTTCTTAGCCTAGGAGTTCTCTCTCTCTCTCTAATATTTTGGAAGTTCCTAGATGTAAAATGATCAGCCATTTACTGAATTTTCCAGATATGTTAACATTAATGGGCCTCATGGGTCAAAATATACTTATGGGCCGAAATGTAAATGCTTGGGTTGGGTCTCAAGTTGCTGTTCCGCCAGCCCAACTTGCATCGTCCATATCTCCTTATCCAGATGTCACCTATAAGCCCATAATATATGGTTAGAAATGTATTTCAATTATCTACAACTTTCATTTTATGAGTTTTCCCAAATTAACAAATTCGGATGGGGTTACGACCTCCCGAAGTCAGGTCACCCGAAACATAACTAAAAAAAATATATATTTTTTTTCTTCTAAAAAATTTGAGGTGTTACTTTCAAAAAAGAAAATTTTGGGGTGTTACAACAGCGCTTTGAAGCAATCATTTCCCCATGGATAATTCATATATCCTCCGCTTTCAACCAAGTCAAAGTGTAACTTGGGAACAAATGCTCTATTACTCTCAGTTGAGAATAAGAATGTGTTGATAAAATAAAGTATTGCTATCTTAAAAGCATCAGCATCCCCAATTTCCTTTTTTTTTGTCATGAAAAAGCTCAATCAAATCATTTTTCGGCACTTTGGTTAGTCCGTTAAAGTACTTATCCATCAGTCTGTTGGGGGAATCGGGGTCCGAGACAAATTCGCTGTCCATGCCACATTTTAAACCAATCACGATGGCAAACTCTCTAATGCTGAAATGAAGCTCTTTCCCATTCAAATTGATGATAAACATATCATCCCTATCATGCTCTGTCTCGGCATACATCAGGCATCGAATTAGCTGTGGCTGAACATTCAGCTTTGGCAAATCCAGAAATAACCCAAAAGGGGACTCCCTAAACAGCTTCAATTGCGCGTCGTTAAAGCGGTCCTTAACTTCAAGTGGGGCTTCCACGTTGGTGTAAGAACACCAATGAGTCTGTGTCTGAATATATTAAATAAGAGATAGTTACAAAAAAGAAAGCATACATAACTATAAAGCTAGTCAAATCATCTAAATATGAGATATACCAAAGTCCATACATATTTTATACACCAAACTCAAGAATCCAATGACATATCTAGACACATTATATCCACAAAAATGCATTACAACTTTATAACTAAACATGTTACTCAAAAATCTTACAGTCAGCCCACTTTTCATACATATTTCATACACCACCAAATCTAGAATTCAGTGTTTGTTCTCTAGATAAATTGATAACTTAGGAACAGAGAACACAAAAAGGGAATTGCTGATCATGAGGCCCAACGGTCAATGCAAGACCACAAAAAGACACTTATCATACACCAATTTAATTAAATCTAAAACAAATAATTAGACATTAGCCACTTATTTTCAATACTGAAAAACCAACTCAGAACACTTTCCTTACATTTTTCATACAGTACCAATTCAGAAATAAAGTTATACACAATTGTTTAAGAGAAATCATACAGTCAGACCACTTTACATACATATTCCATACACCTCCGGAACTCAAAAAAGCATATAAAAAGACCAATCAAACCCTTTTTATACCACAAATCATACACATGCAAGTAACCAAATATTCAAAGACTAAAGTGTAAATGCTTTTTTATACCATCTTTGTCGGGTTGTTTTTCTTCCTCTTTGATGTTTCACCTTTCTCGACTTTCTTCCTCTTTGATGCTTCACCTTTCTCGACTTTCTTCCTCTTTGATGTTTCACATTTCTCGACTTTCTTCCTCTTTGATGTTTCACCTTTCTCGACTTTCGTCTTCTTTACTGTTTCACCTTTCTCGACTTTCGTCTTCTTTACTGCACCACCTTTCTCAACCTTACTTTTTTTGGCTTCAGGATGCTCAGTTTCTTCTTCGAAATTAGAGTCGTCAGTGACTTTTTTTTACTTACTAGTTGACGTTTCTTTTCGCTTCCTTTTGGAATCATTCCGGGGGGTTGATTTGATTTCAACAATAGTGGGACCAACATTACAAGGATCGTTTAGAACTTTCGTCCTAATTTCATTTTGAACAAACAATCCTTCATCATCAGAATCTTGCTTTTCCCTTCCTCCTTTTTTTACCGGGATTTGAGTGAGTAAATTGAAGTTTGGAATTGGCCCTACTTTCGGGCTTGTTGGGGCCCCCAAAAATCTAGGGCTTTTGCGCATAGGAGAATTTATCGAATTGTTTTTACTCATTTTCACAAAAAAAGGACTGGAATCACAACAATTTAAGTTGGTACAGAATGATGCGCACACAAAACACCTGGAAAATACGAAGTAGAAACCCTAAATAAACCGTTCAAATTGACTGAACAAGATGAAATTGATTGAAATGAAGATAGAAACACATCAATATATATTCGAAACTAACACAACAATAGATGATTGAAACTATATGATTGAAACTAACACAACAATATATGATCGAAACTAAAGGAATTGTGAACCCTAGATTACCTTTACTAATCATGAAATGGAACGAAATAGAGGAAAATGGAATGGAGAATCTCACACATGCGCACACAAAAAAACTGGAAATACAAAGTAGAAACCCTAAATAAACCGTCCAAATTGACTGAACAAGATGAAATTGATTGAAATGAAGATAGAAACACATCAATAGATATTCGAAACTAACACAACAATATATGATTGAAAATATAATTGAAAGTACCACAACAATATATGATCAAAACTAAAGGAATTGTAAACCCTAGATTACCTTTACTAGTGGTGAAATGGAACGAAACAGAGGAAAAATGGAATGGAGAATCACACACTTTACATCAACATTGCAAACACAGTAGAGAGAGAGAGAGAGAGAGAAAAAAAAAATTGTATGAGATGGTGGGTTAAGAGTAGAGAGGGAATATTGCAGAGGAAGAGAAAAATTGCATTCGCAGTTGGGCTAAGATGAACTGCCAAAGCCCAAAATCGCCCAAAATCGTGGTGCGGTACTAAAGCCCAAAACGTGGTACAGTACTAAAGCCCAAATCCGTCATGTTTCGTAAATTGTCGTTATGTTCCGTAAATAAGAAAAAGCATCGTTATATTTTGTGATAAAAAGTCTTAAGTTAGTAGTCTATGTTATTTTCCCTTTAATATATGGGGCCAATATATGGGGCCCACTATTTGTTTTTTAATTAAGGACGGACGACGATAAAGTGTCCCAACTCAGTAAAGTAAAGTAATATTTTAAGAGTAATTCAAATAATAATAAAAAAAAAAATGGTACGAGCTTGTGGTCTAGAGGCAATACGTGGAATTGAGGTTTACAAGTTCAAATTCTAGTGGCCTTCTAGTTGGCTAGTAGCCTGTTTGGCCAAGCTTATTTTTCCTACAAAAATACTTATTTTTTCAATAAGTGCTTATTTTAAAAAAAAAGTGATGTGTTTGGCTAAGCTTTTGAGAGAAAATAAGTACTTTTGTAGAGTAGCAGAAGCAGTTTTTCAGAAACTAAAAAAATAGTTTTTGCCCAAAAGCACTTTTTTAAAAAGTACTTTTGAGAAAAATACACATAGAAGCACTTTTTAAAAGCTTGGTCAAACACTAATTGCTGCTCAAAAGTACTTTTTAAATTAATTAGCCAAACACAAATTGTTTTTAGCCAAAAGTACTTTTTAAAATAAGTTGTTTTTAGAACTTTCCCACAAAAATACTTATTTTTTCAATAAGTGCTTATTTTTTAAAAAAAAAAGTGATGTGTTTGGCCAAGCTTTTGGGAGAAAATAAGTACTTTTGGGGAGTAGCATTTTTTCGGAAGCTAAAAAAAATAGCTTTTGCCCAAAAGCAATTTTTTGAAAAGTACTTTTGAGAAAAATACACATAGAAGCACTTTTTAAAAGCTTGGTCAAACACCAATTGCTGCTTAAAAGTACTTTTTAAATTAATTAGCCAAACACAAATTGTTTTTAGCCAAAAGTACTTTTTAAAATAAGCTGTTTTTAGAAACTTGGCCAAACAGGCTATAAGTTGGGGTTTCCCACCTCCTTTATAAACTTTTAGGCCTCATTTATTTTCATTAAAATTAAGACGTCTGAATCTGAATACACATCTAAATGATTAATATGTTGTCTCTAGATCTGAACACTGAATGATTTAGACTGTTTGTTTTCTCAACATCTGAATGTGCATAATGTATTTATTTATACACAATAAATATAGAATTCAAATAAAATCGGAACAAAAAAATAAATACAAATTTAATAAAATAAAAATATTATGTGATAAAAATATGAAACATTTATGTTTGCTAGTAATAATGAAGATGTTTGTAGTGATGGTGGGTGTTTTTTTTTTTTTTGGGGGGGGGGGGGGGGGTCTGGGGTTGGGGGGGTTGCGCGGCTGATGGTGAGGAGGTAGTTGGGGGTAAGGTAGGTGGTGGGTGGTGAATGTGGTGGGGTGGTAGGGGTGGGTGGGTTTGTGGAGTAGGGGTGGTGGGTGGTTTTGTGGTGTGAGGGTAGAGGCTGGGGTGGTGTTGGTGGTGAGTGGGGGGTAGGGATTGGGGTATGAGTGGTGGGTAGTGGAGGGTTGGGGTGGGTAGTGGTGGTGGAGGGGGGTAAGTAGTGGGTGGGTGGGTGGTGGGAGTGAGGGGATGGAGAGAGATGGAGCCGGTGGTAAAAATTATTCATACAAAATATCTCTTAATGATATTAAGACTTTGTTCAAGATCTTAAGGAATAAGATCAATTCAGACCAAATAAGTGTTTAGATCTTAATGTAAACAAATGCACTTAATGGTCTAAGGTCTGAACCATTCATATTAAGACCTCCATTAAGTAAACAAATGAGGTTAACCAATAAAGAAAGATATTTTTACACCAGATTTGTTTGACCATTTAAATATTTATCGGTAATAATTTGTGCAAAAAGGTAAATTTTCTTTACGTCACTACCGAATGGAGAAATTTTTAAAAAGTTGCACACAGAGGAAGAAAGTGACACACTAACAAACCTATATATTTTAATGGTAATAAGCCATACGAACTCACATTTAATTTTTACATATATTCTATCGAATACTTTATTTCAAGTTGGAGAGTCTAGAAGGGTGATTAGAAAAAACAGGGGGCTGATTTACAGAAATGTCTCTTTTTTACGTTACCATTTACATTTTGTTCCTATTTTAAGAGACGTGAAAATATAGGCTGTGGGACAGACGATGCATTAGAGTCTTGTCTAAAGCCTCATTTGTTTTCATTAAGATTAAGACGTCTGAATCTGAACGCACATCTAAATGATTAAGATGTTATCTCTAGATCTGAATGCTGAATGGTTAAGACTGTTTGTTTTTCAACATCTGAATCATAATGTATTTATTTAAACATAATAAATATATAATTCAAATAAAAAAGTAACTAAATATTAAAAAATAAATACAAATTTAATAAAATAAAAATACTATTTGATAAAAAAAATGAAACATTTATATTTGCTAGTAACGATGGAGATGTTTATAGTGGTGGTGGGTGGTGGGTTAGGTTTTGGGGGGTGGGGTGGATGGTGGTGGGAGGGTTGTGAGGGTGGTGGTGGTGCAGCGGGTATGGGGGTAGGGGTGGTGGTGGTGGTTGGAGGAGAAGGGAGTTGGGGTAAGGTAGGTGGGGGTGAGAGGTGGGTAAGTGAGGTTGGGGTGGTGTTGGTAGTGGTGGTAAGTGGGCGGTAGGGTTGGGTGTAGGTAGTGGAGGGTTTGGGTGGGTGGTGGTGGGGTGGATAGGGCGAGGGTGGGTTTGTAGGATGGGGGGTAGTGGTTAGGGTAGGTGGGGTTGGGGTGGTGGGTTGGGGGGTTTGGGGTGGTGGTGGGAAGAAGGGGGGTGAGGGAGGGATGGAGCTGGTGGTAAAAATTATCATACAAAATACCTCTTAATGATATTAAGACTTTGTTCAAAATCTTAATGATTAAGACCCATTCAGATCAAATAAGTGCTTAGATCTTAATGTAAACAAATGCCTTAATGGCACAAGATCTGATCCAATCAAATTCAGACCTCCATTAAGTGCAAACAAATGAGGCCTAAGTCTACAAAACTTTTCGGAGATATCTCTTTTTCATTTTTTTGTGCAGATTGCCCTTCAAAAGCAATGGTCTTTAAGTTTTTCCCCTTAAATTGGTGGTCTTTAAGTTTTGTTCTTCACTAGAAGCCCTTTGGTTCCGGGTTTGAACCCTCACTCAATCAAAAAAAAAATTAAAAAAAATCGCAAGGCAGAGTTTTGCATTCAAAACTCTGCCTGAGGCCTAACTTGCTACAAACTCTGCCTTGCGATTTTTTTAATTTTTTTTTTACTGAGTCGAGATTCGAACCCCGAACCTCATGATATTAGGCGAAGGGCAAATATTACAGACCACCAATTTAATGGCAAAAATTAAAGACCACCTCAAAATAAGGGCACTCCTGCGAATTGCCCTCTCTTTTTCAGGTCATAATTTTGTCACGTTACAATATTGTGATGCATACAATGATACGTTCAATCAACAATAAATGATTTTTTTGGTTGAGTTATTTTTTAAACAGATTGATGTAGTTTTTGTGGTTTATATTGGTTAGAAGTTTGGAGGAAGTTCTTGTCATCTTTGCCAATTTGGCTTCCCAACTTTTTAGAACAAGCATTTATGTGAGGAACTAAGAAGGAATATTGATTGGAACATGATTAACTCCATGGATAATGGTCCATTTATCTATTGAAACTGCACGTGTTTAGCGTCAACAAGATATGAATCTTTTTGTGTGCAAATGATGTTAATATTTTGGATACAAAATTACTAATTATGTAAGGTTAGGTATATGTCTTCTTACTCGAATCTTAGTTCGAAGGTCTTGGCCTGATTTTCACCTTCACCTTTATTTTTCGATTTATTTATTTATGAGAGAATAGTATTTTAGGTCCCTCAGTAATTAGTAAATTTCAATTTTGGTCTATGTGATATATGATTTAACACGTTTAACTTTTAATTAATTAAAATGTATGTTTTAATTTTTTTATGTAGAAATAATTATATTACATTTAAATATTAAGTAACAATACGAGCTTAATATATATATATATATATATATATATATATATATATATATATAAGAAATGAGTTAAAAGGTAAATTTTCTTCTCATCCCTACCGAATGAAACAAGTTTAGAGAAAGTGCATACCGAGGTAGAAAGTGATACATTACTAACTCTAATTAATTTAAAGGTATTAAAAGACTATTTATATCACACCCTTGATGTGTTCCTTCTCCGAATTTTGTTAATATGGAATGTTTTGGGCATCAAGCTACTCTTTTTTATTTTTTATCCTATGTATCTTTATTTCATGCCGTAGAGTTATGAATAACGAGAAGGGATGAGTTACAGAATTGTCTTTTCTGTGATCACTTTCTGGAGTTTGTTCTTATTTTAAAAATTGCACACATAATTTTAGGGATAGATAAAATCCAATATAACTTGTGAGATATTGTAATATATATGCTGAAACTAAATGTTAACTATGCTGATTAAAATTTAATTTATACTGAGGCAAAATTGTTGAAGGAAAAAAACTAAAGACCCTAAATTTAGGGGACAAAAATTAAAGATCACCCCGAAATAGACATTTGTACAACAAATCTTCGTGATTAGATGAGTAACCGCTTTGGGGCTAAACACATTAGTCATGTGGGCCTAATTTGTCACGTGGACTTTGCTGAATAAATATCTGGCCTAATTCCATCACAATCAATCGTAGGTTTCATACCACGTAGGCCTTGTCTCCCTATCACACAATGACATCACCTTATCACTACCTCTCTTTCAATTCATGTGATATAGTTTGACTAGATATGAAATTTAAAAAGATTTTTTTTTAAATATTTATGATTTAAAATAAATCATAGATATTTGTGTGGTTATAAATCATTTCATTAAAGCTAAACGGGAAAATTTTAAATTAAATTATTTCTAAATATAGAAATGTATCATTCTTTTCGCGATAGACTAAAAAGAAAAGTGTATCACATAAATTGGATCTTAATTAACCACACATAAATTTTTAAGAAAATAATGAAGACTTTTGAATTATGTGGTTTATAACTAAAGGTGTGTGTGATGTGCGCTAATTTCCTTCAAATCTTGTGGTCTTAAACCCATCAAGTAGGATTTTAAAATTAAATAATTACCAAAGATAGAAAGAAACTCTTTTTGATACGGACCAAAAAGAAAAGTAAGATACTTGAAGTGAGACTAAAGGAGTAATAGAAATAAAGTGAAATTTAGAGAGAGTTAATACTATAACTTTTTTTTGATAATCTTGATAATGATCTTATTCATATTGCAAATAATAAGAGATATTTATAGGAAGAGAAATATTTGGTTACCAAGTAACTAGTTAGATCCTAACTAAATTAGTTTCATAATAGCTATAGGTTATTTTCTTGGTACATTGCTTTGCAATCAAAACTTTTTCTCCAATTATATAAATTAATAAAGTACATACAAAATTATTCTTATTCTAGTGTATTATTATTGTTATTTAATACTCTCTTCGTTCAACTTATGTGACACTGTTTGACTAGGCATAGAGTTTAAAAAAGAAAGAAAATTATTTGAAATTTGTTGTATGAAACAAACTTTAGATGTGGTTATAAATGGTTTCATTAAGGGTAAATTCTAAAATTATAATTATAAAAATGTGACGTTTTATAATAGAACGTGTACCACATAAACCGTAATGTACCGCCTCTTTTCACAATGAATGATACTCCACTTCTCCAAATGGTCTTTTAAGTTTTCAAAAAGTATGTATAACATCTTAATCATAAGGATATTTAGTAGTAATGTTATTTATTCCCCTTAAAAGTTTCATTTAGTTAGCACTTCACTACCTGAACAATAAGGATAGATGATGAAAAACATATGAAAATGACTTTGCTTTTTGGAAACTTCAGATATGTTGAAATAATTTAATTAATAAATATAATTCACTATCATAAGGAGTATTGTCTAGGGAACATAATTTTTTTTTAATTTACTTATCATTTTTCATAATTTTCTAAAAATAAGAATAAAAAGTCATAATTTACAATTTTTCTATATGATTTTGAATGTATTTTACTTTAAAATATTCTGGAATCGCTGCTTGAATAATATAAACGATGTAAAATAGTTTGATCCTTGTATTTAATTTTCTTGTTTTGGCCTATCATTCGTGCCCAATATATTTGTTAGGGGTTTGAATAATTCGAATTCGAATCGAAAGATCTCTCTTATCAAAGGTGTGACTTCATTGTTCATTCCCAAAAATTGAACCAGGATAATCCTCACAACCTTGATGATTGTTTTTTCCAGTTAATTAGTTAGTATTATTTGGACGGAGAGTATTTTTTTCCCACAAAAAATAAAATATTTCCATATTTGTTTTGTGCAGTCGCTAACATATGGCCAACTTTGCCAAAAAGTGTTGAACCCAAATGTAGCTTTAGCCTTTTTCTGATAGTTATAAATCTAGTTGCTTCTTCACCCTAAAAAAAAAAACATCTCTTTTTTTTTTCTTTCTTTATCATCCCTTTCTCCATCTTTCTCATAGTTTCTACTCAAATGTTTCTCCTTTTGATTTCTTCGCCTTGTTAATTAATTAACTGGGGTTCTTTCTAGTTGTTTCTCCTCTTCATGTTTAAAATAACAAGAAAAAGAACTCAATAGAGAGGTCTTAATCAATTGATTTTTCATCATTTCTTGTGCAAGATAGAAGAAATGGGTGATTCTTCTGCTCAATACATCCACATGGTAAGTAACTAAGTATTACCAGTTAACATCTTCTCTTGTAATTTTTTCTTTTGAATCGGATTTAAATTATATGCACTTACGGCAATGGGAACTATATATTGAGGCCATTGCGGGCTCAATAACATATAAAGATATTGACCGAGCACCAAATCGTAGGGACTAATTATAGATTAACGATAGTCGTGCATCTATAAATCATTTTTTGGGTGCGTCACCGATTGAAGTTGTAATGAATTTCGTCAAAATCAGTGTAATTTAACTTGTTATAGCAGATTATTTTTGTTATTTATGGTAACTTATCATGAAATGCTTACTAAATAGAGTTATTTGCAATTATCTATTAATTGATTTGATTATATAAATATTTTTATACTATTGATGTGTAGAGCTTAAACTTCTTTTCTCTTAATTCTTCTACTACTATTTTCTTTTTGGTTTTGAATTGTTCTTTTTCAGTGGTAAGTTTTTAGGTGATAATAAATGATGGGGGGTTATGTATAATATTTAGTGATGAAGAAATTAAGGGGTGGTGGATGCAGGTGCAACACTTGATAGAAGAATGTATAATATTCAATATGAGCCAAGAAGAATGTATGGAAGCACTTTCCAAACATGCAAATATTCAACCTGTTATTACTTCCACCGGTAATTCCACCAGCTTACTTTTTATACTTCTTTTTTTTCTTGCTTCCTTTTTCTCTTGTTCTTTGCTTGGGTATAATTTCTTGGGGTTGGGGGAGGTAGTTATAACAATATAGTCAATGGATTTATTTGTTTTTTCGTGGAACTATATGGTATATATTCCTTGGTATCCCTTACTTGGATCACGATTAATTTAGATTCGCGCCGTATATATAAGGCTGAGGACTTTTTCTGTTCTAAGGGTGTGAACTCGAAAATTTTAATAAAGGATAGATGAATCTTATTTATCCTACCACATCTCCTATGTGTATCAGTAGAATTACCTGGTTTTTTTATCAAAAGATCAAGTGACCTTCTCTGACAAATTAAATTACACTGACTGCCTAAAAATTCAGCGAATATAAAGATAAATCCATTAATTCTTTTCCCTTTTATTATGAATACTATTTAGTGTTAGTATAGCTTCATTTGCCTGATAATTAAGTTGGGAAGAGTTCAAACGCACATTCACAGTCGAGAATAATTTGAGCTTTAAGGAAGAGAACATGTACATGTGGAGATGTGTGTATTATAACTTGTTGGTTTGTTTTGGGCATGTTAAAATCTGATTTCTATAATTAAATGATACATAGTATCTCTCATACGCAGGGTTGTGTTTGCTTAGTTACGTTTTAGCGCCGAATTGATAAATATTACTCATTGGTAGGCCTTAGGAGGAATTTATTCTTTAATTCCTAAACAATATTGACAATTTCAACAAAGAATAAATATATTTCCTAATTTATTTAAACCATGCGGTAAGAAACGCAAATATTACTTTAGCTTTCATTATATCCCATTTCAGGCAAACAATGGTATACAAAACAAATTTCTGAAGTTTTTACACTATTTTTAAGATTTTGAATTGAATTTCACAATTTTGGTCAGCTTTCCCGGAGAATATAGTGAACAAATATGAACACGCACAAATTCACGTTTATGTATCGTGTATGACGAGGATAAAGACAAAATTATAAATTAATGTCGACTCAAGTTGGCTTCGAAAAATATCAAAATCCAAATGTATACTTCAAATACTGTAGAGTATAGGATTCATTATTTAGTTTTATACGATTGAAAATTTAGTTCTAGTTTAGCCTGAGTTGAACCTCAACTATAATTACAAATTAAAGTGCAGTTTGATAAGTCAAAACTCAAAAGTATATATATATACACACACATATATATCAAATAATCGGAAAAAACAAATTATCACATAAAATAGATCAGAGAGATTGTTGTATGTATATTTTAACTTGAATAATTAAATTGTATGCAGTGTGGAAGGAGTTGGAGAAGGAGAACAAAGAGTTCTTTGTGGCGTACAAGAAAACGAGAGAGGAAAAAGGATCATCAATACAATTATTGGAGACGACAAGACAAAGAATCCTTAATATGGTATTGGATTCTTCTTCTAAAGATTCCAATAACAAGTGACAACAATATTGCCTTCCTCTTTAATCTTGGGACAACGATGTTTGATGTGAACTTTCAAAATTAAACTAGCTTTAAGGGTTAGTTCATTCATGCATATTACCAACTTCTGGCACCTCAAAACGGTTCTAGGGTAATAAAACAAGATAGGGTTGTAGGGAAGGTGTAGTCCTAAGTCCTAACTAGGTTGTCTTATTCAATTTTTGTTTTCATACAAATCTAATGTTTGGTATTTGCTTTATGATTACTACTTCTTTAGATTTGTGTTGGAAAATTTACTTGCAAACACTTTTTACTGACAATTAAATTTTTAAAATTCGAATTTGAAACTTTTATATAGTTGAGAGAGAGAGAAAAAAGAAGAAGGAGATTTACCATCAAATTTAACCGTAACCTTTGGTGACATCAGTTATCTATCCTCGGTATACAAAGTGGAGACATGAATTTTACTAAGAGAGTGTTAAAATGTAAAGAAGTACATCCACAAAGAAGCTAAGAGGAGTTATGAAATTTTTATCCAATTACATAATATAATTTTACACGTGTCAATTAACACCCCTTATATACATGTGGCTGAGCTACCGCTTATTCCTGGGAAAAACTTAATTATTTGGTTTACATGACTGATATGACACTAATTGCGTGTAATTTTTATTGATTAAAAAATTGGTCAATTTAAATCTTACTTTTCGTTAGTCCACAAGCTTTAAGTTCACTCTCGTGGGATAAAAAGATGTACTCCTCCTTTTCAGTTTATACGAGGGTTTTTCTTTAATTATGATTTTCTTCAACTCTTTTTATATATTGTAAAATTATATTTTTTATATATTTTTAAATATGTAAATTTTATTGTAAAATATACTCGAAAAATCAGTATTTAAAATCAAGTAAAAAATTAACAACTTTGACCCTCTGAACATCCTCAATATCACATAATTGATGTTAGTAATATGAATCACTGAGGGCTTGTTTCGTACGAGGGATAAGAATAAATAATCCTTAGATTATATTTGAGATGAGTTTATTCCACATTTGATTGGAATGAAATCACGGTATAACTAATTCCGAAATTAGTTATTTCGGAATTGTAGTGTTATTTTATTTCTGTGAAAGAGTGGATAAGGATAAGTTATCCTGGGATCATGGGCGGAGTCACCTTAGGCGAAGAGTGGTCAGGTGCACACTCTTCGCCGAAAATTACGCTATGCACATAAGTTAAATATTAACTATTATGAATATATATTTAATTTTACACGCCCTTAATACAAGTAAAAAGAAAATTTGCATATCTTTCTTCAAAAGTGACACCTAAGTATTTATGGAGTACTACTATATGTGAGAAAGATAAAAGAGTTGGGATTTGTGAAGCTGACAAGCAAAACTGTTTGACACGTTATTGCCATGTCCTACAGACTCCATTGCCTCCTCCGTCCACGTGTCAAAGTTAAAATAGTCCATGTTGTCATCTTTGTTTTGGTTTTCTGTAGTTGTTTATATATGCAACTTAAATAACAGGGCAAGTGACAAAAAGGGGACGGATTTGTTTGCAACATATAATCTTGAATTGTGTGAAAAGTGACCTTTCTAATGGCCATCATATATGTGACATCTTTGGGTCCATAACACTTTAGGGCTCGAGGTTTTTAGCTCCGTGTGGATTCGTACAAGTATTTTAAGAGCTCGAGCTTTGTATAAGTTAGCTCCACGTGGATACAATGGTATATCTTTTTTACATCGTGATGTTTGAGCTTAGTTGTGCGGCATCTCGACTAATAATTTAAAATCACATGATAGTTAAAAAACAATATTAAAACTACACGATAATAAGAAATATAACCAAAAAAGCTTTGGAGGGGGGGGGGGGGGGGGGGGATTTTATTGGTCTTTTAGTTGATGTACAAATGAACTGAATTAACTTCCTATTTATAGAAGAACTGAAGCTGCTGTGTAAGCTACTTGTAAGTTGCCTGCTTGATTGCAAGCTTATTCATGAGAAGCTACTTGCAAGTTGCTGTGTAAGCTATTTGTGAGCTGTCTGCTTGATTGTAAGTTTTATCAATGAGAATTGTGTGTTTGAATGGACGTCCACAATACGGTTATTTATAACAGTGTATTTATAACATCATGTCATATTTAATTCACCAGTATATGTTCAAACTAAGGTTGTCTAATGAAATGGGATATCTCCGTCCCGTCCCGTCCCGTCCCATTTCGTCAAACGGGACGGGACTAGTGTTTCATCCCTCCTATCCCATCATATGTACTTCTATCCCGGTCCTTTCTATCTCCTTAAGTTTGTTTCCCGTCTCATCCCGTTCTATTTAACTGTCTCATCCCACTTAAATTAGAAAAATCATGTTTGTATGTTTTGAATTTGCAATATTATTAATTTAAGTTTGAAATTTATTTTAAAATTGTGTCATTTACTAAATTTATATCGTCTTCTAAGTTGTATCATACTATCATATTTTTATAATTATTTTAGTGCTTACATATTAAATAATTTTTTTAAAAAAAAAAACCCACTAAGGCCTAATATAAGCACACGCGAAAGACTCAACAATGACTATATAGAAAAAATTTATCAAACTAAAGAGAGAAGGTAGGAGACTTTATTTAATAACTCAAAACTCTTGAATCTCACTACAATGAAAATATGTGACATAGCATCCCTATTTATAATACTAGAAACCAAAATAGACTAGGACTAGAAAAAACCTATTCCACTATGGATTTGATAAATAAATACTAACTAGACATGAATTAAATAAACTAAATCCTAAACAACTTAGATTCTCTACTCTTGGTTTATTTCCTACATAACCCCCCTTAAACCAAGATCTTCAAACTTGACCATGCCTAGCATCTTCTTCAACTTTATGAACAACTCCAATTTAGTGGCTTTGTGAAAACATCAGCAGCTTGTTCTTCATTCTTGCAATAACCGACAACTATCTCCTTATCTTGAACCAAATCATGAATAAAGTGATATTTAATGTCAATGTGTTTGCTGCGGCCATGAAAAACTGGATTCTTTGTTAACTCAATCGCAGACTTGCTATCACAAAATATTTTTGTAGGACTATCTTACTTGTGTTGAAGAAATCCAAACATCCTTCTCAACCATAATGCTTGTGTAGCACTACTTGTTGTAGCCATGTACTCTGCTTCAGTTGTTGATAAAGTAACAACTTGTTGCTTTTTTGAAGACCAAGAAAATATACCAGACCCCAAATAAAATGCATACCAGAAGTGCTTTTTCTTTGCATCATATCACCAGCCCAATCATTGTTTGTAAATCCAACAAGACTACTATCATTGGTCTTTGAATAAAATATGCCATCAGATTGCGTACCTTGAATATATCTCAAAATTCTCTTAGCTGCTTGCAAGTGTGATTGACGAGGCGACTCCATAAATCTGCTTATTAATCCAACTCCATAAGTAATGTCAGGTCTTGTAGAAGTCAAGTACCTTAGACTCCCTACCAATTTTCTAAAATATGTCGCATCAACAAAATCACTAGTTCCATTTTTAGTCAACTTCAACTTTTTTTCAACAGGGGCCAGAATTGGCTTGGCTTTGTCCATATTAAATCTCTTCAAAATATCACCAGCATATTTTTTCTGAGAGATAAAAATTCCACCTTCCAATTGAGAAACTTCAATGCCGAGGAAATAAGACATTAGTCCCAAATCGGTCATCTCAAACTGTCTAATCATGACCTCCCTAAATTCAGAAATTAGTTTGGGATTATTGCCAATAAATATTAAGTCATCCATGTATAAACATACAATGAGAATGTCTCCACCAGAATTAAATTTGATGTATAGTTTATGCTCATAGGGACATCTATGAAAATCATGTCGAATAAAATAAGAATCAATACGAGTATACCATGCTCTAGGAGCTTGTTTTAACCCATATAACGCCTTCTTCAACTTGTAAACTTTATTTTCTTGACCCTTTTCTGACATAGCCTGCAGGCTGCTCGACATACATTTCTTCCTCAAGAACACCATTCAAGAAAGCAGATTTCACATCTATTTGATAAATTTTCCAACAACTATTGGCAACAAGAGAAATAATCATATGAATTGTATCAAGTCTTGCAACAGGTGCAAATACCTCAAAATAATCAATACCTGCTTTCTGCTTGTATCCTTTAACAACTAATCTTGCCTTAAAGCGATCAACTTCTCCAGTTGATTTGTATTTGGTCTTGTATACCCACTTGACTCCAATTGGCCTTTTCGAAGGTGGTAAAGTAGTCAATTCTCATGTGTTATTTTTCTCAATTGCATGAATTTCTTCATTCATTGCATGTATCTAACAATCATCTTTCGCAGCTTCCTCAAAAGTAACTGGATCACAGTCTGCAAATAGAGCAAAATTCACAATATCTTCGTCGGATAAGTCATTATCATTACCAACAACATAGTCTTGCTATCACATTCCGTAAATTCGAGTTAGGTGTGAATGTGTAAAAATCTAGTGTTAAGATGATATTATACCTATATGAATCCATTCTTGATGAATTCGGGTGGAAGATGGTCGTTTTGAAGTCAAACCAACAATTGAAGTTCTTAAGGGCTCTTAAATTCGCCTAAGTTTTGGTAGGTCTATCTTCTGGGCGATTTTCATGAAAATGTGTTGCGAATTTGGAAAAACTTCCTCGATGAAAGTTGTAGATCTTTGAAATAGATTTCCAATGGTAGGTCTCCCAGCCCAAGAAAAGTTATGTACAAAAAGTTATGATCGTTTTACTGAGCGAAGGTCAATTGTCGAAAAAGAAAAATATTGTGTTGGGCCCGCGTCGCGGACCCAACACGGAAAAATCAGCTGCAGACCAAAATAAAAAAGTGATCAGGTGCTGAACCCGCGACGCGGACTCAGCACGGATCGGGAATTATTTTCTGATTTCGAATTTCCTTTAAGTCCTAATTCATTGTGTTATTTCCCACTTCGTTTCAAATCAATATTTCTGAGGACAAGAACCCTAGAAAAGTCTCTCTAAACCTAAGGTGAGTTCTCACTCAATATTGATCATTCCCACACCATATCCATCCCCTCTTGATAGCAAATCATCTCTCTAAAACCCTAAGTTCTTGTATTTTCAAGAAGAAGAAGATAGGGGCGTGTGGAATTCATCTATGATTGTTGAACCTTGGGAATCCAATTTAGTAGCTTTTTAGCGGGATTAAGGTATGTCTCTTTTGAACATACTCTTTTGACTATGAAGATGATTTGTATGTCTCTTTAAAAATAAAATCCTTTTTTTTTTAATATAAAGGTAATTCATATGTCTCTTTTACAAACTCTCTTGAAAGATTGGTTCTTTATAAAAGTAAGTTTTGAATGATATGATGAATTGGTTTTACATTCTTGAAATCTATTACACGCTTTGATTAATGGTTAATGTGCGTGAGGGGACAAGCTCACATTAAACCTAGATTGTAACAAACCCTATATATGTATAAGGTATTATGAATGTTTCCCTCTATGAGAGATCCTTAGTGATGATGGTTAATTGTTGGTATTGATGATTTTACAAAGGAACTATGACAAATTAATATTGTTTAAAGAAGTGGAAACGTTTTCAAGATTATCTATGAAATTATGGATTTTCATAATGGCATAATGAACTTTAATGTTATTTGATGGAGTGACTACTTTGAAACAAATTGTGAATCGGCTTCTATGCTATGAACTTTGTTGTTGTGTTTGGCCTAGCTACTCGGGAGGAAGGGTAGCCACTATGGATCCTAGTGTGTCATTGCCTAGCCATTCGGGAGGAAGAGTGGCCACTTCCGGGTTCGCTACCCGGAGTGTGATTTATGCCTAGCTATTCGGGAGGAAGGATAGTCACCGCTGGGTTCGCTACCCGGGGTGTGATTTATGCCTAGCTATTCGGGAGGAAGGATAGCCACCGAGAATTATATGTTCCGGTATGGTGCGCTATGCGCGGTATGCTTGATTCTTGGGCCTGTATTGGCATGTGTGGCATTCTTATTCTTTTATGGAATTGTTGATGACTATCTTAATTGATTTAAAAGGCATATTTGAAGTTTTAACTTGACAAGATGTTTTATAATCGGTTTTGATACTTATTTTTGAGATACATGAACTGAATAACTGTTCTTACATTGCTCTCACATGACTGGCAAGACTAATTTCTTTATGTATTATGTACTCTATTTTCTTATTACTTATTGTCCCCGAGGCACTCACTGAGTACGAAGTACTCAGGCATACCATTGTTGTTTTTTATGGTATGTTAGGAAACGGAGAGGAGCAGGTGTCACGACCCGACTAGGGGCCGTAACGGGTACCCGGGGCTAACCACCGAGCACCACTCATTCTATTGCTTATCATACTCACTATGCGTTCATTCATTAGTCTTGTGCTCATAATCATAGGAAAACCATTTTCATTTGAAACATGCTTACTTTTATAAACATAAGCCCTTCGGCTATCAAAATAATAATATAGATACAATAGTAACATCGTGAGACCATACTACCCACACATGTGTATCTACGAGCCTCTACTAGAGTACTAGACATATGGACGGGACAGGACCCCGTCGTGCCCAAAATACATATATATATATATATATATATATACACACACAAAAGAATAAACCAAATAGCACCTCCGGAATAATGGAGTGCTCCTGTATATCTGCTGATAACTTCTACGAGTCTGGATCACCTCCTTGTCTACCTGTGGGCATGAGCACAGCGTCCAAAGAAAACGGACGTCAGTACGAACATTGTACTGAGTATGTAAGGCATGAATGGAATGAACATGATAGAGAAATCATAAGTCATTAGGTAAAGATACAACCTGCGTAACTTTTAAGGGTGGATACATTTCATACATATATCATATATATATAATCATAGTACATGTATCATCATAGCGCATACATCATCGTATCATATAAATCATCATCGTTAACTCGCGTCCGGGTAACCATCATATGCCGCCCACCAGTGGTGATCATGCCCGGCCCTCTAGGCTCGGTGTAAACATAGCAGCCCGCCTTAGCGGTGACATGCCCGGCCATTTAGGCACGGTGGAATCGTATGCAGCCCGCCTTCGCGGTGACATGCCCAGCCAACTAGGCACGGTGAAATCGTATCATCATATAATCAATCATAACTCATCATTATTACACATCTCATAGGCATATCATAACTTAACATCATCATACATTCATCATTAATCCTACATTAGAACTTGGAGGTAACCATGGCTAGGTCGAGGTGACATAAGGTCGTGAACCCTCGACTACGTTATGGAGTGATCATAATCGTCATGTCTCACCTTGGAGGGACTAGCATTTTAAGGTGAGTGTACACAAGGAAAATCATCAATGAAACTATACTTAGGATCATTAGCTTCATGGACATCTTATATTACTCTAGGATTCCTCATACTTATATTCATCATCATCATTAACATGCTCATATCGTGTCTCCTTTCTTTATCATGTGCATAAGTAGCTTTCTATAGTCATGGACTCATAATTTCCATTATTAAAGAAGATTGTGGAAAATAAGGAAGATTCATGCCTTAGAAGGAAAGGTTTAGCCTTACATACCTCTTTCGTTTAGCTATTCCATCATTTGATCGTTCTTCTTCGTTGCTCGCGTTTCTACCTTCAAGAAAGTCCATACTCATATTAGATAATCGATAACATAAGCGCGTTTGAACTAAGCTAGAGAAATTTGAGCAGCGTCTCCTCTATTTATACTACTTTCTCCATATCATATATCAACTCCCAAACGTCAATAACAACATTCATAATATCATCATCAATAACTTCTATCAAATTCATCATTATCCAATCCCCACAATTTCCTCTCAAGGTCATCCATAATCATGATCAGAGTACAACATTACATTCATTCTCATCTAATGTTTCTATCATGCTCTTGACATCCTTCATAACGTAATTACAATCTCAACATATCAATATTCATGATTCATTCCAAACTACTACTAAAAAATGACATTATTCCCACTTTCATGACCCATTTCCTATACCCTTCTACAATCCAAGTGTTTCAACTTTTCAACACCTTAAATAACATTTAAATACCATAAAACTTACCTTTGATAGTGTGGGAATGAGCTTTAAGTGGAAATACTTCACTTGAGCAAAACCCTAGTTCCACTTCTTATGGAATTTCTTGACTTGGATGAACTTTAATGTGTTTCTCACACTTAATTTTGTTGGTTTGAAGAAGTTGATTACCAATTTCTCTTGGGTTCTTGTATATGAAGTGTGTGGAAGGTTCAAGAGAACTCTTGAGTTGTGGAGAATGAAAATGAAATGAAAATAATGAACTTGGGTCTCTTATTTAAAAACATAAAATCTGTCGCGACATAATTATACGGACACTTATACGGTCCGTTTAAATTTATACGGTCCGTATAAGTGACCGTAAAATCATCCCAATCAGCAACTCATTCTGTGACCATTATACCGCACATTATACGGTCTGTATAAATTTATATGGTCCGTATAAGTGACCGTATAATCCCATCAGTGGGGGACCTTCACTGTGATGATTCTGCGAACCATTATACGGACCGTATAATATTATACGGACTGTATAATTGGTCGTATAATGTTATACCCCATTTTAACCGGGTTGAAGCGGAGTACAACATATTTGAGATTCCTATATTGCTTTATTTTAAGGATTCGTCACCTAATTAGTTTAATGGTGAATTAGGACACCTAATTTATTAACTAAGGCAAAGCTAACTAAACCTCTGTTAATAGTCTGCTTAATCAGTGTGATTCTAGGTAAGGGTTCTATATTATCCTAAAGGGAAGGGGTTAGGCATCCTTTAGAATCCGTTAACTACGGGTATCCGGCCAATCTTAGGTTAATTAATTGAGGTTTAAAATTTAAGAAAATAGCTTCTGAGAAAAAAAAATAACTTATAGCTAACATAAGTTTAAAATATTATTATATGAATGATGCACTCTATATGGTGAAAATAAGTACTTAATGTTCAGAGCGGTAATCCTAAATGATAGAATCTACCCCTTTCTAATCCTACATGAATCATAGGTCCTCCACCTAATTTTAAGCCACACACAATCCAAAACGCAGACAAATTAGCAATCATAAAAAATGGATGAAAGAAAATGAATGATAAGGAAGAAAAAAAAAAGGGAAAATGTTACAGGCGGCTTTTAACGAGTTTCGCCTACCCGAAGTGATCTAAGAATTACGGAACGAGATGACTCTATGGATGGGTGTGTCGAGTCTCATCTTGAGACTTTGTTTTGATAAAGTCCCGAATTAAGACTCCGTTTGCTCCGATGTGCACATGTAAAAGAAAGGGGAAAAAAGATAAAGATTAGCACCCAACTGTGACAAAAGCTATTATTGTTCTGAGAAAAGGTAACAGATTAATTAGTTCCTTCTTTACTTTACCCAAGTATAGAAAACAACAAAAAGAAGCTAAAAACATGAGCGACATTATTTTCAAAGCGAACCACATAGAAGAACAGCAAACAAGAGCTAACTAATAGCAGAAACTAAGAAACAGCCGTGATAAGAAACTACCTATAACATGAACGCAAATAAACAGAAACAAGAATTTCAAAGCAAACCACATAGAAGAACAGGATTGTAAAATGAAAGGAAGAAGGAAAATCACTTAAACAGATTCTGAAAGAAAAGGGGAAACTCATTAATTGAAAATACCACAGTGAGGGAAAGTTAAGGCGGAACCAAACTTGAAATTAACAAAATATTCATAACTAATGACTCTGTTCCGTTGGCAAACAGCTAACATTTAGTTACGTTTAGCATGGTATGACTATTCTTGGATCATGAACAAAATTAGCTCAATGTTTAATCGAAATCCAGAGCCAGAAAAGGTAACGTATTGGTTATGCTTAGTTCTATCTCCGTTAAAGATAACAAGTTGTTGAGTTTTAACTAGTTGCTCTTAACACTGACCTTCACCATATACTAAGGGAGAAAATGCAGAGAGAACATAGTAAAACTTCATATTTTCATACAGTAGCAAGGAAAACTAGTTTTTTTAGCTAGATAAAACAAACTTAAGCTAATCTTATAAGAAACAGTCACATAGAGTTAAAAGTAGAAGAATTCTAAAATATAGAAGGAAATTACTGAAACTACTAATCTAATCTACTTCTAATAAAGATAATAAATCAACTAATCTCTAAACTAATATAAAATTATAATCGGCAGAATTAAAATAGATATGCTAAGATAATGAGAGAATTACCTTCTTCGGGTGCAGCGAAGTGGGTGCGGGGTTCCCAATCTACTCGAACACTATCGAATCCAAGCTTGCGATGCTCGGATTCAAAGCAATACCAAAGGACAAAAGAGGAACAAAAGATGATCTGGTCTTTAAAGCACAACCAACGCAAACGAAAACAAAAATGACTGGATTTTGACTCGATATTCAGAAATAAAGCTGATGCACTAATATTGCTTAAGGGATTTTGATCGCTGAAAAAAAAACCTAGTTCTTGGGGAATTTCATGAATCCAAAAAAGACCTCGTTTCAGAACTTAATTTCAGGGGGGGATTTTGCGATTCAAGCTCTGGTTTTGTAAGGGATTTTTGCAATTCCAGGGCTTCCGAAACTTTTCTCTCTAAAAAAAAAACCTCCCCCAGACGATTTAAAACCGTTACCCTTTATAGGGTTTTCTTTGTGTTATGTTGAAATATACGCGTGGGGAACATGGGGGGATGGGGATGGCAGTGAGCGTGGGAGACAAGGAGAAGTGGAGAAGACAGAGGGAACAAGGGAGGATGGTGAGGGAGATGCAGGAGAGAAGAGAGAAGGGAGCGGGGGGTGTGCGGCTGAAGAGGAGGTGAAGGAAAATGTTAGGGTTTCCTTTGTTAAATGGAAAAAACGGGTCGGGTCGGGTAATTTTGTGGGCTGGGTTGTTTTAAATTGTTGGGCTGGGTATTAAAACGAATGGGCTGGTAATTATTCTAAGTGATAATGGGCTAATCCGAAAATAATGTTGTTGATTGGGCTTTGATTTGGATCAGATGAATTAAAAATATGAGCTGAGTGAAAGAAAATCCCCTATTTTAATTAATTGTATGCTAAGTGTGCTAAAATAATCCCCTAATATGAAAGTATGTATTTATTAGTATTCAGATGAAAATAAAATGATACGACGTCGTAATAGTTGTGCAATAATATTTTAAAAGTCAACGGTAAATAAATGTTGTTATTTAGTTGCGCAAAATAAATGCGATGCGTGTGCATAAGACGGTAAAAATGCTGAAATGATAATTATGATAATACTGGTAATAATAATAATAATAATAATAATAATAATAATAATAATAATAATAATAATAATAATAATAACAAAATAATAATAATAATAATATAATAATAATAATGGTAGTAGTGACGGTAGTAAAAGATAATGAAAGGATAATGAAATGCCGGTATTAATAAAAGCTAATTATAGTAAAAAATGCAAATAATTATTTTTTAAAGTTGCCAAAATATTAGAAGCGAAAAATAGGTATTTCGGAGGAAAGTTGGGACAAAATTGGGTGTCAACAACTTGTCCCTCTTTGCCCGGTAATGATGAAAGAATATTCGGGCAAAGACGTTGACCTAGTAGCCTATTTTGTCCCGGCTAAAGGATTTTGGAGGACTAAGGGTAAAGCAATTTTGAGAAAATTACGGCCGACTCCGGTCTCCGAGTTGCCTACATATCTCGGGTTGCATGAGAATCAGGCCGTGTGTAGTTCTGGGATGACTACGACCCCTATGAATAATAGACCCCGATTGGTGCGAATCTTTGCAAAATATTGTCCCAGTGTCGAATTATGATGACACTGGGTATTATGATAGAACTCTGAAAATTGAGTGTGCTGGAATGCGAGCGGGATATTTGGAATTGGAGCCGAGTGTTCGAGATAGATCTTTGACTCTTGTCGGGAAGTCTGTTTTCCTTCCCGACGCATTGCCCCAGTTCGCTGCCGAAGAAATAGTTCCACGTTGCGCTAAAGCTCCTGCGAAACTTTAAACTAGATAAAAATAGTCAGTAAAAATAAATATCGAAATAAAGCGATGTAAAATAAGCCCATAAAAACTACAGTGATTAAAATGATAGGCGCGGTGCGATGCGCCTGCGAGCATACGCAGAGCATTTAACAATAATAAAACAATGCAGGTGCGGTGCGGTGCGTCTGCGAGCATAAGCAGGGCATTTGAAAACAATAAAGCAATGCAGGTGCGGTGCGATGCGTCTGCGAGCATACGCAGGGCATTTGAAAACAATAAAGCAATGCAGGTGCGGTGCAATGCGTCTGCGAGCATACGCAGGGCATTAATAAAGCAATGCAGGAGCGGTGCAGTGCGTCTGCGAGCATACGCAGAGTATTTGAAAATAATAAAGCGATGCGGGTGCGGTGCAATGCGTCTGCAAGCATACGCAGAGCATTTGAAAATAATAAAGCAATGCAGGTGCGGTGCAATGCGTTTGCGAGCATACGCAGGGCATTTGAAAATAATAAAGCAATGCAGGTGCGGTGCAATGCGTCTACGAGCATAAGCAGGGCATTTGAAAATAATAAAGCAATGCAGGTGCGGTGCAATGCGGCTGCGAGCATACGCAGGGGCATTTGAAAAAACAATAAAGCAATGCAGGTGCGGTGCAATGCGTCTGCGAGCATACGCAGGGGCATTTGAAAAATAATAAAGCAATGCAGGTGCGGTGCAATGCGTCTACGAGCAAACGCAGAGCATTTGAAAATAATAAAGCAATGCAGGTGGTGGTGCAATGCGTCTGCGAGCATACGCAGAGCATTTAAAAATAATAAAGCAATGCAGGGGCAGTGCAATGCGGCTGCGAGCATACGTAGGGGCATTTGAAAACAATAAAGCAATGCAGGTGCGGTGCAATGCGGCTGCGAGCATACGCAGGGGCATTTGAAAATAATAAAGCAATGCAGGTGCAGTGCAATGCGGTTGCGAGCATACGCAGGGGCATTTGAAAAAACAATAAAGCAATGCAGGTGCGGTGCAATGCGTCTGCGAGCATACGCAGGGGCATTTGAAAAATAATAAAGCAATGCAGGTGCGGTGCAATGCGTCTACGAGCAAACGCAGAGCATTTGAAAATAATAAAGCAATGCAGGTGGTGGTGCAATGCGTCTGCGAGCATACGCAGAGCATTTAAAAATAATAAAGCAATGCAGGGGCAGTGCAATGCGGCTGCGAGCATACGTAGGGGAATTTGAAAACAATAAAGCAATGCAGGTGCGGTGCAATGCGGCTGCGAGCATACGCAGGGGCATTTGAAAATAATAAAGCAATGCAGGTGCAGTGCAATGCGGTTGCGAGCATACGCAGGGGCATTTGAAAAAACAATAAAGCAATGCAGGTGCGGTGCAATGCGTCTGCGAGCATACGCAGAGCATTTGAAAATAATAAAGCAATGCAGGTGCGATGCAATGCGTCTGCGAGCATACGCAGAGCATTTGAAAATAATAAAGCAATGCATATGCGGTGCGCCTGCGAGCATTTGCAGGGGATTTAAAAGTGATACTACAATGCATTCGAAAGCAATAGAAAATATTTGTGAGTCGATACATTTGAAAAATCATTTGCAAGACTCAAGCATTAATTTATTGCGACTGTCGAAAGTTATTGATACTTGAAAGGCATAATTATTATAAGAAAGCTCAAACCGTTCGACGTGCCATCCTTGCAAGGCTGTACATATTTTATCTTCCGCAACTTGGAAACCTGCGTCCAAAGAAAATTTGTAGGTTTTGGGAGGGGGTTGATTCGCGTTGACTTTGAAGATTTGGCTCTTGGCGCTTCATGCCTCCAACTTTGTCTGGACTTGTAACCTCCGCCTATTTATAAGTCTTGGCCAACTAGTAAAATTAACTAATTAAGAAAAATCATATTTTCGAAAGCGAATATGCATAGTGAAATACGTATATGGTGATTAACAATTTCAGCCGAACTTGGAACTGTGACATATTGTGAAACAAAATGAGCGTCCTTTCTCCCAAAGTCTTCCTTTTGCCTGATGACTCTGTTGGCCATATACTCTTTTATGTTTCTCGATATCGCCCTTAAAATTTTGTCCCAGTTTCTGGCATAGGAAGACATTAGTTTTACGATGATGCCCTTAAAATTTATCCCAGTTTCTGTAGTCTTAACATGACTGGCTAAAATGGTTAAACATGATGCAAACTCCTTTTAGACAATGAGAAGATGCCTTCAGACAATGAAGATGTTGTCTTTGGCTATGATGATCCGCAAAGTAAATTCCTTAGGCCATGAAATGTTATCTTTAGGCTATGAAAATGATGCCTTTAGACTATGATGCCTTTGAATGACGATGCATAAAAGTAAAGTCCTTTGGCCATGAAAAGGGTGTCTTGGACGCCCTCAGAGAGCGTATCTGTTTTGAGGAGGCAGTGCTCAGCCTTAATGTAGAAACATCGAGAGGGCGGTGCTCAGCCCATGCAACAGATAGAAGGCGGCACTCAGCCTTATGGAGAAACATCAAGAGGGCGGTGCTCAGCCCATGCAACAGATAGAAGGCGGTGCTTAGCCTTAAATGTCCTATTGAAGGCGGACTAGCCTAAAATGTCCTATTGAAGGCGGACTAGCCTAAAATGTCCTATTGAAGGCGGACGAGCCTAAAGTGTCCTATTGAAGGCGGACGAGCCTAAAATGTCCTATTAAAGGCGGACGAGCCTAAAGTGTCCTATTAAAGGCGGACGAGCCTAAAGTGTCCTATTAAAGGCAGACGAGCCTAAAGTGTCCTATTGAATGCGGACGAGCCTAAAGTGTCCTATTGAATGCGGACGAGCCTAAAGTGTCCTATTGAAAGCGGACGAGCCTAAAGTGTCCTATTGAAGGCGGACGAGCCTAAAGTGTCCTATTAAAGGCGGACGAGCCTAAAGTGTCCTATTAAAGGCGGACTAGCCTAAATGCGGTGCTTGGTTTATGATTACTAAAATTAGTGCGGAGTGAAAGGCTTGATGCGATGCTTGAGTAGTAGCGAACATTCATATGCGGTGCGACGAGCCTAACGCAGTGCATAACTTGCAGCAGCAAATATTCATAATGCAGTGTTGATGATTTGGGGATCTTCTACCCTGCCAAAATTTACATCTAAAAAGTTCCTGCACTCAAAGAAATTTGTGAGTTTCAAATTTAATCAGTATTAAGTTGACTTTGCCCTTTGCTTTATCTGAATCTTGCAATTGCCAACTTGATATTGTGTGATATCCTTCAAGAAAGCTAAAATATGCCCCTGCGTTACTTAAAGAAAACTTGTTAGTGTAAAATAAAATGGTTGCCTTGCATTGAACACTGAAGCTTTGGCATTGAATCTGCATTTCTCGTGGTGATGGCATTACGACAAATCTGGTGACGCTAATATATTTCTCGGGATTTCGATTCATGCTTTTGTCGAATAATGATAGGCCATTTGCAAAGCTGCCCCAGTGTTGCTTTATGGGGAAGATGGAATTTTTCACTATATTAAGACCGTGTCCAAGAATGGACTGCCTACTTATCCCGAAGGAATCAGGTCAAAAGTAGTTCATACAAGCTTTAGCAAAATTACGAGAAAGAAAGTTGATCATAGGGCGGGTGGATGGAGAATGCTAATGACAGTAGATCCTTTTAACCATCCTACTTAGTTCCACGCTTCCTTTTCAAATGTCTCGGTGCCAATCTTGATGGATCACCGGCAACAATAATTGCATTTGCAACTGGAGGGCCATCATTGTCGCACAATTTATTTTGTTTCACGCTTATCTTATCCTTTTCAATCATGTTCTGGATCTTATGCTTAAGTGCTGGGCAATCTTCTGTGTCATGACCTGGAACATTAGAGTGGTAAGCACAACTCTTTGACCAATCAAAATCTGGCGGTAGGATTTTAGGGATCCATCCTTTCTTTGGCTTCAGGAGTCCCTTGACTTTCATTCTCTCAAATATGCTGGTTAATGACTCTTCAAGAGGAGTAAAAGTGCGGAATTTTACGTGCTCTGACTGTCGTAAGCTAGACTGTGCATGATCGGGTTGATATTGGAAGCCTCGTTGATGAAGGTATATATGATCACGCGAAACATGATAGTTCTGTCGTGATTGTGGCTGATATGTAGACCTGGCAGCTGAGTCGGTTTCTCTCTTTTTGCCTTGCAAGTTGTTGAATGTCTCAGCTTGAAAAGTTGCTTGTACTGATGAAGTGTCAACAATTCTTCCTGCTCGAACGCCCGCTTCTACTTGCTTTCCAACTTGAATTAGATCAGAAAAATCACGAAACCGCGCACATAACAACTTTTCATAATATATGCCCTTTTGCGTTTGGATGAAAGTTGAAATCAACTCATTCTCGGGCAATGGAGGGCGTATTTTTGAAGCTTCCAATCTCCATCGAATGGCATATTCCTGAAAAGACTCATGTGGCATTCTTTCTATCTCACCCATATCATAAAGATTTGGACTAACTCTGATGTTAAACTTGAATTGTTCTACAAAGTCGCGGGCCATGTCCTCCCATGTGTACCATTTGCGAAAGTCTTGTTCTGTATACCAATCTAATGCTAACCCTGATAGGCTCTGAATGAACAATTTCATTCGTATGGATTCATCTTGTCCAGCTCCCATTAATCTGCTACAATAGTCCTTCAAGTGCGTAACAGGATTTCCTCTGCCATTGAAGGTGTTGAATTTTGGCACTTTGAATCCTGGAGGCAACTCAACGTTTGGAAGAATGCACAAGCTTTCATATCTTAAAATTTGGACATTTCTTGCCCGCATCGCTTCTTCGACAATTCTCCTTAAATTGTGAAACTCTCTATCCGAGTCATCCCAATTGATTGCATTCGTTTCATTTCTCAATCTCTTGTATGGGCATACCGCTAGCTGATTTTGCTGGTTTTCTGTGAAGGGTGCTGCAAGTGCAGGCTTTTGGACATTAGGCATCAACGTGACTCGCAAAGCTTCTGGTTTAATAGAGTATCTTGGCGGTATATATGTAAAAGCTGGATGAGGAGAAATAGTGAAGGAAATGTTTTGGGTTGAGCTGGAAGCTGAACTTGTGTTAGGAAGAAGGCTGAAAGTATTTCCTAAATTGACCAACACGGTTCTTTGTACCACATTCTTCTCGCTATCCTCATTTCGCGCTTGCACCAATCCCACACCAATGTTGAATGATTCAAATCTTTTCGCCATTGTATCTTGTCCTTAACGCAGATTCGCAGCCAACGCAATGTTCAATGCTAGGCAACCTCTTTAGAATTAAAACTAAACAAGTAGAAAATAAATTCAAATAATTCTCTTAGCATCAAGTAATCGCAAATAAATTCAAGTGCGAGCATATTACAAATAAATTCCAGTAAATCACTTAGCAAGTAAGCAAGCAAACGCCTTACAAAGTTTATAACACAAACATTAATAACACGTCCTAATATGCAGGGACCTCTTTATGCCAGAGGTAGGCCTAACGCCCAATATTCGAGATTATGATAGAGTGATCCAAGCCATTTAATTGAGACACTTGAGTTTGGAAATAAAAGGGCCAAATTTCATTGAATGAAATAAAAGCGAGTATATTAATGAGACAATAATCCAAAATACGTTAAAGATGCCATAATGTAAAAATAATCCTAAAACTTGGCCTAGATCTTTCGCACTTGATCATACTGGCGGCTGAACTGAAAAATATGTTTGAATTGAGCGCACATCTCGTGAGTGACAACCATGGTCCCTAGGCGAGAATGTCTTATCCAAATTGTCTTCTCATGACGACATCCAAACGTAATAAACACCCTTAACCCAGGTGGACTTAATTAAAATAGAATCCTAATAGGATCAACTCAAATATCAAAGAAAACTAGATGGTTCAAGGCATCATTTGATTTCCCAGTTAGCACCAAAACGACTTTAGCCTTAAGGGAACCAGTTGGTATCCTTGCCTCCTTAGTAATACAAAATACAGCCTTTAGCAGTTGCAATTTAAATTAATCAAAATCTTGCTGAAAGAACAAGCTAAGGAATGTTCCCAGGAAAAGATAAGCGCTTGACAATTTAGTTTTAGCTCAACAAACATTATCTCAGTCATGTTTTAAATCAAATCAGTGGGATTTTCGCCAAGTATAGCAGTCTGTTCACTTTAAACTTAAAGGCCTCAAATACGCAATAAATAGTAGCAATAAGCAGCCATAGTGCGTAGCAGAACAACAATATTTCAAAAACAACTCAGCTCATTTGAGGAGAAGCAGAACAACAACAATATTTCAAACACACACACACACACAGCCGTAGCTGTTTGCCTCGAAATGTCTCATGAATGCACACACACACAGCCGTAGCTGTTTGCCTCGAAATGTCTCATGAATGCAACTCTTTTAAACCTCAAAATTGCAGCAGCTTATCCTTTGAAAGGTTAAGAGACTTTCATCTTTTAGCCCTAAAAAATGCAGCAACCATTTGCCAATAGTGCAGCAGTTCAAAAAATAAATAGTAGCAATTCACCCTCAAAAGAGGCAGCAGAAACACAACAGGCAGCAGCTAAAGTGTGACAGCAAACTGTCTCTGAAATAGCAGCTCAAGTTCAGTATTTGTTCACTTCTTTTCATTTCTGTCTCAAGCCCAAATCTTAACATACTGCAAAACAGCTCGTTAAGATTGCAGTAGCAAATCGAGTGCAGTACTGTTCTTTGTCAAATCCCAAGAACACAATGGCATCCCCAAGCATAATATCTCACAAAAATACAGCAGCAAAGGTCAGCAGTATAGCATCACAGAGAAACATCAGCAACTATGTATAGCAACCAATCACAGTAGATGGGCCTAACAACCAAACACACAGTCAGGTTATTGCTTGTCAAGCATCAGCTCAAAATAGACATCAGGACAGAAGGAACTGTAAGCCCTCGGAAGTGCAGCAATATTCCCAAGAATTCAGCAGCAGACTCAGGGATATTTTGGGATTTAGAAGTCCCCAAGTCATGCAAAGAAGAAGGGGTGAAGGATTAGTTACCAGAAACAATTTCCAACAAAACAATACTCAAATAGGTTGAAAGGGGATCTTCACTTGATTATACGACTATAAAACTTAGTCTTAAGCTAGACAATGGTTAAGGTGACAGAACAGTCAAGTTCACAACTTTAGGGTTAGATTATACCATCAAATAGGTTTGCAATATGACCAAAGTCTGCCGAAATTAGAAAATCCTAACAGGTAAGACTTGACTTTTAAAATTAGGGAACTGTGTGATTATTCTCTAGCAAAGTAGTTTTGTTAAGCCAGGTTTTATTGAACTATAATAGGAGAAAACAAGCATTCAAACTAGACTTCTTCAATCAGCAGTTAGGACTGAGTAAGAATGAATTGCAGCTCTTAAATGGGAAGAAAACATGTTTAAACAGACTTCATGTTGTGGTGGATCCATACACAATATGTATGGACAAACTATATTTGAATGCAATTAGCAGATTCTTATCTGGACCTGATTAATGGCAGACCAAACATCAAACTTGCAAGATGAGACAAGCAAAGGGGGTTACCACCATCCATGTTTCCAATGCCACACAAGATCCAAAGGTCTCTATAACCTCGGCATGGTGGGTTATTGGGGGAGGCTAAACCAGTAAGCTTAATTAATGGAAGAGTAGAGGTTCTAATAATGAAAACACTTAAAAAGGGAGAACTTTTAAACATGCTGAAGCTACACCAGAACTCAAAAACACTTTACGGGCAAACAGAAGGAGAAGCAATTCTGAAACACTTTTATCCCTTGACATCTTTGAATTGAGTTTAAAGAAGATTTCAGTAGCTCATAAGACCACAAATATTCATTAGATGTCTGATTAGTCCATTTGACGTGAATGAATATGATATCAAAAGCTATATCATCTTATTCCAACTTCTTTAAATCAAGAACACATAACAAGATGGGGATATGTAGTAACTCCATCACTTCTTAGATAAAATCGGCATAAAGGAAAGCATGCTGAACCATCTAGAGAGCAGTCAAGAGAAAACTGGAATATCCCATAATTCAAACAGAAAACTGTTTTCATAAACTTTGTACACCAACTTGTTGAATATGCAAGACAGTTAAGTACTGAAATTGAATTATTTCGGGTTTAAACAAAAGTTGAGAAAAACACATAATGAACTGAAGATACAACCAACACTACTACAACAGATCTCAATTCCTCCTAACATGCTTCTAAAATGGCAAACTGTATAAAAATCAGGAAGGATTTTTAAACACCTTAAGACTCATTCTCGGCTTTAAAAAGAAGGCAGGGGAATGCTAAGAATAGGCAAGAACCTTCAAACACTTACCTTTAAGCAGTACTTTAATCATTTTTTTTAAAGAGATCCAGAGTTTCAAGCAATGAATTAACCAGAATGAGATGTTAATATAAATCAAGTTGTCCTATCCCCTTACTTTAGCAAAACTTTATGCAAACTAGGCCAACTTTAGGGGAGATACATCTTTTAATCAGGCTTAGCTACAACTTAGGGTGAACTTATGGCGAAATGTTCATCAAAAACAAAACAGCTAGTTACAGCAGCAATGACTAACCATAAAAGCTCAACCAAGAGAGGTAGCAACAACTTATGATGTAGCAACAAAGAATCAGAAATGGAGACACCCATGATCCCAAGTTACCATAGCAAAGGGCCAGAATGCAGCAGTTCATGGCTCGAAATGAAACATCATAATGAAGTAGCTAACCCCAGCCAAGAGGTAGTAACAAAAGGCAGCAGTTCATGGAAATACCACATCCACAAATAGTGTAAACATAGTAGCCAGCTTAGCTCAAGATGTGGCAATTGTTCCCCTTTAATTTAGCATCTCAATTCAGCAGTGAAATGTGGCAAAGCTCAGCCAACTATGCAGCAGTAGTGAATGTAAAGTTTAGCTGGCCAAGCATGGCAGTAGCTTCTTGGGTTTAGCAGCAACTCAAGACATTTAGATTTGGAGAAGTTTCACAAGTTATGCAAGGAAAACAAGGGGTGAAGGATGAGTATCTAAAATAACAGGTTTTGCCACAATCAATAACAACTGTATGAAATGTATTCCATACTATTGAAATTTGAGATTTAACACTTGAACAAATTGCCAATGAAACTTATATAGACCTTAGCTGAAAACCATTTTGTACACAACACTTATGAGACTTATTCAAATTAGAAACTTGACACTGATCAAGGAAAACAAATTGAACCCACTGCTACACAGGTTGAGTTGGTAACTGATGCTTAGCTTATACTTAAAAGCATTTGATATGTCACATTTTAATGTCTTAATATAAAGACATGACTTAAACATGACTTAAACAAGTAATAAGTTTACTAAGAGATTGTGAAGAGCACCAAATTAAATATCAAGTGACAGAAGCAACTAACTGTTATAACTGAAACAACTGCTTAACTACACACTCAAGTGTAATAAGAGAAGAACAAACTGAGTCTAACTCCTTTTAAGCATGTTAGAATGTGGAGAAAATGAGTGTTCAGAAATCGAGGGATTTGAATCAGAAGTGAGGATTGACAGAAGAACCAATTAAAAACATGTTTTTACTCCTAATCTGCTTATTTGAATGGGATAGTGAATATAAGACTGGAAAGCACTTTGAGCTCAGTAAAATATGAAATCTTAAAAATGATTACTGAAGCTAAGTCCCTACACTTCAAGGCACAAACAATAGTTCTACTAAGGTGAAGTAAACCCTTACTCTCTCAACAGCTTGCAACCAAGTCATTTCTTGATTAAGGGAGATATCACAAGAATATATGATTAGCATACAAAAGTTCTAAATACCACATGAGTTGGTGAAGGCTAACGGCAAATAGTTTTTATCCTACAAAAGCATTAACATAGGGAGATATTTTATATCTAAACATAACAGTCCTAACTTTCCATCTTTAGCTGTCTAAACTGTCATAAAGATCTAAAAGGAGAGATTTATGAATAGGCAGTCATTAGTGCACAGATCTTCCCTTTTTTGAATAAAAAGGTTGAAGTTGATCCCAGATTTACAAGAAGTTTGATTTGGTCAGAACAATAGCTAAACACATTAACACTCCATAAGTATATATTTTGAGCTAATCCCATAACACAATAGAACAGGGAGACATTTTGGGACCTTATCAACTATTATTCGAGCTAAAACAAACAGTGATACTCCTCAGAGCCCTACTCAAAATAAGATTACAACTAATAATGTGTTATAACAGCTAGACAAGATTTGCCGGATGGAAAAAACATTAAGAGGAAACCAAAACAGCTCACCCAAACAACACTTAAAATAAATTAAGAACTTTCAATCCACAGGTTAAACTAATCATCATAATGAACGGGGCATTCATTAGAGGCCAAAACAGCTATTTCATAACTAGGTTCATGTCACATTAATCAAATTAATCAATAGTAGAGCTAAGCTAGCCATACCAAGTCAAAATGCACACAGTAATCTTTATCATTTAACTGAACAATCTCTATACTATCTAACTTTAAACTTAGTCTAACTAAATTGATAAAGCGAACAAGAACTGAACATAATAATCGCACACTTAGTTTAAAGAAAAGAACTAAGGATTACATACTAAAACAAAATAATTTTAAAACGAACAAAACTAACCTACAGGAATTCGAAAACGAACATAACTGAATAAATTAAGGCAAGGAAGAAAATTACTCTTTTTGCGAGCAGCGATGGGGGCGACGAGAGTCAAGTAGATTATTTTTCACCAACGACGACAACTAACTCGAACTCAAAAATATTTACTTGTTCCGATAATTCAAGAACTCGATTTGCAAGATTTTTTTTATTTTTTTTTTTTGTTTTAAGCGACGTAATTGAAAAGTTCAGGACTTGGGGATGTTAAAACTTCCTACGAAAAGAAATGACTCCCAAACTCGACATGTCGTGGTTAGGCTTGGATCCTTCTATCATTATCACGTTACACATAGTATGCTTGTTGGTCGTTGGGTTATGAAACCCGTCGACAATTTGGTAGGTTTCCTAATCGTGGAGTCGATACCAGAGACCGACCCACCTAAGGCTTATGCATGCATGACTTAATAAAATTGGTGTCAAGCTCTATCTTAAGTTGACTAGGAGTTGTTTTCCTATGACACAAGGCTCCCCCAAGCGGACAACTTGGGAGTGGAAAGTCCGTGGCCGTCGACTGCACCGCCGATCGACTAAATCCACCAGATCAATCCAACTAAAGGGGTAATTTAGTAGTGCACGGGCGCGAACCGCGAAGCCGCTTTAAGTGTGTGAATATGTGTGAGTTTTCCAGGAGTGAAGAAATATGAACGGAATGCCAATTTAATAAGAGCAAACACATATATATTACATAGCAAGGCAAATAAGGCATAAAACAATAATAAAGCCATTTAGAAGCATATGAAGCAAAAATAAAGAAAACAAACAAACAAAACACCCAACAAAATATTAATTAACCTAAGTCTGTTATGGTTAAGAACCTATGGTCCCCAGCAGAGTCGCCAAGCTGTTATACCCCATTTTAACCGGGTTGAAGCGGAGTACAACATATTGGAGATTCCTATATTGCTTTGTTTTAAGGAGTCGCCAAGCTGTTATACCCCATTTTAACCGGGTTGAAGCGGAGTACAACATATTGGAGATTCCTATATTGCTTTGTTTTAAGGAGTCGCCACCTAATTAGTTTAATGGTGAATTAGGACACCTAATTTATTAACTAAGGCAAAGCTAACTAAACCTTCGTTAATAGTCTGCTTAATCAGTGTGATTCTAGGTAAGGGTTCTATATTATCCTAAAGGGAAGGGGTTAGGCATCCTTTAGAATCCGTTAACTACGGGTATCCGGCCAATCTTAGGTTAATTAATTGAGGTTTAAAATTTAAGAAAATAGCTTTTGAGAAAAAAAAATAACTTATAGCTAACATAAGTTTAAAATATTATTATATGAATGATGCACTCTATATGGTGAAAATAAGTACTTAATGTTCAGAGCGGTAATCCTAAATGATAGAATCTACCCCTTTCTAATCCTACATGAATCATAGGTCCTCCACCTAATTTTAAGCCACATACAATCCAAAACGCAGACAAATTAGCAATCATAAAAAATGGATGAAAGAAAATGAATGATAAGGAAGAAAAAAAAAAGGGGAAATGTTACAGGCGGCTTTTAACGAGTTTCGCCTACCCGATGTGATCTAAGAATTGCGGAACGAGATGACTCTATGGATGGGTGTGCCGAGTCTCATCTTGAGACTTTGTTTTGATAAAGTCCCGAATTAAGACACCGTTTGCTCCGATGTGCACATGTAAAAGAAAGGGGAAAAGAGATAAAGATTAGCACCCAACTGTGACAAAAGCTATTATTGTTCTGAGAAAAGGTAACAAATTAATTAGTTCCTTCTTTACTTTACCCAAGTATAGAAAACAACAAAAAGAAGCTAAAAACATGAGCGACATTATTTTCAAAGAGAACCACATAGAAGAACAGCAAACAAGAGCTAACTAATACCAGCAACTAAGAAACAGCCGTGATAAGAAACTACCTATAACATGAACGCAAATAAACAGAAACAAGAATTTCAAAGCAAACCACATAGAAGAACAGGATTGTAAAATGAAAGGAAGAAGGAAAATCACTTAAACAGATTCTGAAAGAAAAGGGGAAACTCATTAATTGAAAATACCACAGTGAGGGAAAGCTAAGGCGGAACCAAACTTGAAATTAACAAAATATTCATAACTAATGACTTTGTTCCGTTGGCAAACAGCTAACATTTAGTTACGTTTAGCATGGTATGACTATTCTTGGATCATGAACAAAATTAGCTCAATGTTTAATCGAAATCTAGAGCCAGAAAAGGTAACGTATTGGTTATGCTTAGTTCTATCTCCGTTAAAGATAACAAGTCGTTGAGTTTTAACTAGCTGCTCTTAACACTGACCTTCACCATATACTAAGGGAGAAAACGCAGAGAGAACAAAGTAAAACTTCATATTTTCATACAGTAGCAAGGAAAACTAATTTTTTTAGCTAGATAAAACAAACTTAAGCTAATCTTATACGAAACAGTCACATAGAGTTAAAAGTAGAAGAATTCTAAAATAAAGAAGGAAATTACTGAAACTACTAATCTAATCTACTTCTAATAAAGCTAATAAATCAACTAATCTCTAAACTAATATAAAATTATAATCGGCAGAATTAAAATAGAAATGCTAAGATAATGAGAGAATTACCTTCTTCGGGTGCAGCGAAGTGGGTGCGGGGTTCCCAATCTACTCGAACACTATCTAATCCAAGCTTGCGATGCTCGGATTCAAAGCAATACCAAAGGACAAAAGAGGAACAAAAGATGATCTGGTCTTTAAAGCACAACCAACGCAAACGAAAACAAAAATGACTGGATTTTGACTCGATATTCAGAAATAAAGCTGATGCACTAATATTGCTTAAGGGATTTTGATCGCTGAAAAAAGAACCTAGTTCTTGGGGAATTTCATGACTCCAAAAAAGACCTCGTTTCAGAACTTAATTCCAGGGGGGGATTTTGCGATTCAAGCTCTGGTTTTGTAAGGGATTTTTGCAATTCCAGGGCTTCCGAAACTTTTCTCTCTAAAAAAAAAACCTCCCCCAGACGATTTAAAATTGTTACCCTTTATAGGGTTTTCTTTATGTTATGTTGAAATATACGCGTGGGGAACATGGGGGGATGGGGATGGCAGTGAGCGTGGGAGACAAGGAGAAGTGGAGAAGACAGAGGGAACAAGAGAGGATGGTGAGGGAGATGCAGGAGAGAAGAGAGAAGGGAGCGGGGGGTGTGCGGCTGAAGAGGAGGTGAAGGAAAATGTTAGGGTTTCCTTTGTTAAATGGAAAAAACGGGTCGGGTCGGGTAATTTTGTGGGCTGGGTTGTTTTAAATTGTTGGGCTGGGTATTAAAACGAATGGGCTGGTAATTATTCTAAGTGATAATGGGCTAATCCGAAAATAATGTTGTTGATTGGGCTTTAATTTTGATCAGATGAATTAAAAAATATGAGTTGAGTGAAAGAAAATCCCCTATTTTAATTAATTGTATGCTAAGTGTGCTAAAATAATCCCCTAATATGAAAGTATGTATTTATTAGTATTCAGATGAAAATAAAATGATACGACGTCGTAATATTTGTGCAATAATATTTTAAAAGTCAACGGTAAATAAATGTTGTTATTTAGCTGCGCAAAATAAATGCGATGCGTGTGCATAAGACGGTAAAAATGCTGAAATGATAATTATGATAATACTGGTAATAATAATAATAATAATAATAATAATAATAATAATAATAATAATAATAATAATAATAATAATAATAATAATAATAATAATAATAATAATGGTAGTAGTGACGGTAGTAACAGATAATGACAGGATAATGAAATGCCGGTATTAATAAAAGCTAATTATAGTAAAAAAAATGCAAATAATTATTTTTTAAAGTTGCCAAAATATTAGAAGCGAAAAATAGGTATTTCGGAGGAAAGGTGGGACAAAATTGGGTGTCAACATATAATCTGTCTTCTCTCCTATTTTGTTCTCGTCACTTCGTTTGATCTCAAATCCTTATGGAACCTTCTTGATTCTTGTTTAACAACTTTTTAACAATCTAAGGGACATTATAACTCTTCTCCAAAACATTATTAAGCCATTATTAATTCGATACTCATAAATTCTGCCCGGTACACAACATATATGTTGCTTTCCTTAACAACTTTCGTCCCTTACCTCAAACGTCTTTGAAATCTCAGTTAGAATCATCAAATGTTATTTCTTACTTATTAAAACATCGTATACGTCATGCCCTTCGTTAGTCTATTCATTGTACGTCAACGGAAAATTTCCGGGATGTAACAGCAGGTTCTTGATACTTCAGGCATTTAGGAAAGACTTGTTGTTGCTGCTGATTTGGTGATCCCACACATTCATTCGTGGGACACTCTATTTATTTAATCCCATTTATTTATTTTAGTTTTCGGGCTGCGTCCCGATGGGTTAGACATTTACTCCTTATTCTTAGAAGCTCTTTAGTATACATTCGAATGTGGGTAGAAGAAGAGTTGTCGTTTAACACTTTCGGGCACACTATCATGTTTTGGGTGAATTATTTAAATTATAAAGATTTCCGCTGATTTAATTCATATATTCATGATTGGTTACATTTATTTTATAAACTGTTGGAGGCGAATATTGAACCTGGCGGGTTCAAGTGTTATTATTGTGTCATTGAGGTTCTTCCGATGTTGTTCATGACGTTGGATGTCGGTCACGTCTAGGGTGGGTTTTGGGGCGTGACACTTGCAAACGGGCTGGTAAATGGTGATGTCTTTGCGGGCGATTGGATATCTCTATTTGAACAGGTTGCGCTATTTGTTCCTCTTGATGTCCGCTATAACTTCCTTCCTTCATGACTGGAATTATTGGTTGAGACGTTGAAGGTTTAGGATCCTTCTTTGACCAATCCCAGGCACTCTGCTCATCAAAGGTAACATCTCTGCTAATAATTATTTTTTCTGTATCTGGATTAAATAATTTGTAACCCTTTGTCTCATGACTGTAGCCAATAAAAATACACTTTTATGCTTTATCATCCAATTTCTTTCTCAAAACATCAGGAACATGAGCATAAGCAAGACAACCAAAAACTTTTAGATGAGAAATGCTTGGTTTCTTACCTGTCCAAACTTCTTGTGGAGTTTTTTCAAAATTAGATCAAGTAGGACACCTAGTTAGAACATAAATTGCACAGGAAACAGCTTCTGCCAAAAAATCTTTAGGAATATTTTTGGAATGCATCATAGATCTCAGCATATCCATCACTGTTCTATTTTTCCTTTCAGCCACACCATTTTGTTGAGGAGTATATCTAGCTGTCAATTAATGCTTAATACCACACTTCTTCAAATAATTATCACACACGAGAAACTCAGTTCCCCTATCACTTCTCAATGCCTTAATAAAATATCCACTTTGCTTCTCTACATAAGCCTCGAAGCTCTTAAAAACTTCACATGCATTAGATTTATTTTTCAGAAAATATACCCAAGTCTTTCGGCTGAAATCATCGATGAAAGTAATAAAATACTTACTACCTCCATTATAAGGAACTTCAACTGAGCACAAGTCTGAGTGGATTAACTCCAATGGTGCATTAGCCCTCCAAGCTTTGCCTTTTTGAAAAGATTCTCTGTACTTCTTTCCCAAAATAAAAGACTCACACCTTCTGTCAGGAAAATCAATAGAAGGCAAACCATAAACCAAATTCTTTCTTGCAAGAAAATTCAAACTCCCAAAATTCAGATGCCCAAAGCGTAGATGCCACAGTCAAGTATCATCACAATTCACAGAACTAAAGCAAGGTAAATCACCACGATTGAGATAAAGAGGCCATAAACGACTATTATTCATCTTTATTCTTGCCATTAGTCCTATTTTATCATCACTGATAGTTCTCATTCCGTACTTAAAACGCAAATCATAACCTTTTTCTATTAGTTTCCCCAAACTCAATAAATTGTGATGAAGACTCGGAACATAATATACCTTAGATATAAAATGAGAAGATCAATTTTTTGAAGTAATTGGAATTTTTCCCTTTCCAACAGCAGGCACCTTTACATTATTGCCAAGTCTTACTGTAGCTTTAAATGATTCATCTAGATCAACAACTAATTCCTTATTCCTAGACATATGATTGCTACAACCAGAATCAATAAACCATTCATTCCCTTTATTTTCTTAAGTCACGAAGCCAGAAAACAAAAATGTCTCTTGTTTATCTCTATAATTTTCAGCCATCTTTGCATGTTCTTCCCTATTTTCAGATTCATTGTACCAACAATCACGTTGATAATGTACACATTTTCCACAATTATAACACTGAACATTTGATTTATCACGTCTTTGAAAATTTTAGATTACTCTGTTGTTCCCTCCTGAAATTACTATCATTTCTCTGTTGATAGGAAAAATTACCTCTACCATGGCCTCGATAATCACCTCGTCCTCTACCTCTAAAATTGTGACCTCTTTGATTTGTTTTAGCCAGATTTGATGTTTCTTCTTTTTCTTTAGGTTGATTCACCTTTGCTTGCAATGCCTCATCAACTGTTTCAGTTGTTTGTTGATTCAGGGACATCTCATATGTCACCAGTTCACCTTCTAAATCATCAAGTGTCAAAGTGCTAAGATTTTTGGTTGCCTCAAGAACTGTCTTCTTAGTGTGAAATTTTATATTCAAGGACCGCAATATTTTTTCAGCAACTTTAACTTGGTCTAATGCTTCTCCATTAGTCGTCATATCATTGACAATATCAATAACTCTTGTAAGGAATTTTTTGACAAACTCTGTAGGTTTCATTTGGGCCAACTCGTACTTGTAGGAAATAAACCAACAGTAGGAAACCTAAGTTATTTAGGATTTAGTTTATTTAATTCATTTCTAGTTAGGATTTATTTATCATATCCATATTAGAATAGGTTTTTTCTAGTTCTAGTCTATTTTGGTTTCTAGTATTATAAATAGGGATGCTATGTCACATATTTTCATTGTAGTGAGATTCAAGAGTTTTGAATTATTAAGTAAAGCCTCCTACCTTCTCTCTTTAGTTTGATAATTTTTTTCTATATAGCCATTATTGAGTCTTTCACGTGTGCTTATATTATTCCTTTAAGTATTTTTATTTCCTTCAAATTGATATCAGAGCTTCTACGATCCTGGTAGAAAATCAAAGAGCTTCCGCTGCAGGTGGGCGGCTATGACTCATATATGTCGCCCGTCTGGCCAATGATGATGATGTTGGCAAACGTCGGGCTAATGATATGCATGAAAAACAATCATGTTGAGAAGGACTAACAAACTATTGCGACTTTAAAGAGGTGCAAGAAAATATGCACAAGAGAAACGAATTGTCTTCTCTAGAAGTCAGAGAAGTGGGTTAAAAAAAATGGGGTGTTGATGAGAAAGTGCATCAACAAGTTGGAACGTTAGAGAGAAAGTGCTCCTCCAACGATTGTGAAGGTTGAAGAGAAAGTGCTTCAACAATTGAAGGTTGATGAGAAAGTGCATCAACAAAATTAGAATGTTAGAGAGAAAGTGCTCCAACGATTGTGAAGGTTGACGAGAAAGTGCTTCAACAATTGAAGGTTGATGAGAAAGTGCATCAACAAAATTGGAATGTTGGAGAAAAAGTGCTCCAACGGTTGAAGGTTGAAGAGAAAGTGCTTCAACAATTGCAGGTTGGTGAGAAGGTGCATCAACAATTGGAATGTTGGAGAGAAAATGCCCCAACGATTGTGAAGGTTGAAGAGAAAGTTCTTCAACAATTGAAGGTTCGTGAGATAGTGCATCAACAAATTGGAATGTTGGAGAGAAAGTGCTCCAACGATTGAAGGTTGAAGAGAAAGTGCTTCAACAATTGATGGGTAGCAATGGAATGTTGGAGAGAAAGTGCTCCAACGGTTGTGAAGGTTGGAGAGAAAGTGCTCTAACGATTGTGACGGTTGAAGAGAAAGTGATTCAACAAATTGGAAGATGGTGAGTGACTGTTGAAGAGAAAGTGTTTCAACAATTGATGGGTAACAATGGAATGTTGGAGAGAAAGTGCTCCAACGGTTGTGAAGGTTGGAGAGAAAGTGCTCTAACGATTGTGACAGTTGAAGAGAAAGTGATTCAACAAATTGGAAGATGGTGAGTGACTGTTGAAGAGAAAGTGCTTCAACAATTGATGGGTTGGAAACAAGTGCCTCAACAATTTGAAGATAGTGACAAGTGGATCAAGAATTAAATAGACAATTTTGAATTACGGGAGAATGTTGGAAATAATAATTCAAAATTGTAGGAAACCGAAATTGGTTAGGATTTAATATTTTAATTCATGTCTAGTTAGGATTTAATATTCAAATTAGTATAGGAATAGGTTTTTCCGTTTTGAGTTAAAGTAGGTTTCTTACTATTATAAATAAGGGTGCTACTAGCTATTTTCAGAACAAAGAAAAAACAAGAGAGATTGTATAGAGCGTTTAGAGATTCATAAAGTTTATCAATAAAATGTTGTGTCTGGACACTAATACAAATTGGAGTTGGTTTTGAATTTTGTGAGTAATTTGATGAAAATTATGAATAATACTCCGAAAAAAAAGAGTAAAAACTATCTATGGTCAAACTGGCACATATTATGCCAATTTTCATTTACTATCTTGTGTTTCAGAAAAATATACGCGTAACGACACACAAATCAATTCATGAAACTGTATTTCATTGATTCTAAAGGTAATACAAAACATAATTCAAAATATATACACAAATCATCTAACGAAAATAATGCCTCTCTATTAGTAGCCAGTCCTATATGATTTTGGCCCTTTCACATTATAACATAACTAGTCTCACAAGGCTCGTGCTAAGCCTGGGCCCAATTCCAGATATAAAAACTAATATTTTAATTAAATAAATATAATTTATGTTGGTAATAATTAAACTTCAAATAAGTATATTTTCAATATATTAAAGCAAAATTTTCATTTCACTCCTTTAATATATCTTAGCTTTCATTTTGATGAAATTATTTACTTCAAATTAAATGCGGAGCCATAATTTGAAATATATGAGTTTTGAATCCTAATTTTTTAAGTTATTTAGTTCTAAATTAATAATTTATACAAAATGAACTTTTAAGACAAATACCGAATTTGAACCAAAGTGCTACCGAATCCGATCAAATCGGTAGCTGATACTCTAATTTCGCCCTACTTCAAACTCATTTTGTGTTTAAAAGATTAATTTTAGTTAACCAAATAAGATATTTTAAAGATAATCCGATCTTGACTGATAATATTGTCTTCATTTTCAACATTATATGGCATCATTTAATAATTTTTAAAACTATCTGAAAATCATTTTTGTACTAATCTTGATAAACACATATGGGCTCATTAAAGTATAAATATAAAGTAAAAGAAATGCCTACATATGAGTAAAAGAATTTTCAGAAATTTTCAAATTTCATAATACAAATATAAAGTAAAAGAAATGCTTACATGTAAAAATCTATAATAAGCAACAAATGAAAAGGAAGAAAACAAATAGCAACAAGAAGCAAGAATATCTAGCGAAGAAATGACTGTTTTTTAGGTTAATAATAAGATCAATAGAAGAAAGCAACGGGAAAAATAAAGTGCAGGGGATGGGGTTGTTTCTCCCTTAATCAGGGGTCTTGGGTTCGAGCCTGAGTATGAAAAAATCCTTGGTAGGGAGCGCTTCCCCTGATTGGGCCCTATGCGACGCGAATCTGGATCAAGCGAGCTCTAATGCCGGTACAGGATACCAGGTAGAAAATAGGTAAATAAGGTAGAATGTTGGATAGCTTTTAAAAAGTAAACCATAAGAACAAAAAATAAATTTGACTTTAAAAAATAAGATCAGGACCTAGAAGTAATTAATTGAAAAGTTTGACATTTTTTTGAAAAGTTTTGTGAGGACTACAAAAATTATTTATAATAGTAATATCACTCTCCTTTTGTCGGATAACATGTTATAACACAGTCAGTAGCATATCATTTTGGACATGGTTTGAAACCATTTGAAATCAGGACATTTAATTTGAATATCGTAAGTTGTATTTTCTCTTATAGACATAAAATCCCACAAGTTGTGAAAACTATCAAAACATTCTCAACTCTTATACAATCTTACCAAATGAGCAAGTCATAGTTCATAACAAAATTAATACGCTACTAGAAGGCCTTTCTAAAAAAATACAATATTAATTGATCAAACTTTAGTTCAATAAAAATGAAAATTTAACATGAATAGTAATGTAACTACTTTTCAATATAATCATCCCACATGGTGATATAAATAAAGGTTCGTGAAAGCTAATGAGGTTGGTAAATGGTTAGTGGGAGTAATTGTTAAAAATATTTACAAACTTATGGTCTTTTTTTATAAAATATAAACTTATGAGTCAAGTTTTATATTTAATGTTTTTGAAATCATGATTTGAAACCCTAAATCATATCTTTTTGGATGATTTGAGATTTCAAATGAAATGCATGTCCAAATGCTGGTTTCATCTCATGATTTCAAACCATAATTGCAAACCGCATGTCCAAACGCCTACTAAGGATCGAAAGTGACTGTGGTTGCTTGCTGACGCTCGACGAAACTCCATTTTCAATAGCTCCTCCTGTTTCTCTTTTCATTTCTTTTAGTGCTGGAGTTTCAAATAAAATCATGTCTTTGATTAAAGATAAATCATGATGTGTATTAAGTAATGTCATTAGGGTACCAATTTCCACTATTAACATAAAAGATATCCCACCAATAACTAAGCTACTGTCGAAATACAAAAACAAAAGTGATAGAAGTTTCACTTGTAAATAGTTCAGAATCAAGCGCACTATCTGACGTGGCCCTTCTTCTTTAAAGGCTACAGGCCCATAATCACCGCTCATGGGTCTATTAAGCGTCGTCATTATTTTGCGCGGATTTTCCTTCAAAGTCACTTGTCTTTAATTTTTGTCCCTCATATATGTCGTCTTTAATTTTTATCCAGATCTGTTTCGCAAGATATAATTTTTATAATACTTTTATCGTAAATTGAACTTTTGCCCCACTCGGCATAAATTTTTTAGGAATTAAGTTATGCGACATAAATTTTGTAATAATTTTAAGATTATGTTGAGTGTTGAAAATTTTACCTTGTCTAGCATAATTAGTGTGGATGTACATATGCCGAAATTAAACGTAAATTATACCTTGTGAAAAATTATGCCGCACCAAAAATGCTGAAGGCAAAAAATTAAAGACCACAAATTTGAGGAACAAAAATTAGAGACATAATTAGTATGAATGTTATGATACATATGTCAAAATTAAACATAAACTATACCTTGAGAAATCTAAATTATGCCGCATCGAAAATGTTGAAGGACAAAATTAAAGACCACAAATTTGAGGAACAAATATTAAAGACACCAGCGTAGCCTCTTAATGGGCCTAAAGCAAAAGCCCAATACATTGAGTCAATTAGGCCCAGCCAATTTATCGTTAACGTTTTACCCTTTCTCCATTGTTCTATACCAGACAAGACTCTAAAATCCACCATTATCGTTAGGGTTTAAGACCTCGTACAACTCTCTTCTTCACACAACAACCTCGTTAAACCCTAACACCACAATGACAACCTTAAACCCTGTCTGTTCCAAACCAAACAAAATCCAAAAACAATTCTTTAACCTTAATCATCGTCCAATTTATGCTAAACCCATTTCTTGTCTCTCTTTCAAAACCCCATTTTCACCTTCTTTTTTCTCCATCAAAGCCTCACAAAACCCTAAAATCCCAAAACCCATTAACCCTAATGAAAAACCCCAAAATAACCCATTTTTTAGTTCATTCTTAAAACCCACATTAATTGCAACAATTACTGCAACTACCCTTTTGTTTGCAAGATTCATTTTTTACCCAAAACCTGCATTTTCTTCACCAAAAGTTATGCAAACTGATGTTAAAGAAACAGTTTCAAATGAGGAAAAAGAAAAAGAAATTCAAGAACATCTTGTTTCTAACCCTGATGACGTGGAAGCATTGAGGGCATTAATGGAAATTTACATAAAAAACAAGAAAATGCTTGAAGCTATTGGTGTTATTGATAGGTTGATTGAAATCGAACCGAATGAACCCGAATGGCCATTATTGAAATCCCATTTGTATGTTAACTTTGGTGAGGTTGAATTAGCTAAATTTGGGTTCAATGAGATATTAAAAAAGGACCCTTTACGCGTCGAGGCGTATCATGGACTAGTTATGGCTGCTTCGCAAGATGAATCGATCGAGGAGATAAAGGAAATCGAGAAAAAAGTCGAGGAGGGGATGAAGTTGTGTAAGAAGGAGAATAAAAAGAGTGATTTGAGGGATTTTAAGTTGTTGTTAGCACAAATTCGAGTGATCGAAGGGAAATATGAAGATGCATTGAAGGTTTATCAAGAGTTAGTTAAAGAGGAGCCTAGGGATTTTAGGCCTTATTTGTGTCAAGGGATAATATATACATTGTTGAGGAAAAGTAATGAGGCTGAGAAATGTTTCGAGAAGTATAGGAGACTTGTACCACAAGGGCATCCGTATGCTAGGTATTTCGATGAGAATATGATTGCGACAAAGGTTTTTGCACAGAAGGTAGAGAATGAGAGAGCTGGCTCAAAAAGTTGAATGAGAAAAAAGGCTTTGGTTCTGTTGAAGTTCAGATTGGATGGTAAAGGTATGGTGGAAATTGGAAAGTGGTTTGCTCTATCTGTTACCAGTTACATGATGTTTTAGCTTACTAGATGTTTCAATTTTAGTTTGTCGTGTTTGCATTGTGGAGTAGCAACTAGGTTCAGAACACGATTTTTATTTTTATTTTTTTTGGGGTAAGTGAGGGGAATGGTGCTAAGGCTCTTTCTTTAGTTTTAAGCAGGTATCGGAATCACATGATATTATAGTTCTTTTAATCAAGAATGGAAGTGTTAGAATCATGGTTTATGATTTTGTATTATTCTTATGGAACCATTGTTTGCTGCATAGAATATTATAGATGTCAAGAGAAATTGAGGAATGACTCTGCTTCATTGTCTATGTTCTAGTTTTGTCCATCCACGTTGATTGTTTGATTGGTTCTAATCATGATTGCATCTGTAAATCTTATCCCATGGGCTTTAGTGGACCGCTTTTGTACTTCGCTCCTATCTTTCCTTTCCAAAATAACCAGTTTTAAAACAAGTCTAACCATCAGTGCTTGAGCATACTTTTATAGCTCCTTAGTTCTCTGATTAAACTTGTTATATCTAGAACACACTCGATCCTAGCTTTCAGAAGTGAATTTACTGTCTTTAAAGGCTTTCTGTTTTGATAAGCCTGCTTGTTCTAAATCCTTATCCTTGTATAGATTCAAAAGATTTGCTAGTATACTACGTTTTGAGACAGGGCAATGCATTCTTGTCATTGTAGTCGTTTCCTGGAATATGAGTTGGATGTTCTTCATCGGTTATTAAGTTCTTGCCCCAGAGGCAGGCCCAGGATTTGAAGACGACGGGGGCACCATTAGAGGCGGATGCATGCTAGTTGAGGCAGCCTTTTGTTCCATTTCTTGTGGAGTCAAATTCTCATCAGTATGAGACGGTGTCACGCGAACTGACACTGCTTTGTCGGAAAATGTTGTTAAACACATATAACACTCAATGTACTGGGATAAATATAAAATTTGTATCACAAATATCCTATCACAATTTTGTATTTTCTTGTAGTGATTTAAACTTTTTTTGTATGGTCTAGCCACATAATTTCCGACATGGATTTCGAAAGAAATAAATGTTTGAAGTTTCATTAGAATATGCTAGGTATTTCGATGAGAATATGATTGCGACAAAGGTTGCACAGAGGGCAGAGAATGAGAGAGATGCCTCAAAAAGTTGAATAGAAAATAAGGCTTTGGTTCTGTTGAAGTTCAGATTTGGATGGTAGAGGTATGGTGGAAAATGTTTTGCTCTATATGTTATTAGTTGCATAATGGTTTTAGCTTACTAGATGTTGCAACTTAGATTGTCTCGTTTGCATAGGTTTATACTTTATTGTTATATGAGTTGTGGAGCAGCAAGGAAAAGAATATTTTTTGTAAGTTAGAGGAATGGTGCTAAGGCTCTTTAATTTTCAACATGATATCATAGTTCATTTAATCAAGAATGGTAGTAAAAATCATGCTTTGTGATTTTATCTTTAATTCTTGTGGAATTTCCACGATATGTGCTTGATATGAGCTGTACTTATCCAAAAGAAATGTGCTTGATATGTGTTGTGAGCTATGACTTTGAGGTGGAAGAGACAGAGGTTACATGGGAAACTTTGCTGCATAGAGTATTAGATATTTAAAGAGCAGTTTGAAGAATGACACTGCTTTTCATTGTCAACATTCTGATTTTGTCGATTGACCATTGAATGCTTGATAGGTTCTAGTCATGATTATATCTGTAAATCTTTGCCCTTGGACTTTAGTGGACCCTTCTATTTTTATAACCGTTGTGTCCGGCTTGCAAGCACTTCGACTAATTTCACGGAATACCTGTCACCTCCCAACAGTAACAGGTACCAGTTAACTCTGTCCACCAAGGTTAGGACAAATAGGTAATAATCACCTAGTGTTTTTGTCTTTAGTGTACCGTTTTTATACTTCATGCTGCCCTTCGTTCCGAAGATAATTAGTTTAAAACAAGTCTAACCCTAAGTGCTTTAGGATATTTTTGTAACTCTTGAGTTGTCTGATAAAACTTGTACCATAAAACCACATTCGATCCTAGCTTTCAGAAGTGAATTTACTGTCTTTGTATGTTTTTTGTTTTGATAAGTCTGACTTAGATATATACATGACCCATGACCGCTACGTCTGGTCTGGATCCTGATCCTTGTGTAGATTTGAAAGAGATTTGCATGAATGCTAGGTTAGCGAGCACAATTGAAATGGGGCAAGGCATTCTTGTCATTGCAGTCGTTTCCTGGAATATGGGTTGGATGTTCTTCATCAGTTATTTTGTTCTTGCCTGGATGTGGTTTTGTGTGGACGGCCACTTTCATGTTTTGCATTGTGTTTATGCTTGTTTTATATCGGTGATCGTTCAGTTTTATTTCGCACAAACCTAGTAATTAGTAGAGAACTTGAAACATAGTTGGGTTATAGATCAATTTGGCACTGGCTGCTCTTGTTTTCCTTGTTATAGCCTTCCGCTTGTCAGTTTAGCTTCAGTGTGACCAGTTCTCTACAGTTTAGCTTCATTACTTTTTGGCTTATGACCTATGATGCTCGGACTCTTCAAAAATTCTGCTGGATGTGTCTGATCTTGCAAAAACTATGCATTTTTATAGGATCTGACTCTGGTGCGGTAATATTTTTAGAGGGTCCAAGCACATAACTTATGACCACTTGTGTGAAATACTCATCATTGAAGTTATGCCGATCATGATGGAGTGCCTTGTTGATGTTTCCATTTTGCTCTCCTTCTTCTTGTACGCACCTGGACTGTTATCGGGTATATGCTACCTTCCAACGCAAGTGCTGGAGAGCTTTCCTTTTGTTGTCCTGTGTTCACGTATATTCAAAGGGAAATTTATTTCTCACTGTGAATTCCAAAGTTAAGCTACCCCTTTGGATAGAGAGGATTTGGCTCTATCTATTCCAAATTCATAGGTTGAACTTATATATTCCCTAAATATCATTTTATATTACAGTGATTGACAGACATGGAGTTTAGATGTTACTTTAATTTGAGCATCTTTTTAGAGGCAGTGAAAAGTTGGCTTGGTGATGTACACCAATCAAGATTTAGAATTTGAATTCTTGAAAGTGGTGCGGTATGCCAAAAAAGTTGTTTATTGGAAAATTGAAGTTCGCGGATTTTTTAAAACATGCACCTACTAAACATTATTCCCTCCGGTCCAAAATAATTGGGGTTTTAGATTTGGGCACATAGATTAAGCATTCACTTACTCCTAAAAATTAAGAAGTGTATTGACTAAAATATCCTTAATTAAGAGCGGTTTTAAAATTGTAGTAACAAACATTAAATTTGTTATTGAATTAAGAATGTGTTAGGGGTAAATTTGAAAATATAATGAAATGCCTTCTTGATAGACTAAAAACCTCAATTATTTTGGACTAGTTTTTAGAGGCTAAATCCTCAATTATTTTGGACCGGAGGGAGTAGATTCGTTTAATTCAAAATCTGCATGAAATTCAAGGGGCCTTCATCTACATGGATTCTTGTTAATTGGTTATTTGATCCTTTACAAACTTTATTTAGTTTTATGATCCTTTAAAAAGAGATTTTCACTTTTTACACATAAGAGATCTGAAAAAAACAAATAAGAGATCTGACAAAGTTATTTTCTTCCATTTAAATTATAAGAGGTCAAGAGATCTTATTTCCTCCTTTGAAAAGTGGAGCTATTAATTTGTATATGAACATGTCACGACCTAACTGGATGGCCATGATGGGCACCCGGAGCTAACCTACCCGGGCATCTCTCATCATACTTTGATAACCATAAATAGGTGAGCCACATGGCTAACTCGCGATCTGTGCATCAATAATACAAATCTCATCGGGCAAGAGCACTTTTATATCAACATCAACAATCATGCCCATATACATATACGCAAGCCGACGAGGCTAACCAAACGATATACAAAATATGGGCCGACAAGGCTAAAATACATCTAATTATACATAACTGTCTATGAGCCTCTCGACAGAGTATGTAACATCATATAGACAGGACAGGGCCCCGCCATGCCCATATATACACAAAAGAATAGTACCAACCGCTGCAGCTCCGAATCAAGTGGAGCTCCTCTAAGCAGTGTCTGAACAAGCAGCCTAAGCATCAAGTCTATCTCCCTGTCCACCTGCGGGCATGACGCAGCGTCCACAAATTAAAGGACGTCAGTACAAATAATGTACTGAGTATGTAAGGTATAATCAATAGCATAAATAGAAGCATGAAAAATAACATAAGATAGAAGTGTCATGGAATGATAGAGCCACTTATACCTCTAGGGAAGTTCATCATATTCACTTACCCTTTTTCTAATAGGAACCATCCATTACATACACATATATATAGTAGTATCATACCCGACCATAGAGGTTCGGTGTCTCACATACTCGACCATGATAAGGCTCGGTGTTATACATACCGGGCCCTATCAAGGCTCGGTGTTATCCGTACCCAACTGCAGTGGCGCGCGCGCAATATACATTATACCCGGGCACATAAGCTCGGTGTTACATACTGGCCATACATATATACGTACATATGCACCTAGGAGTACTTACGTAGCACCAACATCATCATCGTCCATATATTTTTCTTTAAAGGATCAACTATCGTAGGATGGAACCAATGGTACCATGAGAACATCAAGAACTATGAGCTTTTGTGATTTTAGGAATGAAGTCATTATGGAAGACATATTGGAATTCACGTGAAGGTACACAACAATGGAATCATGCCTTAAGAAAGAAGGGTTAGCCTTACATACCTTTTCGTCTCCTTAACTACTTAACGTTCCTCTCCAAAGCTTGAGAGATCTACATTTAGAAGGGTTCATACCATGGTTAAGTCTTACAGACACTCTTAAATTCAAACTAGAATAATTCATGAGTTAACGAAAATTGGGCAGCATTTTCCCTATTTCATCGACTTTCACTATATCGCAAAACAACTCCACAACAACTATAATAACATCCACAATATCATAATCGAGTAGTCATATTCCATTAAGTCTCAAAATTCATTCTCATATTCAACTTATATCAACAACTCTTCACCAACCCTTTGCACAATTGCATACAACACTTCCTTGTCATTATTATCACTCTTCACAACAAGGTTATACTCATAGCATTCTAAGAATCATATCTCAAGCTAATTTACTACTCAAAATATAATTAATTCCACATTTGAACTTCATTTTCTACTTTCTTCCCTCATCCAAGTTATTCAACAACTAAGCATGCTTAAAAACATGAAATAGACATGAAAACTAACCTTTTATCTCATAGGAATGAGCTTTGGATCAAGTTACCAACTTGTATGAAAACCCTAGCTTCAATACCAAAGAAATTCTTGAAGTCTACCAACTATAGTGAGTCTCCCAACACTTGAATACCTTGATTCTTGCTATTTGATCTTTGATTTCTGTTTGGTTTGAGTGGAATATGCTTGAGAGAAGGTTCTAGAGCTTTTAAGAGTTTGGGAGAAGTGGGAAATGAAAAATAGAAACAAGGGTCGTCGATATATAAAAAGAGAAAAAATTGACCCGACCCGATTATACAGCCATTTATACGGTCTGTATAACTTATACGGTCCGTATAAATGGACCGTATAATCCCACCATGGTTTCACCCATCTCTGGAATGGTTATACGGACCATTTATACGGGCCGTATAGCTTATACGGTCCGTATAATTGGTTGTCCAACCCAATTTTTTTTTAAATTTTCTCTCGTCGATTCGATCAACCTCCAATCCTTATGGAACCTTATTGACACTTATAAAGCACTTCACTAACCATCTAAGAGGCCCTATAGCTCCTCCTCAAGACATTACTAAATAAATATTAGCTCAATTGTTACGAACCCTTCTCGAACATGACTTACACTTCACTTCCTTCAACGAACTTAGTTTCACTTATTCATATGGCTTCAAAATCTTATGATGCACACTTTAAATTATCAAATTCTCCCCTTAATCTCATAAGGACTTCATGTTCACGCCAAGCTCGTGTTAGTCTACTCACAACGCAACAATCTGAAATCTCCGAGGTGTAACAGAACATATCCCAATACAAAGTGCAGTACTTTTGTGAATTAATCATAGGGCCTAAAAGAGTTAAAATTGGAGCCCATGCATTACTTCTCTTAGCAAACGTATAGTCCGTTTGTTAAAGAGCAACTTACACAAAATGACTAAATTTTGGGGATTTTCTTTTAGGTATAGCTAAACTTTTGCTAGTTACATTTCGTAGCTACAGTAACGTGTATTCGAAATCAGCTGTGTTTCGCTGTATTCAACCAGATGTATTCAATTCGGTTGTATTCATTCTTAACTACTTTTACACTGTATTCAACTTATTGTATTTAAATTCGGTTGTATTCAAACAACATAAATGTAAGAAAATACAGGGATATTTAGCTGTATTCAAAATTCATTGTATTCATTTGTATACAATCTCCTTCGAAAATACAGGCGTAAAATACATAAAGAAACATTGTATTTTACACGAGAAAAAAAACGAATACACTCAAATTTGAGATACAAGAAATAAAATACACTCAGATTTGATATACAAAAAATAAAATACACTCAGATCTTAAATACACCGCCAGAGATTGTTCCGATGGAGATGGAGTTTTGCGATGGCTCCCTCATCTCAAATCTGAGTTTTCCGATGGAGATGGAGCTTTGAATGTAGATGGAGTTTTCTGATGGCTCCCTCATCTCAGATCTGAGTTATCCGATGGATCTTCATCTCAGACCTGAGTTTTTCGATAGCTTCATGAGTTTTCTGATGGCTTCATGAGTGACTCTCGGATCAGAACGGCCTTGCACGACGTCGTGGAAGATGGAGATTGGCAGCGGAAACCATCAGAAGATATTGATTACTCATCTTCAGCTAATGAAGAAAACTAGAAAAACTCTAAGAAAAGAAAGGAAGAGGAAGAAGACGCTGAAGAGAGGGATGATCAATCCACACTAAAGAAGCCACGTGTCGTTTGGTCAGGGTTTCGCTGGAGCTCCAGCGGTTTGTGGTGGCCGGCGGCAGCAAAAGGGAGAAGAAGCATCTCAAAGGTAGCTCTAAGATTCTCAGTCAAGAATAAAAATAATAAAAATAGAGTATTCTACTTTAAATATATATATATATATATATATATATATATATATTGTAGCTCTGATAGGTAGTTCAAATACAACTTTTAGCTATGGGAAGTAATTAATGCAAACTATAGCTACTAAATATAATTCCTACTACTAGTTTACCACACCATGTAGATTTCCCTTTGTTAAATATCAAGCTTTTGTTAGAGGGGCAAGTCAACAGACAGATATTAGGATCACTGTTAAGGCATAGCCGAAGTTCATAAATTTTTGCAAGTGTAGCCACTTTAAAATTAACTTCAACAAACTTCAGACATACTCTTAAGGAGTTTGACTTGTCAAAGCTTAACTTCAGACATGTATGCTTGAAGTTAGCATATATGACTATGACTTCGAAAATTTATGATTGAACTTCTACCCAATAAGATTTAGCAACACCCAATCAAAACAAATTTTTATCTCTCATATTCAAAATTTCAAGCTCGAAGTGGATCTAATGGAGCAGGTTATGAGGAATCTTAAGGGTGTGTTTGGTATGGAGGACAATATATTACTAGAGTTTTGCTGTAATTCAATTTCACAATGAAAGCTTCTCAATTACAAAGTGTAAAAACTATGTAAAGACACACAATTTCAAAAAATATACTATGTAAAGACATTAATTCTGAAGAGGAGCTTCACTACAATTTCGTTCCTCGGAGGTAATTGTTAATTAAAGATTTACGTGTAATAACAAGAGAAGGTGAAGTTTCTTTAAATGCTGAGGTAACTAATCAAAATTTGAAGTTGCATTGTTACACTTGGATTACCAAAATTGTTTGTATATCTTTCAAAAAAAGACGACAAAAGAGAATGTTTTTATAATTTTGAAATTATAGGAAAGGTAACAAATATCGGAATTCTTTAATATTTTGTAACTTAAAGAGAGAGAAATTCTAATATGCAATTGTGCACCAACCTTTTACTACTTGTAATAGTAGGAAAAAGTACAAAAAGATTTTTTTTATAAAATATGTAATTGTAATTGGCCCAAGGAAACAACAAAATGAAAAAGGAAGAGGAAGCTATACCTAAAAATCATCAATAGATTCCTCTATCCTTTCTTTTGAGTTGAGCTTTTTCTTTTTTAGCTGTGTTTGCTGGCAGAAAATTATGAGACAATGATGATATTATTTCACGTCATGTCCCCTGTGACAATCTTTCTTCTTCCTAGCAAAGTTTACGCTGACAAAATTGAAAATTCAGAGTTAAAATTAGCTAAAGTCAAGAAACTTCATAGTATATAGGAACTTATCGCGATTGTACATTTGTACTATGAATATTGTACGTGAAAGGCAATATTTTCTCTGTAGATGTCAATCAGTTTTCGTATCAACTGTACATTATTGCCTTTTACAGCACAATATAGTGTTGAAACAATTTTTTTTTATCGAAAGACTGAAATTGGAAGACATATATTGGACGAGGTGTATTTTGAAAATCATGAGGTAGAATTTGTTTTTGATAAAAGCCTTCATTTCTATGCAATTCAGAGAAACTTTCGCTTCAAAGAATGATGCACACGGTGTTCCAAATGAGAAGTGGTTTGTTGTTTGAATCACAAGTCTGAGAAGATTTAATCAACATTATTGTATGCTGGATACTGAAATTAACTAATTTAATTGCAATTTGATTATTATTGTACTAGATTCATATATGTTTGGTATTTTTAAATGTGCGCTTCAATCAAGGATGTGTGGATTATACTTCTTGCTTTCTCTTCGAGTTTCGTGGACCTTGTTGCTTTTTTTTTTTTTTTTTTTTTTTGTGGCTCTTTTTGCTTTTAAAAATGTTCGTCATTGAACATATTGACGTCCTCCTAAACATGTATGATATTTTCCAGTTCTATTCCGTGATTGAGATATCCATGTTTCATTCAATAAAGATAAATTTAATGATTAAAAATTTGGAGTGAGAAGTGCAATTAATCGATTTTGAGGGAGTTCATATTACTATTATCAATTAGAATAATTTATGATCGGCTTGATTGGATTAAAAAAATAAATTCCTACAAATACATTGTGCTCCATAAGTGTAGCATATATACCTTCGTGGAAAGTATTTGTTGGTTTGGATATTTGTTGGTTTGATAGAAGGCCTCTTTTCTTTTTCCTTCAAATAGTGCTCAGTTCTTCATAGTTGAACTAAATTACACATGTTTTGGTTGTGATAAAAATAGGAGTGGTTAGAGGAATATAATTAAAATTGGATGGAGGAGAAAAGGTCACTTCTCTCATTTCATGATTGAACTAAAAATAGTGAAATATTAGACTTCTATTCTTCTTCCAACATCATACAAAATTATTGGAAGTAAATCATCATGATTTTACCTAATTGATGTAGTATATCTACCATATAAGTGTATAATAGTAAACCTTATGTTGTATAAAAGTATGTAACAATGCAGAGGAGTGTATATCATATCACTAGGTAATAGGCAATAGCTACAGAGACGAACGCCCACTGTAATTTTAAGAGCAATTTTTGTTCAAAACTAACTCAAATCTTCATCAAATGACTAATTTTTTTAGACAACTTCTTAGACTATTTTCAATAAATCTAAACCACCCGCTCCAGATTTCTCACAAAAGTCATATTTGAAATTCAAACACACTTTTTCAAGCTTGTTTAATAATGATGAGTTGCCTTTCTAATTTGATATTCACTACCAAATCTTACAAATTAGTAATCTAACCACGATTAGTCCCAAATACAACAACAAATCGAATTTGTCAGCTAACAATCAAAAGATGACTGGGTTGAAGAGGAGAAATAGGATAAATAACCTAGCTTTCAAATTAAACACAATAGGGGTCAATCCGGGTAAAAGCTGAAAAAACATAGCCCTTCTTAATTTTATTATTACTACTATTAATAAGAGGGAATAGAGGAGCTTAAGGTCAATGTGAATTGACTTAAAAAGCCCTCATATTCCCCTTTGTTCCATTTGTTGGGTTAACAGGTAGGCCCCACTTACCATGAATTCAACTTGCTGCCATGTGGTTCTAAAATTAGCTCCTGCACACAATATTGACAACTATTTTATTCAGATAATGCTTTAAGTTCCTATTTGCTCTTTCCTGTATTTTAATGCTTTACTTTATGGTTTATATACTGTATTATTTACTCCCAGTAATTGTGATAAAATACTACTATCTAAAATAAAATTATTAAGGTAGTTGATTTTTTATATAGATGTACACAGCTAAAGTATGTATTATTAAGGAGGCTCATTTCCATAGTTCTGATTGAATTGGTTCTTTAGGTTAGTCACAGTACATGAAGCTTTTTTTGATATCTTCACTTTCTCTTTAAATTTTCTTAAGTAGATAAAAAAGAATTAGTTGAAAGTTCCAAATTTGTAATATCATATTCGCCCCGCACTTCTTCAATTTTGTTCAGACTTAAATAAATTCACATAAATTAAAACAAACAAAATAATACAATATCATTTGAAGTTACTAAAAAGGATTTTGTTAGTGAATATAATTAAAAGATAATAAAAACAAAAACAAAAACAACAAAAAAAAAAAAGGGGGCGAATGATATGTTAGCAAACATTTGTTTTAAATTTGAAATCATGTTGATTTGAAGTTGCAATTTTCCCTGGATATGAAGTATGGATCTCAAAAATTGTATTTTGTTTTCTTATAAACATGAAAAATCCACAATTTATGAAAATTGTCAAAACTTCCTCCATCTTACAATCTTACCGAATGAGCAAACCATAGTTCATAGACAAGGTGTCTGAATATCCTACAGTGCCGCATTAACATATCACATATTTCATGTCCGTTTTATAGATAAACGATTCCAATAAATCAACAAGATTAGTAACTAACTATTCTTTAATGTAATCCTCCCAAATTGTATGGGAGAATCTCTTCACGACAAGCATGAATCTTTTTTTTTTTTTTTTGCAAAATAAACTTATGGGTCAAGTTTCAAATTCTAAAAATTTAGAAATCATAAACTTGGAATTAAAATCCTACCTTTAAGTAGAATTTGAAATTTGAAACTAAAATTTCAAATTAAAGTTGAAGTTTTATTCAATGTCCTAAACAAACACCGATTTTAAATCAACATTTTAAATTTGTTCTCCAAATTGCATGACCAAATGCCTATAAAGTGTGTCAATCTTCAACTTTCCCCAAAATAATGATGTTCTTTTAACATGGCTCATACACCTACATTTAAATTTCAATTTTATACTTTTAAATTTTGGATTGGGCCGTGCTCAGCACGGCTTCGCTACCCCTAGTTTTTATAATAAGCTTGAATTGGATGATTGAGAGTGTAATTTTTTTCATTTTTTTGCACGGATTTCTCTTCAAAGGTGAGTGATACTTATTCTTCCCTTGCTCTATTTTCTCTATAAAGATACGTCCCACAAAAAATATAATGCGAGTCACTTTAATACACCAACTTTAACATGCCAAAATCTAAAAATGTTACTACAATCAAACCTCTGTATAACAACACCCGCATATAACAACACTTCTCCATACCAACTAAGATTTTTCGGAACCAATTTTTTATGTTATATTTTACTTCTCTATAACAGCATTTTACCTATAGCTGCAACGACCAACTTTACAACAGTACGCTCTTTGTAAAATTACCTCCATATAACAGTTTTTTTTTTTTGTAATATAATAATTAACCATCTTTATTAAAATAGAATATCTATGATTACTAATAATAAGTGTAGAGATTTTGATCAAATATTTAATTTGATACAATGAAAGTGCTGAAGAAAAACTTGAACCTTGTTACTTGGACTGGGATAGAAGATTCAATGGTTCAACTCTTAGATTCCCTTCAAAGGAAAGCAATTGAATACCGATTTGCTGAAAGTTTGGACGCAAATTTTCGTCAATTCAAGTGTTATATCACCACTAAGAGATTAGAATCTACGAGACAAGCTATAATTCTAAATTTCTTCCGTCAATCTTGAAAGATTTAATTTTCAAGTATATTTAAAATGTGTGTGTTAGAGCTTAAAACTTTATACATTTATGACTTTATTGAAACGGTATTAATTTCCTTTAATGTTTAGTTAGTGAAGTATGCATATCTTTGAGATTTAAAATTTAAATAGTTTTGTTATTTTTTATAACAATAACAAATAAAAATTAGATTTTATGCATCTTTTTTGCCTATAACAACCAACTATTATTTAAATATCAAATGCTGTTATAGGTGTGCTTGAGTCAAAATTTGTGTTTTACCCAAATCGTTGAATTTGTGCTGAGGTTAACCACAGTTGGTAGTAGTTTGATACAAATGTAAGAGTTAACATAAGCAAGTTATTAATTATCTATAAAAAATAAGTAAATAAAAAGAAGAAGTAAACTTATGCCAATTGTGATGAACAATAATAATGAATTTCCTCCTCTCCAAGAACGAGTAAGAAATTTAATGATCAGAGAATAATGATGGTGTGAATAAGTAAAAAGAATAATCAGTAGAAGTATCTTTTTTAGTCAGAATTGGATGCCTTCATACAAAAATGAAAGTCCTATTTATAGGTATCTAGTGCTCTTTCCGTTGTGTATCTGTAACGGCAATCATTAATTGTTGAATTGATGATTGTCATTTAATTCCTTGATTTTGGCCGTTTGTAACCGTTTTGTCGTTACTACATTAACTCCATTTAATGCGTAGTAAAGAGGGTCTTGTATGTTGTTTCCATTGATGTTCTCTACGTTGACCGAGTTTGCTGCCTCTCCGTAAATGTTATGCTCGGCATTACCATCTGATATTTATACGTCATTGAATAACTTGACACGTGTCAACTATATGTTGGTCCACGTGTCAGGTGCATTTTTTACCCATACAGATAGTCCCTCAATTTTTCGGGTTTATCACAAAGATGTTCCCGAGAAATTGTCTTGTCGATTTTCATCAATCTTCTCTTAATTAGACATTTGAATCTTCTTTCTGTAGAATAGGAAACGTTGTAACTGACGGCAGATCGTGGCCCACTGACGTGATGAATACGTGGCATAATCATAGAAGTTGAAAAGACTCGCATTAAAGGATGAAGTCAGATGTGGGCCACGTGGATGTAACCGTGCCCTTCGTTTTCTCGCCGCTTCCCAAGGTAATGATGGCGGTTTTACATTCTCTACAAAAGTTCAAATTTTACCTTTTTCTACTATTTCATCTCAAGTCATTTCTGCTCCAAAGTTCCTCAATTTTAAATTCCTTGCTTCCTTTCCTTCTTCGTTTGCTCTAATTCCTAATCATGTCTTCTCCTTCATCTTCTCAGAACATTTTGCCAGAAAAGGCCGTTATTGTTGACGTTCCTCCTCATATAGGTGCTAAAAAACCCAAAAATAAAATGCCTCCCAAGAACTTGATGGGTGATGCTATTGTTGCTTCTTCTACTAGGTTTTCTTCTTTATCTGTTAGTGCTGGTGATGTTGAAGTTGGAAAGGTAAATCTTCCTTCTGTGGATGGTGTACTCCCCAAAAATCCTTCTTATACTACTGATTTGAAGATTACAAACGACTATGAATCTGATAGGGAAAGAATGACGATGATGTCAAGGATTAAATCCCATATTACCGAAGATCTTGTTCCTTTCGTAATTGAAAGATGTCATTGGAAGGATCACCATGTGGAGATTATCATTCCTGAACCGGAGAGACCCGCTACTTCTCATTTGCCCGGGTATTCCGCAGTGTATCTTTACCCCTTACTATTGGGTTTAATTTACCGTTAACCTCGATGATTGATCAATTATGCCGCCGCCTCCAAGTATGTCTTGCGCAACTTACACCCGGAGTCTGGCGTTTGATTCAATTATATCAACACGTTGCTCGTCTTGCCAATGTACAGCGTACCTTGGATCATATTTTATATTTGAACTCCCTTAGTTTTATAAGGGGTTCTATGATAATGTTTAGGGCTAGAGGCCTGAATAAACTGTTTGAGGATCCTGAAGATAGTCATGACTGTTTGTGGTTTAATGAATTTGGGTTTATTCCTACTCACCAGTTAGTGAGTAGTGACACTGGGTCTTTTCCATAGAAATGGAATGCAAGAGCTTTTAATACCGAGTTAAATATTCCGGAGAATATTCGTGTATTTATAGAAACAATGATCCGATTCTCGGCAAGGGCTAGAACTTGGTAATCAATGGCGGTGCAATGGGGCATTCGCACTTTGGATGATTCCGGAAAGAATAAAGGTATTTATTTTTATTAATCTTCTTTTCCTGATCATAATTGTCTTCATTGTCTCTATTTTGTCAAGCCGTTCCAGTAAAAGGAAATCATCATCAAAAGCTTTGATTCTTTCAAATGATGACGAATCGACACTAGATAATATTCGTTCTATTGTCAGAAACAGGTCGAGTGCGGAGGTGGAAGGTTCAAAGGATGTTGGTAAACCTTTTCTCAATAAGAGGAGACTGAAGAAGCAACCCCCTTCTGGTCCTTCCGAGATTAGGAAGACTGAAGGTAGGCTTAGCACTGAAAGTACAGATTCCGAGGAAGAAACGCCTTTAATTTTAAGGAAAAGAAGAAAAACTAACCTTTCTCTTATTGATATGGCAAATGCTCAGTGGCCTCTCCAATGAAGGATTCTGAAGATTTATCTAGCATCCTTGAAGTTCCTTCTCGGGAAGAAGATTTATCGACTACTCTCCCTGAAGTGATGATCATTGATGATGTTTCCGAGGTTCCTTTCCAAAGCACCATAGCCGCTGCTAAACTAATCGAGACTAATGTTGCCGGGGTGGAGATTGCCGATGTTCCCAAAGTTGATGCCTCTCGGGATGAGGTTGACGGTTCTCTTAAAGTTGATACCCTCCCGTGCTATACTGCAACTCCAAGAGGTCGATCTTCTGATTATGCAGAAGGAAAAAGACCTGTTCAAGAGGATTCACATGAAGCTGATACTAGTGAAGAAGCTCTTTGGGCTAATGATCTCGCAGTCAAGTGGATGCAGTCTTCTGTTCCTATTACTGTTAATCATACCCGATCTTTCAGTTTATCTGATGAGGCAAATTTATTGGCTAATCCTCATATGATGAGTACTTTTGCCAATAATTTCATAGGACCAAAAGAACACGCCGTTCTAAAGGATATGCCTTCATATCATATGACCATGATTGCTTTAGGGCTTATGATCCAGGTATGTTTCTTTTATCTTTTTCTATAAATTCTCCTCCATCCACTTTTCCTAATTCGTTATAATTTTTTGATAATCTGCTTGCAGGCTCAGACTTATTTGGCGGGAAGTCTGAAGCGTTCTGAGGGTGAATAAAAACATATTGATAAACTCAATGAAGACAATGTTGCTCTAACTCATGAGTTGTCAACTTTAAAAGCAAAACAATCTTGCTCTGATGCTGAATTGACTGAAGCCAAGGCGGAAGCTGATGGGTATAAAGTAGAGTTAAAGCGTCTTCAAGATCAAGTATCCGACTTCCCAAAACTGAAAGAGGAGATCTCCGAGAAGGATACGGCCATTGGCAATTTGAGTGTTAAACTCATACAAACGAAAGCCAAATTTGAATAAGCAAATGAGGAGATCCAGAATCTCCGAGATAGATTGTCTTCTAGAAATACCGAATTAGCCGAGCTCGATGCAAAATTTCAATCATTACAAGTTAAGAGCATTCAAGATTCTAGAGATATAACTAGAGCTTTGATTGATTTAAATCAAAGTAAGAGAGACATAGTTGCGATTGAGGAGAAGTATACTGAGAAAGATCTCGAGATGAAAGCTTCATTGGAGAGGAAAAATAGATTTATTGCTAAAATCTTGAGGAAAATAGAAGACTTGCAAGAGCGTGGGAAACAACTCATGCACCGGAAAGACAAGTATAAGCAGAAGGTCAAACGGTTAGAAGAAGCCCATGCCGTGGAAAAGCAAAATGATGTTAACCTGGCTGTTCTTAAGACTCGCTGGAATTTTCTGAAAGGACTTGACCTTTCCTCATTTGATCTTGCTGACGCTCTTGCTACTGCTGAGCAAAAATTAAAGGATGCCCGTAATCTTCTCGGTGATATGTTCGGAGATGATAATGCTGAAGAAGATGACAAAGAGGAGGTGGAAGAGGAAAGTGATTCCGGGGATGCAGATGATGATTTGCTTTTTGAAAAGAAGATTCCATCCGATGATGATCATACTTAGATCATATCAGAGGCTCTTGTATTTCTCTTCATTTCGGTGTTTGATTGTTTCTCTTACTCTTTGCTCCGTTTGAATTTGGCGAATATTTTGTAATAGTTTTGTTTTATGTTGATTCTACAATGAATGAAGCTTTTGCTTATCTGTATCTCGTATTTTCCTTTTTATGATAAATCTCTTGTAAGATTTCTTTGGTTAGAACCTTTCCCGGGTGAATAATCCGTTCCAGAATTTCGACCTTGGAATACTTGAAAGAAGATTTGTAATTTTGCCGCAAATATATTCAGGAAGATGATTTGGGCATCTAACTCATTACGAATAAATTCCTTCACTCGTAATGCTGAAAAAGAGGGATTTGTTTTTAATGAGAGATTTATTCTACTTTGTGAAAAAGTAGCTAATGGATTATTTAAATTCTGTTTTTCACAAAGTAATTTAAAATAAAGAAGGCAAAAATACCTTAAGTTGTTGATGATTTGGGCGAGCGGAGCTTAACCATGCCCGGCATCTCCAAATATTCGGAGACAACAGTTCCCTTTTACGAATATTATATCACTAATGTGATCACGTTAGCCCTTAATTTATGTTTTTGAATCTGAATTCAAAAACATGATACTAAGTGATCCGGGAATACCAAAAGATCGAAATCTTTTATTGTATTTGGTATCTGAAAGGGCATCTTGCAATTAAATTGCGAGATTCCTTCATAATGAATAATTCTTGTAACGCCTGTACTCAATGTTTTTTTTTTTGCTGTTATTTCGCATAAAATGTTGTCATGCGTGTATACAGTCCCTTCTTCTTCTCAGCGAAACGGTTCAGTTTTCGTGTACTCCTCTGAATTTTGGCGGGAAAATAAGATATGACTAAGACTGATAAGACAGTTTAGTTTTTCGATGACCCTTTTCGATTCGCGTAACGCCTCATAATTAGCCATAAAGGCTGCTTTTTATTGGAACCGTTAGTCCCAACTCTTGGTATTCCTCCTTTGAATTTATATAAGGAAGTGAATCATTGATCAAATATTTCATAGTCTTGTTTCCTTTCGTAAGTCGTTTAAAGCAAGAATTGTTCTCTGCAATCATTTCATATCTTTTCTGAAAACATGTCTTCTTCTTCTGATAAAAATCCTTCTAAAATTCCAACAAATTCTTTTGAATTAGAGACTTTAGCCAATACCTTTCTTCCCACTCGTTTCGACTATTCTAATGATTTTGAAATTTTCCATCATTCTTCTCCTATAGAAGATATTGATTCCTCTATTGCTCCTGAAGATATTGCTTCAGTTGCTCAGGAATGTGGTTTGGGTCCTGATGTCGTTTTAGCTGTTACCAACGGGACAAAACTTCATAACCATGTTGATGGTTTCACTTTGATGCCTATTTTTCCTTTTCTTATTGGGTTTCTGTTACCCATTCCTCTTGTTACCGAGGAATTTTGTCGCCAATACAATGTGTGTGTTGGCCAAATCGCTCCTAATACTTGGTGATTATTTTATTGCTTCCAGTTTTTAGCCATCAAGGCTAATCTTTCTTTTACCTTGGATCATATGATCCATTTATACATTCCTTTTATTTTCCGGGTGGTTTGATCCATTTGTTTCCCTGCGGAGAACACAACTTAATTGACTCTATCGATTCTAGCGATGTGGATCGTTTAGAGCGGTTTGTCAAAATTAGAACAGAGCTACTCCATCGCCCCTCCGACGATGATTTTCTAGAAATATGGAACCCAACTCCAAATCCTGTCAATCTGAATGAAATTGTAGACATTCTTGATTGGATCACGGGTTTGTTGGGAGCCTCTCGGGATGTTATACGTTCTTGGAGAAGTTTAAGGCTTCTTCCCTCAGTTTTTCCTTTAGAAAGGCCTGGACCCTCAAACAGAAAACGAAAGAGGGACGTAATAATAATAGAGGATGATAACAAGGAGGTTCAAGCTGATATTCGCCATTCCGTTGCTCCTTCTCTGCCTAATTCCGAGATACCGACGAGAGAGGCATCTTCGAAGAGCGTCAACCATTTCCGGAAAAAAATCTCTTCGGGATCCCTCCCGTCACCAAGAATGTCCCATGGTAATGCGGAATTATCCTTGGATCACTTATTCGAGATGCTTCTTCAAGGTTACTCCCTTACAACGACTTCTTCACCACATGTTGCTAAAACGAGAAAAGAAAACAAGCAGCTTAAGTTAAAAATAAAAAAGCTTAAGTCTGACCTTCGGGACTCTGACTCTGTTGAAGCTGCTTTGATGTTGCGCCTAGAGGATGTCGTTTGTGCACTACAACATCGGGATAATGCAATGCAAGCATTGAGCACAAGCCTACGCAGACCTTCAAGATCGGTTTAAAAGTGTTGAAACTTTTCGTGAACGTTGCTACTCCCAGTGTAAGCTATTGCGCCTTCAACGTGATGTGGATATCCTTAAATCTCGGAAAGAGGCTTTTGAAGAAGCTCTTACTCTAAGTTTTAATTTGACCGCATCTCTTCGAGCTGCTACACATGAGCTTCGTGTTGCATCGGCATCCCTTAAAGATTTAGGAGATTCCGGAGAAGGTTCCCAAGAATAGAATCACTCTCTCCTCCAAGAACGTTAAGAATCTTGAAAAAGTGTGTGCTGATTTGGTTCGTGGTGCCATCTGATAATTCCAATCTTGGTCACCATTGCTGATTCTTAGATTCCAGCTATCAATGCTCACCATTGCCGATTCTCAGATTCCTGCTATCAATGCTCACCATTGCTGGTTCTTAGATTTCTGCTATCTTTAAGTAGAAAAGTTGTTCCATGTATATTTTTAGTATTCCCGAGTATCCTTCTATTGTGCTTTCCCTGTTTTGAATAAACTTTTTGCCTAAGTCTTTTTACGAAAGTGTTTTCTCATTTTCATTGTTTCTTCAAACAGTAGCGTGGAATTGAATTTCCCTTGAATAGTGGCGTTTTTTTTTAAAATAACTGGAACTAAGGTTAATATAATCGCTCCATGAATCGGCATCATGTTTGCGTAATGTTCTCCGATGTGTGATTTTGAAAACATACTGAGGCAAAAATACTGTAGCTTTGAGTAATTTACAATTTTATTGGGATGGCTTGCAGTCCCTAGTCATATCCCCCATTGTTTGGGTATGAAGTAAGAATACTCAAACAATGTAGCATGTATGCCATTCCCGCATTTCCTTTTTACTACTTCTTCTTGGTAAAATTCAATCGGGATTAACCCTGATAAAAGGGTACATCTCGTAGAATGTGTCTCTGTGCTAGGAATGATATAGCTTCAAATTGCTTATGCTGCAATTGTTGGTGATGATCTTCCCACTTGCTCCCATTTTGTCTTTATTATCTGTATGCGAAAACAGAAGAAAATACCAAAGTAATAATGCTTGCGTAAACAGAGATAAAATCGAGATCAAACTACAAAGCCAACTGTAGAATTCCCACTGACGGCACCAAACTGTTTGAGTCAAAATTTGTGTTTTACACAAATAGTTGAATTTGTGTTGAGGTTAACCACAGTTGGTAGTAATTTGATACAAATGTAAGAGTTAACACAAGCAAGTTATTAACTATCTATAAAAATAAGTAAATAAAAAGAAGAAGTAAACTTATGTCAATTGTGATGAACCATAATAATGAATTTCCTCCTCTCCAAGAACGAGTAAGAACTTTAATGATCAGAGAATAATGATGGTGTGAATAAGTAAAAAGAATAATCAGTAGAAGTATCTTTTTTAGCCAGAATTGGATGCCTTCATACAAAAATGAAAGTCCTATTTATAGGTATCTGGTGCTTTTTCTGTTGTATATCTGTTACGGCAATCATTAATTGCTGAATTGATGATTGACATTAATTCCTTGATTCTGGCCGTTTGTAACTGTTTTGTCGTTACTGCATTAACTCCATTTAATGCGTAGTAAAGAGGGTCTTGTATGTTGTTTCCGTTGATGTTCTTTGTGTTGACCCAGTTTGCTGCCTCTCCGTAAATGTTATGCTCGGCATTACCATTTGATATTTATACGTCATTGAATAACTTGACACGTGTCAACTATATGTTGGTCCACGTGTCAGGTGCATTTTTTACCCATACAAGGTGTATAACAGCTATAATCTGTAACAGCAAAAACATTTCGGACCCAACAATGTTGTTATAGAGAGATTTGACTGTATTTTAATATTAATTCTTGTAGGTACCACGTTTCTATATGCCTAGTGGATTGATGGTTAAGTTTCTAGTTGGGACAAAATAAATGAAAGCGATTTGTAAGGAAACCCGAAAATGTAGGTTTGTCTATTTACTACTCTCTTCTTGATGAATTTTGAAAGCCTATGTTTGTAAGAAGATTTGGGGATCTCTTGCATTATTGGAGTACTATTTTAACCTAGTGGATTGATGGTTAAGTTTCTAGTTGGGACAAAATAAATGAAAGCGATTTGTAAGGAAACCCGAAAATGTAGGTTTGTCTATTTACTACTCTCTTCTTGATGAATTTTGAAAGCCTATGTTAGTAAGAAGATTTGGGGATCTTTTGCATTATTGGAGTACTCTTTTAACCTATATGGAATTTTGTTTATATATCCAATTAGATTCTTCTAAAAGAAATCTCTTAAGCTACATTCTTATAAAAAGACTTTTGGACAGTAGAAATTAAATATCATCTTTCTGCTTCAATGAATTTGAGCTATCACGAAAACGAACTTTTTTGGATAAAGTGGTTCTTAATAATGAAATCATATGTGGTAAGAGTATCTTGAATGTTTAATAACAACTATAACCTCAATCCAAAACAAATTGGAATCGGTTATAACTTATATGAATCCTCACTGAACATGTCTCTATTTGAATCGAAGTTTGTAGTGGGGTGGTAAGTGTCTCTCAGTCCTTAATCAGATATCGGGTTGGAGGCCTTGGAATAGATCGCCTTAGATAACAGGTGTTTTACTCCCTCCGCCCCCGACCCCCAAGTGGGACTTCGATGTGCAAATTCGAATTAATCGGACACCAAAGGGACTACAGAATACCGGGTAAGAAATTTAAAGAACAATTTCTTGTTCACGAACTATAGAAAACGTGGGATATTTTGCATTAATTCAACAATTTTTTCATAGAATTGGATGTTTCCACTGCGCAAAGGAATAGTCAGTAATTATCTTATTTAATTATAAAGTGCTAGTTTTACAACTTAGCTTGTCTTGTCCTCTTAATATATGATATGATTTGTTACTAATTTCTTTCAACCGTCCTTGACTGCAAGCATGTTAATCTTCACTTACAGATATTGGGCAACTTCAGTTTGACAACATATTAATCTTCGCTATATCGGGAAAATTTAGCTAACTTTTGAGATTCTTGTTTCATAATTTTGTAACTGAAATTTAATTGGGATATATAAGTTAGTTTAATTAAATAAATGACCATGATTGTGTAATATTTGTATACCCTCAATACATAAATGTAAACTCATTTTTTCCTACTATTCCAACATTATTTTGGTGGTGAATTTGGTCATCAATGGAATGATTTAGGTTAATTCTAGAAGATTAATTGATTTCTTTAGCAAGGGTGGCTGCTTGATAAAACCCTAATTAATGGGCATTGATCAAAAGTAATCATAGTGGATTTGGACCTACAAAAACACAACTATAATAATTAAGACAATTTGCCTTTTTTTAACTTTATCTTTAATTATTTGTTGCTTTAGGTCAAAGTTATTCAGTTAAACAGCTACATCCTTGTTAAAGAAGTCGTTTTAACTTGTCACCATTTTCAGTAAAAAAATTATTTAATATTACCACGCTGGCTACTCTATATAAATAGGACGTAGAGAAAAATCCAAAGTTTCCTTAGGCTCTTTTAATTAATTCAATAAATATTACCTTCATTTCCTTTTATTAGTCTAGTATTAATTTTGTACGCTCATTAAAAAAATATTATTAAATATTTATTTTACTAAATTGCACATATTAAATATGTTTGAAAATCTAAATTTGACTATTTTGTACTCCAATAGTTACTTCATTATAAGGATGCAAATCTCTTAATTTGATAAAATGGACAAGTAAAAATAAATAAATAATATACTGGACTAATAAAAAGAGAACGCATGGAGTATTTATCAATCTCATTTTTATGGCATTGTTACATCTAGAGAGTCAAATGATGCTTTATTTCTTTGGCACAAATATTTTAAAATATTCTGCCAGTTTTGAATTAATGATTTATAATAATTTTTACATAATTAAATCTTAGGCATGAAACACAATTGGAATTAGATAGCTCTCCTGGTCCACCTACAAGTACTCCATAGGGAGGCAGATTTTTCCTCAGTGAAACATTTAGTTGTGTGGTCACAACTTTTGTAATATCCTAAATTTTACCTTTTTCAAAAACGGAAAATAGGACCACTAAAGCAGCTTATAGTATTAGACGATAAGAGGGTAGAATAGGACCAAACGAATTAGTTCATACAAATACAGTCAAACCTCTCCATAGCTGTCATTCGTTATAATAGTATTTCACTATAACGGTCTGATTTTCTCCGGAACTATTTTTTCATGTTATATTTTACTTCTCTATAATAGCATTCTGCCTATAACAGCAATGACATCCATCATAGCGGTACACTCTTTGTAAAATTACCTCTCTATAATAATCATACTCAAATAGCGTGTAATAATATTTTGTAAGAAATATATTATGTGACAGCAAAAGTGTCGATGAAGAGCCTCAACCTACTGCTACTTGGAGATAGAAGAGTCAACTGTTAAGTACTTAGACAACCTTCAAGAGAAAGCTATTTAATCACCTTTTGCTGAAAGTTTGGACAAAATTCTTCGTCAGTTCAAGCATTATAGTATCACTAAGAGACTAGAATTTACGAAACAGCCTAAATTGTAGAGTTCTTTCGTCAAACTTGAAATATTTAAATTCTCAATTAATTTAAAATGCATATGTTCCATAGATTTTAATTCTTTATCTGTGTGATACAACTAGTTATGGTTTTAGTAGTAATTTATTTGTCTTTTCAATTTTTAATTTATGAGATATGAAAATCAATTGAGATTCTAAAATTTACAAGTATATTGTTTTCGTTTATATCATAAAAAGTACAAAAAGTTAATTGTTTGCGTACTTTTGTTTATAAAAGCTAAATGAGATCTAACTATCGAATGTCAGTATACATGCATAACAACACCTCACTATAGCATCCATGAAATTTCCGGACAAACGCTGCCACTATAGAGAGATTTGACTGTGGTACAAAAAGTCTGATTATTTAGATATTGTCACGATCCAAGTTCATGGTATATATTGTCTTCCTATATGCATTTGTCTTTCTGGTTACATCATATCGAACCCAAAAAGCGTGTGTATTACGTGAACTTGAGCTATGCCTTATAAAACTCTTCACTTTCCTCTTTCACTAGTGAACTCATCCGCGCTACGCGCGAATAATAAAACCTCATTAGATTTATAAAATAATCTTTTCCACAGTATTTGAATATTAAAAATATTTTAAAAAATATTCTTAGCTTCAAATCCGAATACATTTAATTCAACTTATAATCCTCTACTTAATTTTTTGTATTTTAAATATAGTTAATTTTTATATAATTAAATAGTAGGTGATTTCTCTAAAAACGTGTAAAGAAAGAAAAAGAATTTCAATAAAATTGATCTACATCTGTGCATGCCTATCTATGTGTGTGTGATATACCCTCTCATTATGTAGTTAAATTTTACAATATTTATATATATTATTTTCTAGAGTTTCATTCCTGGCTTGATTTCAAGCTAGTTCTTTACTTTTCTTTGGTGCTTTGTGTTTCTTTCAAAAGGAAAAACAAAGAAGAGCAAGGGCGAAACCATGGACCCCAAATTCACAATATCAAACTGATTTTATTTTACTCAATTGTTGTCTTTATAGTTCATTTCCTTCTTTCCTTTCTTTTACCTTTTATCTTCTTTATTTCATATTTTTACTTTTTTAAACGTTCATTTTTTTCAAAAAGAAATAATAAGTAATTAAAAAAATCCAAGCATGAGCTAATTTTTTAGATAATGTAAACTGAAAAAAATAAGATGAAAGGATAAAAATAAATAGATAAGCATTATGATTGAATAAATCGTAATCCACCTCTCTCACTTTCACGATTCTTAATATACACAAAACAATACTGATATTCCTAGGGCGAGAATATACAGCTCCGTTTAAGCCATATTCAAAAATCACTTTATTTGAAAACTTACATATCTTTTTAGGGCATATTATACGTAAAAACAATAAAAGCCTTTTTTTTTTTTTGGTGAAAATCATCTTTAGTATGTTGAGAAATCACAACAACAAAAAACAAAGCAATCCAACAGGAATATCATATTTGCATTAACAATGTAATGAGACATTAAACTTAACTACAAGACTAATTTTTAATCTAACATGAACGCAATATGAAAATTCCAATATTTAAGCTAAAAAAAAGTAATATAATAATCACTATTACGGACCAAAGAAAAACTAAGCAAATTGTTATATACCATATATATGAGTACACCCTTATAAATATAGAGAAATAAAAGGAGCAATAGGGCAAATAAAACACAAGACCGACTCTCTGAAGTCTGTACACCTTATTACTTGTAGCAACTAAGGGAGATGAGAAGAATTACCAACAATGATTCACAACCTTAAGAAAAAGTTTCAACCAGTTTATGAAAGACTTTATTCATCCAAATACTTAGCCTCTGAAATACATAAATGCATTCACCAAAAACGCTATTGAATTATTTTTCACCATCGATTATATGAACGGGATCCCTTGTTCAAGCAAAATTCAACAGGAAGTAGGGGAAATCATTTGCGTTTGAAACACGCAAGTAGATAATCAGTTTGTAATTTGAACAACATTGAGCCTCTTGATCATGAATACTTTTGGCATAGATACATTTCTGAGAAGAAAATCTAGTAAATGGCATGAATACTTGAAGGTGGGGGCTTACCCATGTTTGAAGCCTATCAGGCTATTAAAATATATAGGATATGGGACATGAATGGTTTGTAATTAATTTGAAGGACACCAATCAAAAAAATAAATTTTGTAACTGATCCATGAGCACCGTAGCAAACGGCTCAATTTCGATTTCTTTGAGAAAGCAAAGGGCCAAATATTTATTAGATAGATTTTGTGTATTTTTTTTTTATTTTTTTTTGAGTTAAGAGTGTGAATCTCTTTAAGTTAAAATAAAAATAAAAAGAAAGAAAGAAAGAAGAAAGAATCTGAACTTTCTACAACAAAGAAAGGTTAGAAGACATTAAGTAATATTTTTAACCGGTTAGATGACATAAAGTGCTCATAAACTTGCACAATAATTCTTTTGGCGGTTACGAAGTTTTAGAGTTATGAATATAATTAATTAATAATTAAAAGTAGAACTTATGAAATGTGAGTATAGGAGATAATTAATTAAAATGAAATAATTTTAAAAAATGAGAGAAAAAGTCAAAAAAAAAAAGAGAAAAAAGATAAATGTCAATGGAGGCCATAGAGAGGTGTCACATACGATTGTCTATGTCTAGCTTTATATTATATATAGATTGTAATGTAGGATTCGTCTAACATATGCACCATATTTTCAGAATCTTGTTTGTTGAAGCCCGCCGGTCCTTCCCGATCCGTCCTCACTCCTCATTAGTTTGCCCTCCCTCGAGGACGTCACAAACGTAAAAAGTTAGATTTAACTATAGCTTTGTCCTTGCAAATAACTTGTGGGAAACTAATGTAGTTCAACAAATTCCTATACTCTTTTAATTTCAGAAGTCTCAAAAAGAGAAGGGGACAACAAATAAATAAAAAAAAAAAATGAGAGGGGAAACTTTGATGATAATGGTAACTTCTTTACAATTGCGTTTTGTTTCCTCGAAGATAAGTGTTACTTTATCTAAAACGAATGTTATATTGAATTTTAAAATTTTAATTTTATCCTTAATAAGATGATTTGTAATCACATGAGGGTCGTTCAGTAGCTAGTTAGAGTTATGCAGATTTTAGTAATATAAGTATTAATATGAGGGAATCTATGTATTATTTTATATAGTGATTAGTTATTCAGGGTTTAGTTATTCATATATTAGTTATTTTACATCATATCCGGCATAAAATAATACATAGATTTCCTCATAACTTATACATATATTAGTTTCGTGGGTCTCTAAGTTGCAAATCAAACACAATACTAATTTTATACATGCAAACTTACCTCTTAATTAATTAGCCACCAAACGTGATATTACTTATATAGAATTTAATACATGACTCACCTCCAATCCAGCTACCAAACCTATTGTGGACCATAAGTTCCAAAACTCTATCTTTCTTTGTTAAATTTTATGTCTAATCAAACATTATTTTAAAATTTCAAAAAGATTTTTTTTTTTCAAAACTCTGTGTCCAGTTAAATAACACCACATAATTTATGAAGAAGGCAGTAGAAGACAAGCTACTAGTGTAATTTACAACACATCAAGCAATCGACTCATTGGTGGCGTGCTTTTAGCCTTTTTTCACTTTTGACTATTTTTACACAACTACCTAAAATTTGGTAGCTTTCAAAGGCTATAATTAAAAACAAGAACAGTGAAAAAGGAAAATAATAATAACAGCATGGGGACAAACATTATTATGGTAGCAAGGAAATAATGGGTTTTCAATTTGTCTCGGAGAAGACAAATGATTCCCTTATGGCCTTGTCTTCACCATTCATGCACACTGAAAAAGAGGTGCCATTCAATTTCACCCACCATCTAATCTTACAGTACCATTTTGCAGACATGAACAAATAATACTACATATACCTTCAGGGACATGGAAAAAACAAAAAAAAAAACCCTGTTACTTCAATTTTGCCTAAAAATCACTACAAGCCCCTAAATAATTTACAGTCATATTGCGTGTAAAAGGAATCGAACCCCTTTTGTTATTAACAGGCAGATGTGTAATGTATTATTCGATTCAAAAATTTGTAGGAAGTAGATTTTGACTTGGGAAAACCCGTGAATGAGTGAGAATATGCGAATATTTTTGTTAGATGATTTCCTATATATAGAAATAAACAATTCCTTGATTCTTAGCTTTTGGGCCAAAAAAACTCATCGATCCGAATGAATCATTCTTCCGATCTCCCTTCGCCCCACCCCAAAACTGACCCACAACATAGAGCTCATTCGCTTAGCAATAAAGTTCAATTCATAAGACCGCTGAGCAGTCGCGATATCAACTTTTTTACTTTAGCTGGATCTTGGTGGTGCCACCTAAACGGTTGTAGCCTTGTAGGCAACAAATGTGTGATGTTTGGAGTTGTCGTCGTGAGCCTGCTTGTAAACAAAAGAACATTCAACTTTGTCTAAATATTATATAAAATATTTTTCTTATTTCCTCCTAATGAATTTTTTGTTTTACTTAGGCAAAGTTGAGTGGCTCTTTCATTAAAGAATTAGTTGATGTGTACCATATATAAAAAATAAGAATTAATTTAATGACTTTCGTAATATTTAGATAAAATTGTATGTTTTTTTTGTTATAAAAAATCATTTAATGAATTAAGCATGTTAAAATGAAAGTTGAGTGACATTCTTAATCAGGTAACCTGGCAATTCAACACGTTGTCAGCAATAATATATCCGTAAAAATTCATTAACTAATCAATATTTCCTTTACTTGAATACAGGTTTAACTATGAAATCCACTCTTATTTTGATAGTCACCCTCAGTCACACGGTTGAAATGATAAAACAATGGATAAAAAAAAAATGAAAGCAAGAAATGTGAGAAAACAATTAGCATTGTGGGAAATTGATAAATCCTTCTCAAAATAGTAACTACAAAGATTTAGATATTGGTCGGAAACCTAAAACTATAGGTCTTGAAAAACTATAAAATTAGAAGAAAAAACATACCTAAATTAGAGAAGTGGCCTCGAAATGAACAAGTGTACAATAAGTTTCTATTTTTTTGTAATTAGAATTTTAAATAGTTAAGAAGCTACTAGTAGTAATATAAGGCCAAAGTCATACATGCAACTCTGAACTTGTCCTGATTTTTCATTTAGACCCCCCAACTGAGGGTCGTACCATATGAACCCTTCAAGATAACTGTTAATGTGCCATTTAAACACAAAATAAATATGCAACAACACACAAATGGTGCGTGTAATTCACACGCAAAAATAACAAATAAGACGGAGCCACGTGGATTTTACAAAAAAAAAAAAAGTAAAAACAAAAATATGTCAATGGGTCCGATAATGATGAACAAGAGGCCCATTGCTGGTCATCTTCTTCAGCTCCCCCCGCCTCCCCCACCCCCCGCGCCCGACCCCTCTCCTCTTCTTCAGCCCCCCACCGCCCCTCTCCTTCCTCTCTTTTTCTTCTTGCTCCATTAGCTATCCGTCGTCCTCCCACTCCCAACTAATTCTTTTCCTTCTAAACAATTTACTTTAAAAAACAATAAACATCAATAGCAGCAGCAGGAAGAAAGAGGAAAAGCAAGAAAAGTAAAGGGGTGTGTTTGGATAAAGGGTTTTTTTGTGTGTTTATTTCAAAGGACTATTGATTTTTTTGGTCCATTAATGGAGAAATCATGGACTATTGATTTTTTTTGGTCCATTAAGGGCTCGAATTTGCTGTATTTGATCAAAGCAAAAGAGGAGCGACGCCGGCGGCTGCGGTGGAATCCGGCTTCACCGGAAAAAATTGACGGTGGCTGTGGATTCCGGCTTCGGATCAGGGGGGGGGGGGGGGGCTGGGTTTTAGGATTTATTTTTTAAATGTTTTTTTTATTAGTTAAATGTTTTTCTGTTGACACTTGTCAACTGGGATCCACATCAATAGCATTTGAAATGCTTCTCGCGCTCCTTAAAAATTTGGGCAACACGCACAGTGACATGTGTCTATATGGCACAGTAAACGCCTTCTTGGAGGGTTCAGATGGTACGCTGCTGTCCAAATGAAAAATATGAACAAGTTTGAGGGTCTATCTATGACTTAAGCCTTTTTGAAAAGGTGTCACTTAATATAAAGCGACAAGAAAACCTAGAGGTTAAGTAGACCTTCATAGGATTAGTCTTTTTCATAGAGTGAAATTTTCAAAGGGTTAGATTCCATGTCTACAAAAATGTCATTTTCTTAAAAATACGTCAAAATAAGAGATTTGGTGCTTGGCTCCATTCAGGTAAATTCATCTGGTCTTCATCCCCATACTAGTCCATCTCACATTTCCACTCCACATGCCCCTTTCAATTCCAAAAATGTAACATCATGTCAATCAAGGCAAAAGAAAAAAAAAAAGAAAAAGGAAAAAAAGAGATATAGTTTTTGATACAATATGGTACAAGGTTTGACGTATTTAGTTTTTGATACATGCATTAACTATATTAATTTTTAAAATAAAATTTATATACTTGAAACTTGAAAGTAAGAGCGGATGCACCTTAGGAGAAATTTCGTTGGAAATTTTTAAATTTTTCGTATTAGGTGCAAAAAAAAAAAATGCCAAAATATTAAAAATAGCATTGCTTCATCAGCAGCACTTCGTAGCGTACTGATTCAGGAGGTTCTTCCCCTTCAGTGGATCGAGCCCCATTGTAATTTTTAATCATGATTAGTCAATTTTTACCATTTTTCAAAAGAATAGGTTTTTTATATAGAGATCGAATCGACAATCTTCATTTGAGGTAAAAGACAAGTAAATCAATTGACCAAAGCTACATTCGTATTTATTATTTAATTACAGTTGTAATGATCGATTTTATCTAATGATCGACTACTTAATTTATTTTTTATAAAGCTATCATTAATCCATTTTAAAAAATTTAAAAGTTCTCAATAAGAGATGTAGTAACGTGCTTGAATTGTGTTTTGCTAATATGCTCTAATCTTATTTTCTCAAATGAGATGATTTTACGTCGATTTGGTCTTTCTTGTAAAGAAATGGATCATGAGCCTAACTCAACCTCAAAAGCTAGCTTATGAGGGGAGGATTACCCAAGTCCATATAAGGAGACCACCCATCTCATTAACCACAGATGAGGGACTTTTTTTCATTCTTCAACACCCCACCTCACGCCCAGGGCTGGACATCTGGAGCGTGGGCAATTTAATTTGGGGGCCTAACATCGGGTGAGATGGGTCCTGCTCTGATACCATGTAAAGAAATGGATCATGGGCCTAACTCAACCTCAAAAACTAGCTTATGAGGGGAGGATTACCCAAATCCATATAAGGAGACCACCCATCTCATTAACCACCGATGAGAGACTTTTTTTCATTCTTCAACATTTCTTAATTTCTTTAAATACATGCATAGCTTATAAAGAATCATGTATACGCTCCACTACTTGAAAGAAACATAAACATATTAAACCACATTATCATTAAAATTTCTTTTTATTTGACTTCACTGAAACGCACGAATGTAAAGAAAAATAATGAGAGAAAGAGTAGCTATAAGGGGGGTTACTCATAGTTCCCCCTTCTACTTGTTAATTGTCATTTAGTGGTCAAATTGACTAAGAGCCTGTTTGGATGAGTTTAAAAAAAGCAGCTTATAAGCTGGAAACAGTTTATAAGCCAAAAAAAAAAGTTGGGGTAGTCCAATTTATTTTTTTGGGCTTATAAGCTGTTTTCAGCTTATAAGCTGCTTTAGATAAATTAAACCAAACGGGTCTAATTAATTTTTGGGCTTATTTTAAGCACAAAATGACTTTAAGCTGATCAGCCAAACACTCAAAAAAATTGAAAACAGCTTATTGACAACTTATAAGCTAATCCAAACGGGCTCTAAATGTAAAGAGTCATCAAAGTCGTTCTATGTTTAGACTAATTAAACATATCAATATTGTATTGAAATTATTATAAAATAGGGTAAATTTCTATATGTACTTGCAAAAGTACAGTATTAAGTAGACAACAAGACCATTAACGTGAGGGCGACAATAGTAATTGTGGACAACAAGAATAAAAAAAAATGACGTTTATAAGCTTTTATTTTTTCAAAAGCACTACGACAAGAGATTATTTTGTCCTTTAAAATTATTTATGTTTATACTATACATGTGTTATATTTTAAAAATATGTTCACGTGCAGTCTTTGTTTCTTGTTAGTTTGAATTTAGAATAATCTTTTTTATTATTTTGAAATTATATAAAACAATAATAGCTGGGGAGGAACCATAGTAGTGGCACCGGGCTCGGCATAACCCAATAACTTTAGATCAAACTCTCCATTTATGTTAAAAAAATTATTTAATATGTAAAATTAATTTATTCATAATCTAGTGAATTAAAAAAAAAAATCTGATCCAACCCCTATAACTAAAAATATTGGCTTCTTCTTTAGGTCTTTAGTTTAACAAGTAGGGAAGCATTTTAATTAAAGGAAAAAAGGTTAAATTTTTCTTCTACTATTCAAAAGATTTATTTTTTATCCTTCGTTATATAGGCTAAACAAAAAATGCATATGATGTAAGGGTGGTAACCGGTTTGGTCTTACCGGTTTTAACCGGTAACCGGACCGGTTAAACCGGAACCGGTAGAACCGGTTAACCGTTTAATGGTTTACCGGTCCGGTTCCAATATTTTGGAAACCGGAACCGGTTAAACCGGTAAAAAATAAAAAATAAAAAAAACTAAAGTATATACATATATATATAGTATATATATTAAGTTATACATATATTTAGTATATAGTACATATATATTAAATATATGTATAACTTAATATATATACTATATATATTAAGTTATACATATATATAAGTATATGTAAGTTATACATATATATGTATACGAAAAACACTATTCTGTATTGCTGACTTGCTGTTAGGCTGTTAGTCAGTAAATATTTAAACTTTAATTATAAAGTTGTATAACATATGAAAATATAGCTACAATATACAAATAAATACTATAATATATATATATATAATACAAAAAACAAAACAAAAATAGATTTTAATCACTCCAAACCGGACCGGTTCCGATTTGAGGTTTAAAACCGGTAAACCGGAACCGATTAAACCGGAACCGGTTAGGCGGTTCCGATTTTGGAACCGGAACCGGTTAGGCGGTTCCGGTTTTGGAACCGAAACCGGCCGATTTCCTAACCGGTTCCGGTTCCAACCGGTTAACACCTTTAATATGATGTCACCAAAGTCCAAAGGTATAAAAATATCCTTTACTCAATCGTCCAACGTGAAAAGATTATGAGACGACTTTTTAAATTATGTGCCTTTAAATTAGCGGGCTCAATTTCTTTATTCACAAATAATTGGATGGTTCTTTTGTTTTTTTTGGGCAAACAAATTTAGCTCATGAATTAATGGGAGACAAAATTTAAATAGTGTCTCGATACGATCATTTGTGTATATGCACCTCGTTAGACGAGACTAAGTACTAGCAATTAAAAGTTCTAGTAAACAAATTACCAATTGAAACACTTTATTCACTGAATTTAAAAACTTTTAATTTCTTCCACTAAAGTTAGAACTTAGAAGTTCAATACTTCAATTCACATTTCGAGTATTGTCCTCTCAATTATAACGCTGTGGTAAAAGCTATCGTGAAAAAATTACTTTAGCGGTTTTTATAATAGTGTAATCTACTGTATATTATGCCCTACTTGGTTTCTGCCAAATCAATGATTGGTGTAATTGATGCTTATAAAAATTGGTAGAAAGTACTTGTACAATTTCTTGTTTTTCTAGTTTATTCCAATTTACTTTTAAGTTCAGAATTATTTTATTGATTTTTTGGATGGTGGGTAGGGCAAGTTAAGAAGTATGTGGTAAAACCACTCAACTTTCTTGTTTCACCAACAACTATTAAACAATTCTAATAGCTCTTAAAAAATATTTTTAAATTTTTTTGGTACAGAAAAATTATTTCTTTAGTCATGTAAGTTCATGAAGCCTTGAACTACCAACTTTGCTTCATTGAGGACCATGTATTACTTGATCGCAAAAAAATACTACATGAAAGAAAATAATGGAGGAAGCTTCAGAAATAATAGAAGTTACAGGACAAGAATCTGTTTTTGCCTCTTAAAAAGTTGGAGTTACATTTGATCAGAAAACCCGTACATAACTATTCTAACTTCTCTCCAGAGTTAATCACATATTTTTCAAAGATGAAATTATGATTTTTTAAAATTAATTTCATAATCAAGCCCTCATTATGAAGTCGCCTAAAAAAGACAATATTAGTGGAAATTTTATGGAAAGACACGGATAAAACCATTTTAGTAGGATAGTAATTTACTCGAGACTCAAAGTAGAGCTCGAGCACCACCGTAAAAAATTATATAATTTTGGTAACCCTTAAAGATTTCAATAATTAAAAGTATTTGAACTTTTCAAAAATGAAATACCAATATATTTTCCAATATTATTGATTAAGGCCTCCCATTTTTTAAAAGTTCCAAAACTTTTAACGTGTAAATAAGATTACTTTAGATTCAATAACCATAATTTTTTTGGTTGGAGCTAAGTAATGTCAGTAGGAAGTTATCTTATTATTATTACATTGAATTGGTCAAAGTCCTCGATGAGAAGTGAAGTTAATATGCTAAATATAGATAACCCCGTAATACGATTTGATAGTTAGACGCTTAAACTTAGCTATTGATAAGATAAATTCATTTATTGTAGGTTAGCGTTCTGATAATGAAGTCATCGGGAAAAATGGCAATATTAGCTGGAATTTTATAGAGAGATTCGGACAAAACCATTTTAGTAGGACAATAATTACACGAGACCCATATAGTTCAAAGCTCGAGTACGCAACGAAAATTTTAAGTGTTACTAAATTTATTTATTAATGATTTTCATTTTTTAAAAACGACTTTAAACATTTGCCTAAGATTACTTTAGATTTAGTAACCACAAATTTTTGAGTTTGGAGCTAAGTATGTCATTAGGAAGTTATCGTATTATTATTGCATTCAATTGGTCAAATTTGAAAGATAAAGTCTAAAATAACTTCTTTATCTACTTTGATGTAGAGTAGTATTTGAAATTGACAAACAAAGGAACCAGAACAGGAATGTTCCTTTAAGGCCCCGTACTGTCTCCAAATGTTTCTTATAAGAAGTAAAAACCTGGCTTTAAAGGGAAAATAAATTGGCATTTGTTGCAGATATCAATGATTTATAAATGCATGGAGGAACTTATGAATATATTAAACCACTGTTCAATTAAGTGCATAATCAAATGATGAAATTTGGTCTTTCTGGTACCGTATCCAGTAAGGCGTAAGCAAAATACTGTCATTAGTACTCTCTCTCTCTTTTTTTTTTTTTTTTTTTGAAGGAAATTTGTTTTAGAAGATATTACTAAAACTGTAAATATCTTCAACACTTTCATATAATTGAAATTAATAATTAAATTTATTAAACAACTTTATTTGCTACCGGTTTTCTTCAAAATTATCAAAAAATAAAAAAAGACGAAGAATCGGAATGCAATATTCCAGAGACAAAACCGAAATGTGGTTAAGAATTAGCATTAATAGATGACGTTTGTCTAATTAACTTAAAAATCATTTTTGTCAATAATCAGACCTACTTTATACCAGACAAGGTTTAAAAGGTACTTCCGATGAAAAAGCATTTGTTTCAATTACTGAATAACATATTTCACGGCTATTCAAAAACATTTATTTTTGAGTTAAAATTTGGTCAAGCTCTTGAATGCTATTAAAATATATATATATATATATAAACACGTGTGACTTATCAGAAGTTTGGTCAAACATGTTACAAGCTATGATAGCATGTTTGACTAATAAGTTTCTTCAGCTAAAAATATTTTGCAGAATTGAGATGCTAGTTGTAGGAGTGTTCAAATGAGACCGAAAAACCGATACGAACCAGTAAATCGAGTCAAACCGACTTAATAAACCTGAAAACCAGCTTGATTTGATTTTAAATTTTAAAAAACCGATAACATTTGGTTTGGTTTGGTGTTAAACCAAAAAAACCCGAATCAAAACCGAACCAAACCGATAGATACATACATATTTAAAATATTATATATATATATATATATATATATATATATATATCTTCTGTAAAAATTTTGGCTCAGACCAAGTCCAATATAAATTCAAATAATTAGAAGAAAAGTATAGCCCATTTAAGTTTAAGGTAAAATAAAATAAAAATTTGTTAAGGTAAAATAAAAAAAATTCCCTTATCCAGTTTTACGGTTCCCTCTTTACATGCCATCTGAATTACTATTAATAAACTAACATTTTATCCGTAACAAATGAAAGGGAAGAAAATAGCAATTGAAATTTAAAAAGATTTGGTAGATGACTTTGTCTTTCTGTTTATCATTTTCCGTTTTAACTTCTGTGTTTTCTTCTCAATGTTCTATAAACACGATGAGTCTAGATAACAAAACTTCCAGAGGCTGCGTAATATCAAAAGCCTATATGTAGGGAAGTAACTAGAATCATGAAAAGTAGATGTTATGTTTCTGTGATTCCTCTATACCTATAGCCATAGGCCTATACCTAAATAAAGTTAATGAAATAATTAAGAAGATTCTTAGATTTGAATGGATCACGTCAAAGTTGTATTTAGTTACCATTTAATTTAAAGGTTCTTTGTATTAATACATTCTTAAAATCCGAAAAAACCGCAAAAACCGAACCAAACCGAAACCGATAGAATTTATACTATAACGGTTTGGTTTGGTTTGGTTTGAATATTAAAAAAAATCGACTTAATTGGTTTGGTTTGGTTTTAACAAAAAACCGAGTCAAACCGAACCGTGAACACCCCTAGCTAGTTGAAAAAGATAATTTTCCTCCCAAGCACATTTAAAACTTCATCAAGCATAACTTGTGCTCTAAATGTGCTTTTCAAATAGATTTGTTACATATAGACTTGTTATTTCCAAAAATACTTTTCTAGAAGTATTTTTTATAATTTTTCTTTCGGAAAAGGCTCAAATAAGCGATTGAACTACTGAAAATGACTCATTTATGCCACTCATCAATAGTTTGGCTCATTTATGCCATCGAACTATTGGAGATGACTCATTTATGCCACTCATCAATAGTTTGGCTCATTTATGCCATCGCCTGTTATCAAAATGACTCATCAATGCCATTTTTCATTAACGCCGATTTTATAATACCAGATATGACACGTGACCTCTAATTAGAGGTCTACGTCGTTTAATTAAACCAACCTAATTTTAAATCCCAAATTAATAAAAAATCTGACCCATACACCCTACCCACCCACAACCATAATCTAGTTGGAGGCCATGTGTCATATCTGGTATTGTAAAATCGGCGTTAATGAAAAATGGCATGGATGAGACCCGCAAGGGTGGCTCAGTTGGTTGAGCATGGGGCTTTCATAATGGAGGTTTCAGGTTCGAAACCCCCTGCCTCCGATAGTAGGGGATTTGCCTTCTGGGTCGAGCTCGTCGCACGGGGCTTGCCTAGTGCAGGTTACCTCTCCTGTGTGGTTTGCGAGCTACTGCACAGGAGCTGAGTTTACCCTGTGCGCACCCGAAGGGTAGCGGCTGCGGGTTCCCATGTCATAAAAAAAAAGGCATGAATGAGTCATTTTGGTAACCGACGATGACATAAATGAGCCAAATTATTGATGAGTGGCATAAATAAGCCATTTCTGATAGTTCGATGGCATAAATAGGCCTAACTATTAATGATTGAGATAAATGAATCATTTCTGATAATTCGATGATATATTTGAGTTTTTTTTTTTCTTTTAAATTGAACATCTTAGTCAAATGAGTCAAGTAATAGGAGTGGTACTTTCTAAAATAAACACTTTTACTGTATTAACTTCTCTATCACTTTGACTCAACCGGATATAAACAATTTAACATTTTTTGAAAACCAAACATGTGACAAATAATTTTGAGAAATAAATTGTGTCTTCAAGTCGGGGCAATAGGAGGACGTGGCGTCAAAACTTAGCACGTAGGTCCCATTAACCCCACTACACACCCTCACAAATAGGGAAAGATAGAGCAAGTGGGGTTCTAATTCTCTCCTCCGTATCTCCCCCTCTCTCTACTGTATCACCATTTTGTCCTTATTCTTTTCCCCCCTTTCCAAATCTTTCCCCAATTCAAAAATCACACACATACACACACCGCATTTTCTCTGTACCCAAAAAATACTCATAGCTAGAATGATAATGAGTCGCTTCCTAATAAAACAAAAATAGTGATAATGGAGTGATTTTATTATTTCAAGAATCTATCAGAGACTGCCTCTCTACCTCACAAAAGTAATTATAAGGCTTGCATATATTTTATCTTCTTTAAATTTTATTTGTGAGATTATATTAAATATGTTGTTATTATAGTAATAGTGAGTGATTTTATAATACTAAAAGAAATAAAAGTGATTTTAATAGACAATTCTTAAAACTCAAATGGATCATTTAAGAAATTAACTCCTTTTTTGTTCTTATTTTTTTGTTGTCCCGTGGGTCAACCAAAAACAATCTATTTACCCTATAAATATAGAGGTCCTCAGGTCTTACTTATGAAATTATACTGAGTATGTTATAGTGATAGTTGATAATTGAGTGATTTTATGATTCTAAAAGAAATAAAACTGATTTAAGTAGACAATTTTCAAAATTCGAGTCCATTTAGATAACTAACTCCCATTTTTTTTTATTCCTTATTTTCTCCCATTTCAAACTTGTCCAATTCAAAAGTCTCTCTCACACACACACACAAGAGTGGTTAGTTTCTCTCTGCACCCAAAAAAAAAAAAAAACAAAACTCTCATAGGTAGAGTGATATAAGCTCCTCATTAATGTCCGCCTCTCCCAGTCACTGTTTCTCTCTCTGTACGTATTTACTCTTTCTTTCTCTCTCTACAATGTGATTCGTTAATCACACTTTCTCTCTCTTAATTTCTCTCTCTGTCAATGTCATTTTCAAAAATGATAGAACTGTGAAGAAGAAGAACAACAAGAAGACTAGAGAGCTAGGTTTTTTTTATTTTTGAGTTTTGTTTTTGTGATGAAGCTAGTGGTGATTTTCGAGGTGGTTTGTTGTTGCTTTTTTCCGAGATTTACGATCTAAATTAGACGTCTTCTTTTTTCTTCTTACTTCCCTCTCTCCTCTTTTCAAAATCCTTTTTCACTTTTTTTAAAAAAAAAAAACTTTTTTGTGCTTTTTGTTGTGTTGCTGTCTCTTCGAGCTTTAGAAAAGTAATGGAGAAAAATCGTCACAGGAAGACTAGGAGTGCTTCAGGAATTATGGAAGGTTATTTCAGTCAATTCACTCTATTTCTTATACTCTGTTTGATTGATGAGATTTTGTGAAGAAGTGGAAAAGTATGAAGATATTTTGAATGCTCATACTGTTTGTTGTTAGAAATTAGAATTACAGAATACTGCTGCTTTGATAATTAAAATTGTTTCTTATGCTCTGTTTGGTTGATGAGATTTTGTGAAGAAATGAAGTAAGTATGAATGCTAAACTGTTTGTTAGAAATTAGAATTACGATTTTGTGTGGTTTGATCAGCTAAATTTTTTGAATGAACGAAAAATAAATTAAAAGAGGATTTTTTCAGTGAAAAAATCGTTATTCCCTCAATTATCTCTCTCTTTGTTCTTATTCTCTGTTTGGTTGATGAGATTTTGTGAAGAAATGAAAAAAGTATGAAGATATATTGAATGCTAAACTATTTTTTTGAAATTAGAATTACGAGTAGTGGTGCTTTAATGAGCTGAATTTTTTGAATGAATGAAAAAGGAAATTAAATTATGATAATATTTTTAAGTGAATAATCGTTTCTAAAAGATCTGTTTGACCAAACTAACAAAAACGAAAAAATAAGAATTTATTTATTACTACGTTATTTTTAATTTTTTTTTGGATAAATTTTGGCCATTGTAAGCATTCTCTAAATTTTTCTGATGATAATTTATTAGTAAAACTTTTGCCTAAGTAAGATTTTCTTTGTCTTATACATGCCAATTTTTTTTAGTTTTTAATTTGGCAAGCAAAATTCGATTATCTGGAAGTAATTGACTTTTTTTTTTTTAATTTCTCTTTCAAATTTACATTGTATTCTTTTTGTTTTCCTTTTTTTAATTTCAATTTTTTTTTTCTATTTTCAAAGATGGAATGGTACACTTAATGTTTCTTTTTCAACTGTCTTCTTCTTTGTTGTTTTTTCTCGACAATTGCTTTTTTCACTTGTTATTTCTCTCTCTATATATATATTAAAATACTTCGCCCAAATTGTTCCCTTCGTTTCAATTTGTTTGTCTGGTTTTGACTTGACATGGAGTTTAAGAAAGTAAAGAAAGCTTTTGAATCTTGTGGTTGATAACTAAAGATATGCAGAGTGTACCAAAATGTTCTTTAATCTTGTCGTTTTAAACATGTCATGTGGAATGTTGAAATTCAAGAGTAGCCAAAAAAGGGAAAAAAACCATTCTTTTTGAAACAGATTAAAAATGAAAGTAAGACAACCAAATTGAAACGGAGGGAGTGCTCTCTTTGTTCTTACTTTTGAGGAAGTACTCTCTTTGGTTCTTACTTTTGTTAAAGTTAAGCTGTATTTGCATGAATGATTAGTCCCTTTATGTAGTGGCAACACCATCATTTTGTTTTTGTTCCAATTTGTTTTCTTATCATTATGATATAAGCCATGGGTTGATTCACTTAAAGGTGTTTTTGCTTAACTCAATTATACTTCACTTTCTCTTCCTTGAAGTTCACTAACATGAATTCTTGAATGGTTCTGTTAATTTACTTTTTCTCTGTTTAATCTTCCATAGCTATCTGAGCATGTTACGTTTGGTGATGTATATTTTTCACTCAAACTGTTCGGACATGTTGTTACAATTTTCAGGAATTTGAAGAACTCCAAAAAGCTGTTTTCACAATTTTCACTCCAAATCACTCACAAAAATTCAGAAACAACTCCAATTTGTATTCATGTCCAAACACAACCTACGATTTTCAAATACCATTTTCAACTTGAAAATAATAACTACTTTTTTTTTTCAAATTTCACAATTTTTATGTCCGAACACCCACTTACTTTTCTTTTATTCCTCAGCTTGAATTTTCATCTGAATTGCAGCTACCTCTTTTTAATTGATGATACGAAAAGTGAGTACTGACATTGTTATTGATCCTATGTCCAGGAAGTAGACTAGTACAAAAACAGATTGCTACACCGAAAGTGGCTCTCAATTCTCGTTCCTACTGTGATGGATCTGCTAGGGGTGATAAGGTCAGCCAATTTGTATAGATAAATTAGCATTTTTGAATATACTATGGTTAATTATTCGTCGTATAAATTATATAAGCTGACATTCATTAAATATTTTTTGTACCTGTAGATTATGCATGATTTAGGGAAGAGTTCTTCCAAACGAGTTACTGGAACACCAATTAAAGAATTGCTTGCAGAAGAAATGGCAAAAGAAGGTGAATCAAAGAGAAGGCCGCCCAGCATTGTTGCTAGATTGATGGGTCTCGAAGGGATGCCATCTCCGCAGCATATTGGTAGACAGCAGAGAAGGTTTTCAGACAGCTGCCAACATAGAAATGAACAGATAGATCCAAGGAAGAGGAGGCAGCTATTCGATGAACACCCAAGTCAAAGAAGCTCCATGGAACACCAAGAATTCAAGGATGTATATGAGGATTTGGAAGCATCACATGTTGCCAACCGTCGTCATTCATCAAGATGGAGTGAAACCGGAAGATTTGCCACTCCTGATATGGCACTTATACAGCAGAAGTTTATGGATGCAAAACGTCTTTCGACTGATGAAAGGTTTCAGAACTCAAAAGAATTTGATGACACTCTTGAGGAGCTTGAATCAAATAAGGACTTATTGTTGAAGTATCTTCAGGAACCAGATTCCTTGTTTGTGAAGCACTTGCAGGACCTGCAAGTTGACACTGCTAGTTCTACGTGCAGTCACATAGCAGTTTTAAAACCATCAAATTCTGTGAAATATGAAGGCAGTGCCAAACCCTCCAAATCTGTTAGAGGTGGTTCACGTAAACATGGCATCAACCAGCAGAAAGAGCGCGTTGATGGTCTCTTACTCCAGTCACAGCATCGTCATAGTGGACATAATTCCCAGAAGTCGTCACCTATTCTTTCTGAAGGAAAGGAGGAAAACATTCTACCAACAAGAATTGTTGTTCTGAAGCCAAACCTTGGGATAACACAAAGTGATATTACTTCTGTTCCATATCACCCTGACGTGAGGAAGCATGCACAATATCCTCGTGCTTCACCTGGGGGAGCAGGACAAGAGGAAGAGAGAAATTCATCCAAGAATATGGGGATCTCAAGGCCCAAATCAAACGAAGCAAGAGATATGGCAAAGGAAATTACGAGACGGATGCGAGAATCCTTTGGGCCTGTTGATGGTGATGCATATTTTAGAGGTTCTGGTGTTAAAGGATATGCTGGAGATGAAAGTTCTTGTGATGTTTATGAAAGTGACTCGACCGGTGAGTCAGACATTACAACTTTGTCTTCTAGGAAGTCATCTGGTAGGGGTAATCTGAAAAAATTTTCATCGCTAGGTTCTTCTGAATCATCAGTGGGCAGGGAGGCAAAGAAGAGGTTGTCTGAGAGGTGGAAGATGACTCAATATTATCAAGACATTGAAATGGCTGGTAAGAGTAATACGCTAGGTGAAATGCTTTCTTTAGCTGATGAGGGAACGAAGGACGATTATTGTGATACCATGGTGCATGTTGATGAAGTCACTGACGAACCTGGTGGCAGGAAAGCAACTACTGAATGGGATTCTCCATTGGGTATTAGTAGTAGAGATGGTTGGAAGGATGTATGTATTAATGATTCATCAGGATACAGATCAACTTCTCCACCTTTCTGCAACAAAAAGCATAGAACCAGAGGACGACGGGAAGTTTTTTCTACTAAGCAATACTCAATTTCCAAAGAGACTGTAAATCAGGAAGAGTCAGTAAATCATCGCAGAAGTAGGTCATTGGATGGTGTGCTGAATTTGAGAGACGAATTCATATCAAAAGACGCTAGATCCAGCAAGAAGAAACTTCATTCCTCTCGTCTTGCTGGTGACTCCTCGTCAAAAGGCAAGCTACGCCAGAGAACCGATATGAATCTAGAAGAGAACCTATCTGAGAAGCTGCTGCCTTTAACGTCTCAAGTGCCTTCTGCAGATGGAATGAGTTATACTAATGCTTCAGATGATGCTGTAACCGAGAGTATAACCCTGTCTTCAGAATATTCTGTAGAGATGCTTCAGAAGCTACCTGCAGAATGTGGAAGTGCTTCTCCTCTTAACCAAGAGGTCTCAATTCTACAGGTTTGTTAATTCTCTTGTAGATGTTTCACATCTTCCATAATTTCACATGTATATCCACTTAAGCATAGTGGGTATTTCTCTTTCTTTCTCACTAGCTGTAAACCTGTTGGCTTGCCTTGTTTGTCTCGGCTTTGACATGGTAACTGATGTGCTTCTGGTTTGGGGATAAGTTTTGCATACTAGTGTTTTAGAATCTGCATAGAACATAGATGTTGCAGCGATCGCTGGTGATAGTTTCCTTTATTTGGCATCTTATTCCTCTGACATTACTGCTTTTAGAAATGGCCACAATGACTAACTTGTTGAAGTAGCATGGCCAGCACTAAGTGCATCTTCCCTAATTAGTAATATTGAAACAGAAAATATATCGGTTCTGGCTGGAAAATTCCACTATAGGGTGATGTGCTTTTTATGAATTTCTAGTTGAGCAATCTGACTGATACTGCCAGCCTTCTGCTTTAGTCTCTGAAAATTCTGCTATTTAAGTTTAATACCGTGAGAGGATGGTAGTTAGAAAGGCTTTCTATGCATCAGATTTCACTTGTAAAGCTTTTGCATCTTTTGTACTTATTCTAAACTGCGTGTTGACTGCCTCTTTTTCTTTGCCCATTGCATAATACTAACTCATCAAGAAGTAAATATATATACAGCAGTTACTATCTTGCCTATTAACTCAGAGCAAAAGCTTTCTTGCTTGGATCAATTTGAAAAGCTTGTCTTGCTGGTATGGTAGCCGGTAGGTAAGATATACCAAATGCACATGGTAATTAAATGGCACGCACTGCATATGCTCACCGTGCTGAATGCATACGTAATAACATGGCATTAAAACTCGCTTTTTGGGGGTAAAATTTGCCTATTGTAATGTTCTTTGAGCATAGATAGAGGGACAGTTTCAGTAGTTGCTTTGGAGAGCTGTAGGCTCCAACCAAAAGGGGTGGGCAGACTCTGGGGTTTGATTAATTAGGTTTTAAAGCACCAAGGATCTATTTGTTTATATATTTACAAAACATTTCTAGTTATGTTTTTCAGAGTTTCAAGTCATATTTATCTTATTGTTGAGCTTTATGTTATCTATAGGAAACACTTCCGGAACCATCACCAGCATCACCTGCAACAGCTTCTCTTGCTTCGGAGTATCCTGCAGCTGAGCCTGAGTCATCGGTAAGCTCCAAAGAGGCTGATCATCCTAGTCCACTTTCTGTTCTGGAAGTTCCGTTTACAGAAGATGCGTCTTCTGGATCAGAATGTTTTGAGAGAGTCGGTGCTGAACTTAATGGTGAGTATGATTTCTTGACCATGTTTAGCAATTATTTGCAAAATATGACTTCCTATATCCTGTGCAATCAAAATGCTTTGCGTGATGACAATTCTAGTATTTGAGCCTTTATTGACGTTCTCCTCATTATTGTTATTATTGCGTGTTCTTGTTGTTATTATTAAGTTTTAGTACATTATCTTTGTCAAGAATTATTTATTCACATAATTCTATTCTCACCAGAGCTTCGGATGCAACTGAAGCTCCTCAAGATGGAGTCAGATGCTTATGCTGATGTCGTAGTAAGTGATGACGAGGTTGAGTCCTTTGAAGAAAATTGTAGTTTAAGGTCCCAAAGCTGGCAATCTTCTTACACATTGGATGTGCTAACGGACTCTGGGTTGAAGGCATCCGACACTGATACATTCGTAACATCTTGCCACTCTCTGGATTGTCCTTTGAGTCCCTGGATTTTCGATAATCTTGAGAAAAAGTACACTGATGAAAGAACTGGACCAAGGTATGAAAGACGGCTACTGTTTGACCGTATAAACTCGGGTCTACTGGAGATTCTAAAGAAGTATGTGGATCCTTGTCCTTGGGTGAAGCCAATACAGGGTATTAACTGGAAGTGGCAGACATATGGGATGAAAAACATTCTGCATCAACTGTTGAGAACCCAAGAAGATCCTGCAAACGCGGACACACCCGCTAATATTGTGGAAGAGATGCATTGGCTAGAACTCAAGGATGATATTGATATGATAGGTAAGGACATTGAGAAATTGTTGATAGAGGACCTCATAGTAGAAGTTGTAACTATGTAGGTGCAATCTAGGTAGTAGTTTCATACTCGATAACAAAAGATGCGAAGGTTTTAGGAGATAACTAATAAACTACAAATGTTGCATCCACCCTAGTATTAACTATAGTATAGCTTGATGACATTTAAAGTGCCAGTATCGGCCACTGGCATTACATGAAATATAAGTATTCCGAAGTTGATTTCTGCAAGTACAGCAAAATGCATAAGCTTGTTGAGTTCAATTTGAATTTGTTTTTCCTTTTATATTTCCTTGTCTCGGTGTCTGGGCTGAGGAAAAGACAGAAGACCATAAAAGCAATTCAATCTTAATATATAATATAACATTAAAAAGAGTAATATGTCTACTTTGGGTTAAATGTGCTTTGCTAAACTAGATTGTACTTGCACGTGCACATACATATGGCGAAAAACATACTGAAAACTCTTGTACATGTACATGCCTCACATTTAAGCAACAATTGGTGCATAAAACTCCTTCTAACTAAGTTTTAAATTAGTTGTATTCTCCTTTTGGTTCCTCAATATTACATTTCGTCTTGGTGTATCTAATCCACATATGAATGAACCTCTCCAAGTAGTAAAATTGGAAACAACCGAGATCGAATCTCACTGAAATTGTGAGGCCTCAATGTTATTACTTATGTCACTTGAACAATCGAAACGTTAGGAAAAGCTTATAGAGGAATAGTCTTATTGACAAATGGAGTTAGATTTTCGTTTGTTCGGTGATTGAGGAAAAGAAAAGAATTTATTCTCGTAGTGTTTACAAACCTCTTTATCGGTATTAGGGGTGTCAAATTTAGCTCAAAAGGTAATGATTCGCCCAACCCGTCCAAATTTTTATGGGTTGGGCTCAAGATAATTTTATATTGAGTTGATTTCAGCCCAACCCAACATAGTCCATTTTAAAGTGATCTCCAACTTAGCCCAACATTAGCACAATTCTAGCCCATTTTTAAGATTTACTTAAAGTTGGGTTTATTGCTTGAGATTTAGTTTATTTGTTTAATATCTACACTTTTCTTGTATCATGTATCTTATAAGTTTGTGGTGTGTTCAAGGGAAATATTTTTCACGAAAAATATTTACCATGAAAATTGTTTTCTTAAAAAAAAAAATTCCACAAAAAATCCGTAAAAAAAATTTTCAGGAAAATATTTTTCTCGAAAAATTTATTTCTAGAAAATATTTTCCAAAAAAATATTTTTGTAGAAAATAGACCCTTCAAAAAAACTAGGTCAAGTTGGGCGGGTCATGACCCAGCCCATTTTTAGTCCATTTCAGCCCAACCCAATTCAGCCCGAATAACTTTTGGGTCAATATTAGCCCAATCCATTTATTATCTTAGCCCATTTTTGTTGGGCCAATTTCAGCCCAACCAGCCCATTTGACACCCCTAATATTTGGTACCAAGGGGAAGTACTGAATTAGACAATAAGGGGTGACAAAATCATACTATTTTTAATAACTTACCCAACTTGCTCGAGGTTGAACTGGTTGGACCATGAGCCGTTTGTTAACTTAACCCAATGAATTGAATCTATGATTTATCAAACTATTATGTTAATTCAAGTCAAAGTAGATAAAATCATTAACCTAACGAATAAAAAATGAAGCTTAGGTCGGAAATACAAAATCAAATTTGGAAATTGGAATAATGCAAATTTGAAAATATTTAAACTAATATTAAGTTACAATGTTTTAAAGGGAAAAAACTCAAATATGCCATCGAATTATAAAAAATAGCGTATCCATGCCACTCTTTAATAGTTGGGCATAAAAATGCCACCGCCATGACACCACTAACCACTAATGACGCCTTGCTATTGCCAAATTTCCACGTGACATTATCTAAAATTGTTGTCACTATTACATTTTTGGCTAAAAACACCCTCCAACTAACCAAATAGCTCAAAAATACCTTTCCTGCTAACAATTGCTCAAAACCGGGAAAAATGCACCAATTTTCTCTTGAACTATTTGAAATGGGGTAGTTTGGCCCTCCATTTAAAGTTCGGCATTGGTATTCTTAATTGTAAAGACTTGAAGATTATGAGATTACTTTGAATGTTTTAAATTACCATTACTATACAGTGCCAAGTTTTATGTTTTATATAATGTTAATTACCATCATTAATTTGTCAACTAAATATTTACTCTTTGTTTTCTTTCAAAACTATTATACCGACACTCAACTGAAACTTAGAATGACTTAAAGTTATAATAAGCAATAATGCAATATAGTGTAGCTTTTGTTCGAAAGCTACCTAATACTGGCTATTCGTGCAAAATAAAACGAAAGGCGGGTACCTGTTAATTGAGACAACCAGAGTGGGGAGCCCCATAAAATTTTTACTTTACAATGAGTCGTGCTTTTGGGCTAGTGTTTGAAATTTAGAGTGTTAGAAGATAAAATTGCACGTTTTTCCCCTTAAAATGGATTGGTTTTTAATTTTTGTCCTTCAAAATCAAACTTATGTCTAGTGGAACATAAGTTTTTTAGAAACTAAAGTCATGCCAAGGCATAACTAAAAGTCTGCCTTATAAGACAAAGTCTGCCGCATAAGACACACTTTATGCAAAGCCTTGCTGTGCAAATTTTTTTTTATTTTAGTGACTAAGCCGGAATTCGAACTCAGAACCTCAAAATATTTTAGGCGAACGATAAAAATTAAAGACTAGCAATTTGAGGGGAGACCACCCGAAAAGAAGGACAAAAATGAAACAAATATTAACTAGCAGCCCAATGACAAAAATTAAGGAAGAGCAGCCCATTTGAATAGCTCAAAGTCGGCCCATTTATTCATCCTAGCCAGGTTTTCTTCATTACTAGGATTTGCGCTCATGCCTGTTGATTTGAGCTACTCCTTCCACTAAAAACCTTCATTCACCACCACTCTCCCCAGCGGCGCGTCAAATCCACCGCCCTCTTCTTGTTCTTCTTCTTCTTCCTCTTCTATGGCAGGTCTAAAGAGAAAAAGCAATGAAGGAAACAAACAAAACAAAGCGCGTGACTTTAAGAACAAAAAACAACGTGGTGGTAATAATAAAGGGAAAGATGGTAAAAGAAAAGGTCCACGTTTACCTAATGCTATGTTAAAAGAGCTTCAAATAAGAAAAAGGTACAATGAATCCGATGATGAAGAAATTGGTACTGATGATGCTATTAATGACTTTTATGAATACGAAGAGGGTGTTGCTGAAGAAGAAACCAGAAAAAATCGTCGGTTCGATCCTGTTGAAAATTTTCAATATGAACTTCCTGATGAATTTGAGGTACTGAAAATTACACTCCTATGTCCACTGGCATAGAATATTTACACTGTTTAGCCCAGTTTTTCCTTAATTACCCATTTTAGGCCAGTTTTGCCTTAATCACCTCTCATACATTTGTATAATGTTGTATACCCTGTGTATATTCACTGTTGCAAAAAATGAATTTGAGTTACTGATTTTTTTTCTTTTTGTTGCAATTTGAGTCAAATTTTAAATTGATGGATATAGACTAGTATAAAGTAGTGAACCAACAAATTTTAGTAGTCAATTTGACTAATGTTCGGAGCTAAATTAGATTAGATTAACGGAAAATTAAGATCTATGTCTGCTGGAAGAAAATATTTACGCGACATCCCATCCTTTGAGTTTGTTACCCAATTTAGCCCATATTTGTGTATAAAGACCTTTTAGAAACTATTATACACTGTTATTGCATAGGACTGGGGTTTAGCCTGTGCGCACCCAAAGGGTAGCGGCTGCGGGTTCCCTAGTCATCAAACAAACAGAAAAAAAACACTATTATACAAGGTTGATAAATTATGTATAATGCTTTCCCCAGGTATAATGTTGTATAATATTGTGTGTTGGGCTATGTGGCCTAATATTTTTGAAAATTTCTCATGGGAAAATTATGCTCTATGTCTAGTTGGAAAGAATATTTACCTTGTTTAGCCCAGTTTTTCTTTAGTTACCGGTTTTAGCCCAATTTTTCCTTAAACACCTCTTATTGGACACATTGTTTACGTAAGTGTATAATGTTGTATACCGTGTGTATAAGCACTGTTGGGAATAAAATTAAGTTGATTATGCAAATGTGAACTGAAAATATGGCTATGTAGGCGTAATCTATTAGGTTGGGTTGCTTATTTTTGTAAAAATCTTTTTTTTTTTTTTTGGAAAAATACGCTCTGTGTCTACTGGGAAAGAAAATTTACCCAGTTTTTCTTAATTACCAGATTTAGCCCAATTTTCCCTTAAACACCTCTTATCCACTATTATATACTTTTATACAATGTGGTCACATTGTTTACCGTATAATGTGTCTGAGCACTGTTGCAAAAAAAAGAAAAGAAAAAGGGAGCTGATTATGCGAATGTAAACTGAAAATATGGCTAATCTAGGTGTAATATATTATGCTGGGTTGTCTATTTTTGTAAAAATCTCTTTTTTTTTGTTCTGTGCGATTTGAGTCAATTATTTCATTGATGGATATAGACTATAAAGTAGTGAACCAACAAAGTTTCAGCTTCTTTTACTCTCTGTTTTTGTTTCAAACTTAATTTCGTTGTTAGAAATTGGGCTAGTTTTTCTGCTAGCGTTGCACTTTAATTGGAAACTCAAAAACAACGGGTTGAAATTTTTATATCTCTAGTGCTTTCTATATGCTATTGCAATATTGATCTGGTTGCGCGTGTGATTGCAACTGGTAGAGTCCCTTCCGTGGGCTAAAATGGTAAGAGTTTAGTTAGTTTTTCTGTTCATCTGAACCCATCATTACTGAGTCTCTCTTGTCGTTGATCCCTGTTAGCTACAAGAAGTATGCTGTAGTTGATATTTATGCCTACGTTTTACTATCGAGGAATCAGTTAAAAATATGTTTAATTATGCTGTGGCCTAGTGGTTAATGAAGTGGGAGGAGGACCATGAGGTCTCGGTTCAAACCTCAGCAGTGTCAAAAACACTAGGTGATTTCTTTGATCTGTCTAAACCTTGTTGGATAGAGTTACCTAGTACCTGTTGTTGGCGGGAGGTAATAGGTATCCCATGGAATTAGTCAAGATGCGCGCAAGTTGGCTCAGACACCACGGTTATCAAAAAAAAAAAAGTTTAATTACTCCTTTGGTCCTAATTTGTTTGACTCTTTTCTCTTATGGAGACTAAGGACTAATTTTCTATTTTCCTAATTCAATTTTAAACATTCTGAACCTACTGGTAAGATATAAAAGTTGCACTTTCGCATTGAATGAGGAATAAGTACATTTTTAATACTTAGGTTAAGTTCACTTAGTTTGAATCGGGAAGAGCTTGGGACAAAAGGAGTACTTGTTTTCCCTTTTAAATTTGATTTGCATTAGCTGCAGATTTTTTTTGGTTATGGTGGATTTATAGGCATTGGATTTTTCTTATGTAGGATGAAAATGTATCTTCAGATGATGAAGATGGTGATGGTGATGAGGATGGACGGAGAGGAGACAATGATGAGGAAGAGGAAGAGGATGATGGAAGGCATTCGCGATTGTTGCAAGATATCACTGGACTTCCCACTGATGCTTTTGATGGTAAACTCCTTTCCACATTTCTTGATGTTCATGCTTTGCTATTATTAATAGAATATGATCTGTTTCTTCAAAGTCAATTCATTTATATATTTTGTAACCATGATTTGTATGTGCCACTTATGTCCATACGTGATGTGGGAATCAATTAAATTTTAGTTTATTTTTCTCTTTTGTGCAATTCCATGTTTCTTTCCCTTTATTTTTTTGGAGAAACATGCTATTAAGTGCTCCGCTTTCCACAAAACTGTGCATTCTCCTCAACCTCGGGAAAAAAAGAGGAATTTTTGGCTGTTTTTGGTGTGATAAAAAATGTTTTCCCAGAAAGTATTTTCTTGGAAATAAGTGATTTTCCTACTCATTTTCTTGTGTTTGGTATGCAAGTTGGAAAATGTCATTTTAAGAGCATTTGCATATATTCAAAGCAAAACACTATTGAGGTTTTGAATTCGAAGTGCAACTTCTGGTGGTTAGAGGTAGAAGGGGTAGGGGTAGGTGAGGGGAGAGGGGTAGGCGATGATGGGGGTTAGGCTGGGGGTAGGGGGTGGGTGGATAGTGCGGGGTGGGTTGGGGATGCGTTGGTGTGTTTTGATTGAGTCGGAAAATGTTTTCCCTCAAATTATTAAAGAAAATTTTTTCCTCCATTTTCTCCTATTTTGAGGAAAACATTTTCCAGTCATACCAAACACGCTTTTTGTCATCACATGTCATTTCTTTGAATATATTATGTAATCGATGATGAGGACTGATCAAAAGTCTGTATGATAGGCAAGAAGAAGAAAAATGATGTTATCATATCTGAGGCATATTCAGAGTCTGAGTATAATCCCAGTCGTGATATTTTGGATGGGGATGGCCGCATTAGCATCCAGGATCTTCTGGACCCACTCCATGGGAAGTCTGACTATAGCAAACTTAGAAAGACCATGAGTCGGATGGAGAAGAAGTCCATGCCCATTCATGCACCTCTTCCGAAACCAGATCAAGAGAGATTGGATAGAAAGGCAGCTTATGGTTTTATGCAGAAGGATGTTACGAAATGGGAACCTCATGTCAAAAGAAATAGAGAGGCACCGACTATTTATTTTGACGAAGATAAGGATGTGGGATTTTCTACTGTAGGAGCAATAGCTGCTGAATTTGAACCAAGAACTGATTTTGAGAAAAAAATTGCTTCCCTTTTCAATGACCATGAAGTTGTTGAAGCTCATAAAAAAGATGGTGCAAGACTTCTTGAACTTAATAAGGTATGGAGGTCACAGAATTTTACACACTTGGAACGGTCCCTTTAAATTTTTATATTATATTTAATGTTTACCACTTTGGCAGATATCTGTAGAAGATGTGAGGGAGCGGCAAAACCAGCTTGCTAAGATGAAAAGTCTTCTTTTCCGTCATGAAATGAAGGCAAAACGAGTCAAGAAGATAAAATCAAAAGTGTATCATCGTTTGTTGAAAAAAGACAGATTGAAGCAAGCAGGTACTGCAATGGAAACAGATCCGGAAGCAGCCAAAGAGCAGGCAATGAAACAAGAATTCAAAAGGGCAGAGGTAATATAATTTCATTCATTACTTGTGTGAACTGGCTTAGGAGTCTTTTCTGATTTCTCCAATAAAGTTTGTCTCTTTTGCAACTACATTTTAGGGCTTTTTTCATTTTTGGCCCGCCGGCAAATTAATTACGGGTGCTAGCCGAAATATATAAAACCTATACACTGATTTATGTATATTATATGTATATTTATACTTAATATACAAAACCTATACACTTACTGACTATTATTCTTTTAAGCAGTAGAAAACTATAATTATCCCTAATTTGTTTGTAGGAGCGCTTGACTCTGAAGCACAAGAACAGCTCCAAGTGGGCAAAGCGCATCTTAAAACGTGGCTTGGATTTGCAAGATGAAGGAACTCGAGTTGCTATTCATGAACAGCTGAATCAACATGCCCTTTTGTCCAGAAAAGCAAATAACATGAAAGACAGTAGTGGTAGTAGTAGTGAAGAAAGCAGTGATGAGGATGACCTTGATGAGGCTTCTGATGGATCAGATCAGGAAGCTGCAGTAAAACTGTTGAAGAAAGCAAAGGACAAGACCACTCAAGTCTTAGAAGGGGATGAAGAATTGCCAGTGTCAGGAGTGCTTTCCTTACCTTTCATGGTAATTTTATCAAGGGCTTTTTTCATTTTTGGCCAGTCGGCCGAAATTAATTACATGCGCTAGCCAAAATATATAAAACATGTACACTGATCATGTATATTTTATGTTACAATATGTATATTATATGTATATTTTACATTTGCAGGTTATTTTTTTTATTGGTCCAATTGTAATTATCCCTTAATTAATTTCTTCAATCTTTCCATTGCACCACTACTTGCTCTAAATATTTTGAGGTTTGGAAGTTCATCTATGGTACTGGCATTTCACAGGTCCGTGGATTGAAAAGAAGGAAAGAGGCAGCCGATGAAGAAGCAAAGCTTGCTCTGGAAGAGTATGAGTCATCATTGAAGGAGTTAGAAGACAACAACGAGCCAAAAACTCAAGGAACAAATATTTCGACTGGTAGGAGGGTTTTTGGTGCTCAAAAAAAGCAGGCACCTGAACAACCCAAAAAGAAAGTGACATCAGACAATTACTACGGTGACAGTGATAGTGAAGGTGAGACAGATGCCAGAGAAATTGGCATTAGTGCTCGTGAAGAAAATAAATTTTCTGAGAGGGAAGTTCATTTTGATCCCAATGCACTTCGTGAAGAATCTGAGATTGGTCATGATTCTCTGTTTAAGGTAATTCCATCTCATGTTACCCTCTTTTGTCTGTGTTGTTTGAGGTGATTAAAGTTGACTTTTTCCTGGGATTCAGAGTTTTGACGATATTGCAAGAGACCCCAACTCAAAGACATCGTATGAGGTTTCCATTTTTGCAGCCGATTCGTGGAAAAAGGTTCAGTTTTGCTGTCTCAAAACTCAATTTTCTTACTCCTTTTGGCGTAGTTAGGAGCCGTCTGGCCATGAGAATTATTCACTTTCCGGAATAATTTTTCACTTTATTAAATCAGTGTTTGGTTATAAACAACTTGGAGTTGGACTGCAAATTTGGGGAAGTGCTCCAAACCAGTTTTCCAATTCCAACTCCATCTTCATAAATTCCAAATGAAGTGTTCTCTTCTCTTCATTGCAAAAAGTATAACCAAACACAACTCCATCTTCAACTCCAACTTCATAAATTCCAAATAAAGTGAAAAGTATTTGGAGTCTTATCGCCAAATGCCTTCTTAGTCTTATTGGTATATTTGCTATACAGATGAATGATTCGTCAGTTAAAGGGAAGCAGACAAAATCTGCAAATGCAAAAAGTGTAAGCTCTTTACAGATCACAGAACCTGTTGTGGGTAAACCTGATAGGGAGGTAATTAATCTCTCTGTATGCTGAATCCACGGTGCAACTTTTCCTGACCTGTTTGTTACTATTGACTAATAATTCTGCTTGCAGGAAATTGATGATGATAGTGATGCAGATAGTGGAGGAGAAATGGTCGATGGGATTTTAACTTCTGGGACTAAGTCCACATATGAAATCCCATCTCAAGAAGAACTCATTCGGCGTGCTTTTGCGGGTGATGACGTTGAAGACGACTTTGAGAGAGAAAAACAGGATGCCTTGAATGAGGAAATTCCAGAGCCTGAGAAGCCTGTTTTACTTCCTGGTTGGGGCCAATGGACCAATATACAAAAGAAGAGAGGTCCGCCTTCTTGGATGCTTGAAGAACATGATAATGCCAAAAAGAAAAGGGAAGAAGTTCTCAAGAAGAGAAAAGATGCAAATCTGAATCATGTTATTATCTCCGAAAAGAGGGATAAGAAGGTTGGTCATAGAGAAATTTCATCCTTAACCTGATTGATGTCAATTTAGATTTTAGATGTTGAGGCTAAACTTAGGCTTTACTGGATAGTGATTGCAGACTTATGTGCATGCGTGATTTTAATGATTCCCCTTGGCTTTAAATTAGTGAAACTAAAACCAACCGATGCATGTTTGGACAACTTTTCTCTTCACATTACAGAAGGCTATGTCTTCAGTGTTGCTTTAAAGTGTATGACTGTTACCACGATTAACTCAATTTCTGTTTTTTCCGTGCAGGCTGAAAAATTACACACGCCGACGTTACCTTATCCCTTTACTTCGCAAGAAGTTTTTGAGCAGAGCATTCGGATGCCCATTGGACCTGACTTCAACCCTGGGACAGCAGTTGGAGCTCTTATTCGCCCAGAGGTCCATCCTCAAGCATACTATCTACTTTTTGTTTTCTCTATCTTTTCATGTCCTTGTTGTTTCCTGAAGTATACAATCCTGTATCTGAATACCCCCCTACCCAAAAGAAAACCAAAAGATAAAAAATTAAAATAGAAAAGAGAGAAAGGGGCAAGGCCTGTACCTGAAATTTTACAGTAAGCGTGTGTTAGGTATGGAGGAAAATATTTTCTGGAAAATGTTTTTCAATTTTCTCATGTTTGGTTGGTCAAAATTTTGAAAAACACTCTCTAGGAAAACAAGTTCCTTAAAAATGAGGTAATTACTTCCCTAGTGGAATTAAGAAAAACAAGTTCCATATGTGACAATTCTCATTGATCGTCTTCTCCCAACCCTCCAACACATTCCACCCCACCCCCACTTCCCTAAGCTCTATCCTCATCCCGACCCCCCGAGTGTTTGCCTAGATTATATACAAAATTTTAAGAAACTATCTCTTCGTACTTAGCAAACACAAGAAAATAAGTAGAAATCCACATATTTTCTTAAAAAATATTTCCAAGAAAACATTTTCCTTCATACCAAATACATCCTAAAGCTATTCCGCTTCTTAGCCCTTTCTCCCTTTTTTATTTTTTGGTATAAAGGTTGTCTTTTGTTGCTTTTCTCTTTGGGGGGAAGGAGAGTTAGGGTTTGGGATTATGATTTGGAGGTGGTTTAGGTGTTTGCTTTGCTTACGTTATAATTCTTACAGGTAGTAAAGAGGAGCGGTATTATCATAAAGCCTATCAAATTCGAGGAGGTAAATCCCCATGAAAGAGCGCAGGACCACAAACGTGGTGGTGTGCAGAAAAAGAAGGGTGGTCAAAATAAGGGTAAAGCCACAAAAAAGAAAACCGTGTAGATCGGAAGGTTAACTGATTCACGAGGTTTGACATTTTAAAGAAATCTTTATGGCGTGCTGGAGTGTTGAGATCCCTCCCTTGGTTGATGATAAATCACTACTTGGGACATTTCTTGCCATGTTCTTGTATCGGCTTTGCAGTTGGGGCCTCTTTTCTGCTGTTTTGGTAGAAGAATTTTTTAGTTGCAGTTGCATACAATGAACCCTTACGAATCATGAAGATGCGAGGCTTTTACTCTCCACAAATGCAGCAAAAAGAGATTTATTTTTTAGTTCTGTAGTAATTCTTTAGTAGATGACTGACATAGGCATGGCTCGTGTCGCTATATACGCTGCAAACTTAATTCTTATGAGTGTACTATGTGAACTGAGCTATTTTGTTATTTGAAATTATTTATAGTGTATAATTGGTTCAAGCGAAGCAGGGATGCAAAGTTTTGTTTCATTTGATGTAAGTTTAGAGCTTGGCTATGATTTTGTTAATATGATGATATTGAGTTTTAATTGTTTTACTGCCAAAAACCAATTCCAATGATTCTTTTTGTTTGTTGGTAAAATAAACATTTTATTACTAAAAGGAGAATTACAAACCAAATCTGTCAGAAGCTCAGTGTGTCAACTAACCTGATCTGCTAACCTCAAATCTTACACAGGATAATAAGTCAACTCGTTTAACTTTGTATCTAGTTTAGGCCTAGTACTTGGTATGTGAACCACTTCTATCACATTCAACATTCCTAGTTAGATGCTGGAAAATCCTTCTATTCCTTTCCTGCCAAATCTGGTAAATGTAGCTTGCTAGTGACATCTTGAGGATATGTGGGCTTGCTGAGTTGCCTTTGACATTACCAACCATCCAGTCTATCTCACCTTGCCAAACACCTGCTTGTCTATCGGTCCTTTGCCATGCTAATAGTTTCCTCAGTATGTTGCCAGAGACTGACATAGAAGAACAAATGGTTCCTGCTTTCTAGTGAAGATTGACAGAATGTGCACATTCTTGATTAATGTTCATATCCCATTTTGTGAGCCTGGTAAACTGGTTTCTCGCCACGTGCGTTGCACGTGTATGTCAAGTCATATAATATGTAATAAAATGAAAGTATAACGGACAAGTTTTTGTGAATGATAAGTGTGTAGTAGTGACTTGTTTGTCGAGGTCAAGATAATTGAATGTCGTCTAAATCTAAAAAGATGAACAATAAAAAATTAATTAGATAAATGTGAAATTCTTTACTTATTTTGATTTTGAGGTACAAAAATGTAGAGTCCGGAGCTTAAAGGGTATAAAAATACACGGTTTTTACTAAAAGGGAATGTCAAAAAATTATTATACCAAAAGGGGTATATCATGGATCAGCCCACGATATACCCCAAAATAAATTTTTCTGTGTCAGACGACCAATTCAACGAAAAAAAATAAAATTACTTGTATAACGTGGAGGGATCCACGTTATACAATATAAATTGTATAACGTGGATCAGTCCACGTTATACAAGTAATTTTTTTTCCGTTTTGCAAATACTCGGTGAGACGTTGCCTAGATTTAAATCATATTCGGTTATGTTTTAAAGCATGATTAACTCTAATAAATATTTTAACACATGCAAATAATTAAATGTGTTATATATGCGAACATAAATAAAAAATTAAATATAAGTTAAATAAACGTCACACATTGACTGAGTAGTAAATGTTAAATTACATATTAACTATTAAACGGCACAAGACATGTTATATATTCTTGGAAGAGTACATAAGGAAACAACAATCGTACAAGTTAAGAAAAAACATAAAAACCAACAAGCAACAACAACTACTGATTTCTGTCGGGGCAGCGATTCTTGTTATGACCTGTTTGCTTGCACGTACTACACTTTCTAGCCATGCGAGCAGGAGCTATATCCATTTCATTCCTCCTTCTAGTTGTACTCCGCGCTCCTGAAGTTCGCTCGTATTCAGTGTTTGCAATTAAACTGAAGGGAGAAGGTGGCCAATATGGGTGATGAGGAATAATTCTCGTTTTGCTGGATTATTGTTGTTGTAATCATATAAAGCTAATTTTCAAGAATTTTATACTAGGCTTCTGAAATTTTTTCATATTTGCTAGTCCAGCACTAGTCTTCAGTTTTTGCTTGAAGTATAATAAGTAAACCCAAATAGTTCAATGGCTGCAGTTGTCGAACCATACCACATAGTTTTGACGATAACATCGATACTATTGGAAAGAAAAGTTTTAATATTTGTCATACGCAATCCTTTGCATAGACGCTGTAGCAGAGTGATGCAACTTAGAACTTATCCAAGGGGGAGAAGTAAAAATGAAGTGAAATTAGTTCCAGAAACCTTCCTCCAAAAACACACAAACTTGGATTCTGAGACAAGTGACCCATTCTATGTTTAACCCATCACAAAGAAATGATCACCACATCCTCCTCCCATTAGATTGAACTTTGAAGTGTAAAAAAGACGCATTATAAAACTTAGAAAAATATCTACACTGGGTAATAGATTTTTCTAACGCCCAAATCGGAAAAACATTATTGCTCTTGGTGGGAAGGGCATTATATATTCGTATTATAATTTTGATTTAACTTATTCATCAACTAAACAATCCCTAAATGTCTTAAGGGTGTGTAAAAGTTAGAAGACAAATAATTTGAGACCAAATGCAGTAAACTAAAAAATGGAAAGAAATTATAAGGTGTAAAATACAAAATAAGAAGCATAGATTAAGAACGTAAAATGCAAAGAACTTTCATAAGATTTGTACACTATCAAACGCCCATATCAAATTACTCCATCTTTCATGCTTAATGCCTTTTTGGTCCCTCAAAAAAGTTAATTATACATTTGTATAGGGTAAAAACTGGATATGCGCAATACAAGTGACACCAGGGCCGGGGGTAGGATCAAATGAGCACGAGTATGATTAGTCTTTTCTTTAGATCGGGGATTGCATCAGATGTGGCTGATGAAGAAAAGAGAAGTAAATCTGTTGGTCCGGTGTCTCCGGACCAAACTCTGCGTCGCCATTAGCCCGGTTTCGCCAAGTCAAGTTCTCGTGGCCGTCAGCCCGGTTTCTCTGTGTGCGGATTGAGCGTGGCCGTTATTCCGGTTTACCAGCTGCAGAACAGCCACGCGTCAAGACCGTTCTGCCATTTTGTACTGACAACCGTATGGGTGTCAGACCGTACGGTCCTAGCTTATCCTTTTAGGGTTTCTTTATTTCAAAAGGGCTTTGTGTAGTATGAAAATCCCATGAGGCAAAACTATAAATAGAGGACATTTCCCTACTTTTAAGGGTTAGCTTTTCGAGATCTAGAACATTGTAATAGCAAATATATATTAAAGCATTATCTCACTCTCTCTCTTTAGTTCGAATCAGTAGATCTTTGTGGTTTTTGCTTATTCTTCTAACACCATTAGCTTAATCATCTATAGCAATATATTCATTCAAAGGCATTGTTATATATTCATATATACATATTATAGCACACAAATCCATAAATATTTCTCATAAACCCAAAATTAATTAAAATTATCCACATATCCTATACCTCACTTACAAATTCAATTTTTACCTAAGTTCGGGGTAAACAGTTTGGCGCCCACCGTGGGGCTAGGATAATAGTGGTTTTTTAATCTTGGCTTCTATCTCCTACCCGTTGGATTAAGAAATCTTTTGCTGATCTCTGTGAAAACGGACCAAATGGCAAGTAGTGGGCAATCTGGTCATGTCAACAACAACGAGATTGTGGTCGAAAACAAGAACAGTGGGCTACGGGACCTACCAGCAGATCCCATCGATCCAAATTCTATTGATTCGAGGGGAGGCCTCAACCGGCAGAACATCGTGAACCAGGAGAATGCCACCCAACCGGCCACTGATCCCTCAAATACTCATAATTCGATTACTTTATCTTGGGCACAAGGCCAGAAAGTACCGGATACCCCGGATGAGGTTAACTTACGTTTAATTTTTGAAATGTTGCAGGAACAGAGAACCTCTATCGCCGAACAAGGAATCACAATAGCACAGCTGCAAAGTCAAAATGATAAAGCGGCCCCGGAGAGGTCGAAAGTGGTCGCCGAACCAAGAAGGGACGAAACACGGATAGTTGAGAGTAATGGATCAGGAGCCGGTTCATCTACCGAAGTTCTGAGAATGCTCGAAACGTTGGAAAAGTGGGTAGACTCAATTGAGAAGAGGGTGGAAACATATAACTCTCGGGTGGATCAGATCCCGGGGGCTCCGCCTATTCTAAAAGGACCGGATTCAAAAAGGTACATTCAAAGGCCTTTTCCTCCAAGTACGGCTCCGAAATTGATCCCGAAGAGGTTCAAAATGCCGGATATACAGAATATGACGGCACAACAGACCCACAGGAGCACGTGACTTCATACACATGTGCTATAAAAGGCAATGACTTCGAAGAGGATGAAATTGAGTCCGTGTTGTTGAAAAAGTTTGGGCAAACCCTATCGAAGGGAGGATTGACTTGGTACGACCATCTGCCCGAGCATTCAATCACTTCTTTCGAAATGCTCGCGGATGCGTTCATAAAAGCCCATGCTGGGGCTAAGAAGGTACGGGCCCAGAAGGCGGATATTTTCCGTATAGCCCAAAGGGACGATGAGTTGTTACGTGAATTTGTCAACCGGTTCCAAAGGGAACGGATGGAGCTCCTTCCGATTCCGGAGGAATGGGCTACACAAGCTTTTACTAAAACGCTTAATCCTCGGAGCTCGACGGCCTCGTTCAAAATAAAATAAAACTTGCTGGAATATGAGGCTGTGACCTGGGCAGATGTCCATAATAGATACGAATCAAAGATACGGGTAGAGGATGACTAACTCGAGCTTCCCCTGGGGCCTGTAAATATGAGCAAAAGCTCTGAGAGGACGAGGAAAGGTTACGAGCCGGAGTCAAGACCATCGAGGGAAAGGTATCGACCATACTCTCATTCGGAAAAGCCAAGCTTCAGGTCGGAAAAATCAATGGTTGGCCCTAGTCAATTCTCCGGTCGGGGTGACAAACGGACCGAACGCCCGACGAACAGTCGAGGTCTATCATTTAGAAGGGATGCCGGGAGTTCGGCTAGCAACAAAGACCTACCGAGGATATCGGAGTACAACTTCAGCATCAATACCTCGGATCTTATCTCGACCATTAGCTGTATCGCAGAAGCAAAATGGCTGAGAACACTGAGATCAGATCCGGGTCAATGGGACCCGAGCGTGATGTGTGAGTACCACGGAACTCATGGGCACAGAACTGAAGACTGTCGCCAATTGAGGGAGGAGGTGGCTCGGTTACTGAAAAATGGCCACCTCCGAGAATTCCTGAGTTAACGAGCTAAAAGACACTACAAGGAAAGGGAGTCCCACAAACGGGCCGAACCGGTTGAACCTCAACATATAATCAACATGATAATCGGAGGTACAGATGCTCCTCGAGGGCCGGTGATGAAACGGACAAAGGTTACCGTTATGCGTGAGAAACGCAGTCGGAATTACGTGCCCGAGGGTTCCATCTCCTTCAGCAACGAGGATGTAGAAGGCATCATTCAACCACACAATGATGCGTTGGTAATTTCTATTCTTATTTTTAAATCACAAGTTAAACGTATTTTGATTGACCCAGGTAGCTCGGCCAATATCATTCGGTGGAGAGTGGTTGAACAACTAAGGCTACTCGATCAGATTGTACCGGTAGCCCGAGTTCTTAGTGGGTTCAATATGGCGAGTGAAACCACGAAGGGGGATATTTCTTTGCCGGTCAACATTGACGACACTATTCAGCAGACGGTGTTCTATGTCATCGAAGGGGATATGAAGTATAATGCTTTGCTTGGCAGACCGTGGATACACAACATGAGGGTTGTGCCATCGATATTACATGAGTTGTTGGTAATTTCTTTCCCAAAAAATAGGATCCAAAAGATGATGAGTCAGTCGGTGGTAAGGACTTTAAATAGCAACTAAAGTGTACGGGTTTAACAGCGGAGCAGAAGGGGTCGGACCCTGGGAATGAAGAGGATAATTTCGGTGTACCCATATCATTCGTCTTGCCGGATGACTCGGATGCAACCAAGTCTACAGTATAGGACCTGGAGCAAGTCATCTTGTTCGAATATCTACCGGATAGAAAGGTATACCTGGGCACGAGGTTAACCTCGGAACTCAGGAACAAGTTAATTAAGTTTCTTCAAGCTAATGCCGATTGTTTCGCATGGTCCTATATAGATATGACAGGTGTGCCACCGGAAGTGACGACTCACAAGCTCAGCCTTGACGGGAGATTTCCCCCGGTGAAGCAGAAGAGGAGGCCCATGGCAGAGCCAAAACACGCCTTCGTAAAGGATGAGGTAACAAAGATTTTGAAAATAGGCTTTATCCGGGAGGTGAAATACCCGGACTGGCTAGCTAATGTAGTGGTGGTGATGAAAAAAGGTAATAAATTTAGAATGTGCGTTGATTATAAGGATTTAAGCAAAGCATGCCTGAAGGATTCATTTCCGATGCCTCACATCGATAGAATGATTGATGTGACGACCGAGCATGAGATGTTAAGTTTTCTCGATGCTTACTCCGAGTACAACCAAATCCGAATGCACCCAAAGGATCAAGAGAAAACATCCTTTATTACCTGGTACGGGACTTACTGTTACAATGTCATGCCCTTTGGATTAAAAAATGCCGGTGCAACTTGCCAACGCCTAGTTAATGGGATGTTCGAAGACCAGATAGGGAAAACAATGGAACTTTATATTGATGACATGGTAGTCAAGTCCCTGGAAACAGAGGACCATTTAAAACATTTGCAGAAAACCTTCGATGTACTCTGTAAATACAACATGAAGCTTAACCCAGAGAAATATGCCTCCGGTGTCCGATCGGGCAAGTTCTTGGGTTTCATGGTGTCCAACCGGGGAATTGAAATTAACCCGGACAAGATCAAAGCCATCGAGGATATTGAGGTGGTAAATAACGTCAAAGGAGTGTAGAGGCTCACCGGAAGGATAGCAGCGCTGAGTCGGTTCATATCGAGATCTTCGGATAAAAGTCACCGTTTCTTCTCCTTATTAAGGAAGAAGAATGACTTCGTTTGGACACCGGAATGCCAAAGAGCCTTGCAGGAATTGAAAATGTACTTGTCTAGCCCGCCTCTGCTGCACACACTGAAGGAGGATGAGCAGTTGTTTCTCTACCTTGTCGTATCCGAGGTAGCGGTAAGTGGTGTTTTGGTCCAAGAAGAATCAGGTACGCAATTTCTTATATATATATTATGTGAGTAGAACTTTAGGGAATGCGGATACCCGTTATCCCCACCTTGAAAAGTTGGCTTTGGCATTGGTAGCTTCAAGAAAGCTCAAACCTTACTTTCAATGCCATTCGATATGCGTAGTAACTACTTATCCTCTAAAGAACATCATGCATAAACCGGAATTGTCGGGGTAGACTGATCAAATGGGCCGTAGATATTAGCGGATATGATAACGAATATAAATCCCGGACGACCATTAAGTCCCAAATCTTGGCCGATTTTGTGGCAGATTTTACCCCGGCTATGATCCCTGAGGTTGAGAAAGAACTCCTGCTAACCCCGGGAAAGGCTTCGGGTATTTGGTCTTTACACACGGATGGGGCCTCGAACCTCAAGGGTTCCGGGCTAGGCATCGCCCTTAAAACCCCCGTCGGGGATGCCATTAGACAGTCGGCTAGAACTATTAAATTTACTAACAATGAAGCCGAGTATGAGGCTATGATTGCAGGTTTGGAATTAGCTCGGAGTATAGGGGCCGAAATAATCGAAGCAAAATATGACTCTCTATTGGTCGTTAACCAAGTAAATGGCGTCTTCGAGGTTAAGGATGAACGAATGCAAAGGTATCTAGAGAAAATACAAGTGATACTATACCGGTTTAAAGAGTGGACCGTGCAGTATGTACCGAGGGAGCAGAACAGCGAAGCCGACGCATTGGCCAATTTGGGCTCTTCAGTCGAAGGGGAAGAAATCAACCCCGGCACTATAGTGCAGTTGATGAATTCGGTGGTAGAAAACGGGCATGATAAAATAACCACGATGGGTCTAGCTTAGGATTGGTGCAACAAATACATCGACTACTTGCAAAATAGAAAGCTTCCAAGTGGCCCAAAAGAATCACGGTCACTAAGGACAAAAGCAGCACGATTCTGCTTAATAGACGGCCAATTGTATCGACGGTTTTTCTTCGGGCCCCTGGCCAAGTGTTTAGGTCCCGGAGAAACCGATTATGTGATGAGAGAGGTCCACGAGGGGACCTACAGTAATTACTCTGGTGCAGAAGCCTTAGTGCAAACAATTATCAGAGCCGGTTATTACTGGAATCGGATGGAGGAGGATTCAAAGAATTTTGTCCCGAAATGTGATGGGTGTCAAAGACATGTCCCGATGATTCATCAGCCCGGGGAGTTGCTACACTCGGTGATATCACCTTGTCCCTTCATGAAGTGGGGAATGGACATTGTTTGTCCTCTTCCATGGGCACCAGGTAAGGCCCGTTTTATTTTGTTTATGACTGACTATTTTTCTAAATGGGTTGAAACGCAGGCCTTCGAAAATATTAGAGAAAATAAGGTTATTGACTTCATATGGGACCACATTATTTGTCGTTTCGGCATCCCGACCGAGATAACTTGAGATAACGGTCCTCAGTTTATTAGCAACAAAGTCAATGATTTCCTCGAAGGGTTGAAGATCAAGAAAATTGTATCAACTTCGTATCACCCAATTGAAAATGGACAGGCAAAATCCACGAATAAAGCAATAATTCAAAATCTAAGGAAAAGACTTAAAACATCGAAGCATCACTGGAGGGAAGTGCTACCGGAGGTATTGTGGGCTTACAGAACCACATCAAAATCAAGCAAGGGAGAAACACCTTTCTCGTTGGTCTACGGGCCAAAGCCCTTATTCCCGTAGAAGTTGGTGAACCGAGTCTCCGATTCAGATACACTACCGGTGAGTCAAATGAGGAGGCCATGGCCATAAAACTCGACCTCACGGATGAACTTCGCGAAAACGCGTTGGTCCGTATTGCAGCCCAAGAACTAGGAATAGAAAGGTACTATAACCGGAGGGCCAATTTTTGACATTTTCAAGTTGGGAACTTGGTGCTTCGGAAAGTTATTATGAACACTAAGAATCCCAACGATGGAAAGTTGGGTCCGAAATGGGAAAGGCCGTACAAGATAACCGGAATAACGGGTAAAGGGTCGTATCAGCTGGAATCCATGGATGGATAACGGTTGCGCAATAACTAAAATGTGGCTCATTTGAAGAGATACTACTGCTAAGTATGGACATCTATCCTTGTGTTTATTTTTTGTTAATCTTTCCTTTTTGCAGGAAGTCGAGTACCGGATGAAGTTAGGTGCTAGGTCTGAAAACACGTGTTGCACTCTTTTCCTTAGTACGGTTTTATCCCAAAATGGGTTTTTCGACAAGGTTTTTAACGAGGCAACAAGTACAATGTGTTACTTGATAAAAACGAGGACAATTGTCCGGAAACGCGGGGGTATACCCAATGAGTGGGGACTTGATAGTGCTTACCCGATTATGCAGCTCAGATAAACACTAGGGGACTACTGACTGTACCCACATCGAGGCTTACCCCGGTTAATAGAAAATAAAGCAGCTCAACAAAGAAAGTGAATGCGGTTAGATGCTACCCCGGAGAACTCCTCGAAATTTTGTACTTCTCATCTTCGTCTAAAATCACACCTTCTGTACTAGGTTTCGATGTAAGGACCAAACGATCAGAGCGAATCGTGTCCACTTAGTAGTTGCTACGGCAAAAATAGAAGGAAACAGATGAAATTTTCATGTCATGTACGTGCAAATACTTGCAATATAAAGATTATTGAAAATTTAGATTATTGCATTTCGGATATGTCTTCTTGTTAAACACCCTACCCCGATGATTACCACCGAAATTCAGCATCATTTTATCTAAATACCCTTTACCGGGGACTATAGTCGAAATTCGACAAAGGCAACAAGGTCGCATTGAACCAAGCCAAAATCTTTTAACACCCTCGAATGGGGACTGCTATATCAAAAATTGATAAGGCAGGGATTCAGGTGTCCGAACCTAATCTATGATAAGTAAGCTGTCGAAAAACATCGGTCCTAAAATGCCTAACGTGATTCGGAGACGTCTGAATTCACAGAGCATAAATAAGCCCTACGGGCAAACCACTCGATCAAATCCCCAGACAAAATGTACCGGATGACGAGAAAAGCCAATATTTAGGCATAACCTAGAAAAATGACTCCGAGCCTTTGTTTGTTCATTAACGGGATTGACGATTAAGGAAAAAGTCATAACAAGCATTCAGATAAAGGAATAAGGAGAATCGAAAAGAAAATGCACATTCCATATATGAAGGTTTTTTACATCCGAAATTTCTACAAAGTTAAAAAACAAAAACAAGCCAAAAAGGCAAAGGAAAAATAAAGGCTGGTGTAGGCCCTGGTTTACCCGGTGCAACTGGAGCCGGAGTGCTCGGATACCGTTCTCTCAGAATCCTCAGAATCGGTATCGAGGGCTCTCTTGACTTCTTTCTCGATCGTTCTGGCTTCGAGTATCAGGGCCGGGAGGTCCCCAAATCCTTGTTGGGCTTGCTCAAGGGTGGCCCTCCGGGACTTCCACCGTTCATACTCAACCGCAATCGTGGTATGAGCCTCGGCAGCCTCCACATTCTTAAGAGACTCAGCTAAGTCGGCCTCAGCTTGGGCCAATTCAGCCACTAATTTCGACCTCTCTTCATCGAGGATTCTTTGAACTTGGGTAGCCGACTCAAGCTCGGCCTTCAGAATGTCATTGGCCTCGTTTGTCTCCTCGAATTTGGTTTTGAGCTCGTCGCATATCCGAGCCCTATCCTCGACTTTCTGTTTGAATACCCTCAACTTCTCCTTATACTCAGCATTCTTGGATTCAAGCAGCCTATGCCTCTCGGCCATTTTTACGGCATCAGCCTTGACCGAGTCCAACTCACTCCGAAGTTGGGAGATAGTGGCCTCGATTTCATCGAGCCTCGAAGAAACACAGGCGTTGTCTTGGCTAAGGCCGACTTTGTCCGCTTCCAGGAGCTGGTTCTTTTCGACCATTCCGGCCAACTCAGTCTTCAACCGAAGATTTTTGGCCTTCACCGCTTCGAGCTCGGGTTGAAGGTTGGAAACGGCAGCTGCCCGGTTCAGTTGATCCTCCTTTACTTACAAAAGGTGCTGGAATTTCTCCGTTTCTCGACCCTGGGCATCCAGCTGGCCCTTAAGGTCGTCAACCTCTTGCTGAGCACGGATGAAGGCCTCATTGACGAGCACCACACTCTGTAAAAGAAACGAAGAGTTAAACTTGGATAAAACGGAGCTAAAGTTCACATTGAATTATGGAAGGATTGGGTGATAAGCTTACCCGGTTGCCCGCGTGCATGCCCTCGTTAATAAGACTCTGCCAGGGGACTTCGGCCATCTTTCGCTTATCCGAGTCTGAGATGAGGGGCCTCAGATAGCTTGCAATTATCACAAGACGGGACAAGAAACTGTAATCCTTGGGGACAGTAACCACGGCCGATCTCGTCCTTCTCGGTTTCACGCTCAGGGCCGGGAAGATACATACTAGGCTTTCCCTTGAACCAGTTTCGGTGGACTGACTAGCTGCCCTCGTGACACGTGGGATAGGGAGATGTCTGAAGCCGGCTGCTTCCCCGGTTGCAGCTGGTGTATCCGATAACAAGTCATCGAGGTTATCTAACCTCAATGCAGAAGAAGTTGGAGCAGCCCTAGCGGTCTCGGTAGAGGCAGGTGCCTCGGATTTTGTAGCTAGGTCACCATCGGGAAGTGGGCCGGTATCCATTGGAGCCTCGGTGTCAGGGACCGGATCAGCACTTTGTTCGGCCTCCGCAGTCGAAGCGAGCCCGGATCTTCTAGTCCTTTACAGGGGAGTCTCCTCAAATGAAGCATCACCTTAAATGTCAATATATTCAATTGACCTTAGAGGAGTCGGATAAAGAACTTCTTCCCCACCTGTGTGCAAAACTGGAGCTGAAGGTCCTTCCCCGGCTGAAGGAAATGGCGGAATGGTGGCTTCCTTCTCCGAAACAGAGGCGATGGAGGGGGCCACACCGGCCCTTCGAATAAGGAAATCGGGCTCCGCTTCATCCCTTAGAGTCCGAATGACGCTTCTTGCCCTCTTCTTCGGTTTTTGCCCTTTGTCCGAAGGCTTTCTCCGCCTTTTATTGGCAGCAGCAATAAGACGAGATGTCCCTGCTGAATCAAATTCAGGTACCGGCGCATCAGGCTCAGCTGCTGGCTCCGGTCTTGGCTCTACTGAGCCCTTGGGTAAACCTGAATACTGAAGATGTTATGAAAAGGAAAGGAAAAAGTAGAAGATACAATATATTCTAACTTAAGCAGAGTATTATCGTGATTTTGGGCAACCCATCGGCCAAGCGACAGGTTCCCCCATGTCCGTTCTTCATGGGTGTGTTGACCGAGGAGTGCTCCAACCTATTCATTCATGTTCCGGATGGCTGGAGGTATCCATGCCACGTCTGATATAAAGAGAGAAGGGGAGAAATCGTGTGAATGCAAGTGTTTGACAAAGCATTCAAGAATAATTATTGAAGGGAAAGATTAATTATTGAAGGGAGAACTGAGAAACTTAGTATTAATTATTGAAGGGAGAACTGAGAAACTTACTATTATCGTTCCACCCCTCCGGGAAGGGCATATAATCATCCGGAATAATGTTCGCGGTCCTCACTCGGATGTAGCGCTCTAACCAACCTCGGTCTCTGTCTTCATCCATCTTTGAAAAGATAGGGTTCCGACCTCGCTTGGCGACCTTTATCACGCCCCTTCGGAATAGCCTCGGGGAATATAAACATATGAAATGTGTCATCCTAAATTCCTTTTTTATATTGTTGGCCAACAGCCGGAGGCAGGTCACGGTCCTCCAGATTATCGGACCAATTTAGGCCAAGGTCACGTTGTATGTCCGGCACATATCCAAAATAACCGGGTCAATTGGGGGGTTGAGCTTGAGTGTGAAGGGATAGGTGTAAACATACAAGAATCCTTCCCTATGATCGGTGATAGATTCGTCGAGCCCGGGGGTGAACACTTGCACCAGACGGTTATCCCATCCGCAATCAGCCCGGACCTGATCAAGTTTATCCTCAGTAATAGACGAAGGGTATCGCCTTACATCGGACCCTCTATCCACAACCAGAGAAGGCTTCTCGGCTTCAAATTCTTTGTTGTAGTTGGGTTTGGACGGTACTATGTCCGAAGCGGTAGGTGCAATGATGGTTTTTCCCTTGGGTTGTGAGGTTAGCTCGGATCCTTGAGAAGAAATCGAGGGAACATCCTGAGAGGTAGTTTCGGTGTTGGCAGACATTAGAAGATATGGAAGAGGAGATTGATGAATTCGAAGTAGGATACGAAACAAATTGAAAGTGTAAGAATGATTGAAGAGGCAGTTGAAAAAAATTCAAAATGACGAGATTAAAGAAGAAACACAACAACACTTTCGATCAAAGAACAACAATGGAGAAGTTGGCAAAGTTGGTCTATTTTTACGATCAAAACAAATGAGAAAAGGAGATGATCGTGATTAGAACAAGCGAGAAAAGGATATGATCATGATCAGAGCAAGTAAGAAAAAGAGATGATCACGGTTGAAACAAGTAAAAAAATGGGAAAGGAAAACAATCAGAAGTGGAGAAGAAGGTGAAATGAAAGTGGTAGCATGAGAGGGTTAAAAGCCTTATATAGGCATGGGGGACTGAAACGGTTATAGTGGTCAGCCAATCGGGGGGTGCCACGTGTCCTACAATTAATGAGACGTGATTTGAAGAGACCTGCGTTTCGATGGTTACCGAAGTCGGCCATTTAGGATGAGACACGTGGCTGATGGCAGAGGGACGTGACACAACTGTTCCCGCCAAAATTTAAAGATAAGAGCGAGCTAGTGAATCCACCGATTTTGTGACTTATCCACTTCCCGTTACTCCGGTAAAACTACGGTCCGGAAAGTGTGGGGACTATCTGTATACTGTAAAAACCGAATATGCGCAATACCGATGACACCAGGGCCGGGGGTAAGATCAAATGAGCACGAGTATGATCAGTCTTTTCTTCAGACCGGGGATTGCACCAGATGTGGTTGATGAAGAAAAGAGAAGTAAATATGTTGGTCCGGTCCGGTGTCTCCGGACCAAACTCTGCGTTGCCATTAGCCCGGTTTCGCCAAGTCAAATTCTCGTGGCTGTCAGCCCGGTTTCTCTGTGTCCGGATTGAGCGTGGCCGTTAGTCCGGTTTACCAGCTGTAGAACAGCCACGCGTCAAGACCGTTCTGTCATTTTGTACTGACAACCGTACGGGTGTCAGACCGTATGGTCCTATCTTATCCTTTTAGGGTTTCTTTATTTCAAAAGGGCTTTATGTAGTATGAAAGGCCCATGAGGCAAAACTATAAATAGAGGACATTTTCCTACTTTTAAGGGTTAGCTTTTTCGAGATCTAGAACATTGTAATAGCAAATATATATTAAAGCATTATCTCACTCTCTCTCTTTAGTCCGAATCAGTAGATCTTTGTGGTTTTTGTTTATTCTCCTAACACCATTAGCTTAATTATCTATAGCAATATATTCATGCAAAGGCATTGATATATATTCATATATACATATTATATCACGCAAATCCATAAATATTTCTCGTAAACCCAAAATAGATTAAAATTATCCACATATCCTATACCTCACTTACAAATTCAATTTTTACCTAAATTCGGGGTAAACAACATTATATTTAAAATGCTCAGACAATGGAGGCGATAAACCAACACTAGTTCTGCTATACATATGACTTTGGTAGCATGTGACCAAAATCATTTGTAGTTTTTTCAATCTCAATTTGAGACTTCAAATCCAATACCTTTCTGTGAGTAGTTGCATGGGTTGAAGAATACCAAAGAGTTGCCAAAAAAAAAAAAAAAAGATGACTCTTAAAAAGTCTACTTTGCTTGTTCAACATAGAGTTGTATTTAGTACTTAAATGTGTAGAAAAATGGTTTTTAAATGTGAAGGAGTTATGTTGTATATATAGTTCAAGAAAAGTATGTAACATTAATTAACTGTTGGAGATATATATCATTAAAGAATATTCCTGTTTGGATTTGGTTTCTGAAAATGGAATAGGAAGGTGGGGAGTTAATTTATGACTATTTTTGCTTCTTTAATGTATCGAAATAAATGTAGTGATGTAACAGTTGAATGATTAATTGAGTTTTTTAATAAGGATGAAAACGAAATAATATCTCAAATTTATGACAAATTTAATGTGATATTGTTTTTCACTAACCACAAGGATATAAGGATGACTCTTTATTCAGGGGTGACTCAATAAAATTAGCGGCCTAAAGCTAAACTTTCCTAACGAAGCTTTAAGCTAAGTTGTCTATTTTCTTGCACAAATTCCACAACAGCCATGCAGTACCTGCTTTGTTCCAAATTAGCATATTAGTGATGTTGATCCCGCTTCTTGTTTTAGGCCTACACAACTTATCCCAGAACATGAGAGCCTCTTGAGATGCTTCAACATTTCCTATCCAAAAGAACCTCTTGCAGATTGCTTCCAATATATTAATCACTTTTTTGTAATAACAAACACTCGTCACCAAAATATTTGAAAAGAGAAGAGGACACTTTTGATAAGCTGGACTCTCCCCGCATAAGAAAAATATCTAGCCGACCATGTTGTGATCCTGTTTAATATTTTCTCCACCCAGGGCTGCTATTGCATAGCTGATACCCTTCAATTTTGGGTGTGTGCAATAAATAATACTCCCTCTGTCCCAATTTATGTGATACACTTTCTTTTTAGTCTGTAAAAAAAAAATGATACATTTCCTTATTTGACAACAATTTAACTTTAAACTTTTACCTTTTACGCTTAACGAGATGATCTATAATCACACAAATATCTTTAGCTTATTTTAGACCATAAGATTCAAAAGTCTTCATTTATTTCTTAAACTCCGTGCTCAGTCAAACTATATGTTGGAGGATTGTCAAATGGATCTCCCAAAGGTCCAATAATCCTACTACATTGTTTTATAGTCCTGCTACATTTTGCTGTAGTCCAACTACATGTTAGTAATTTTGTCAGTTGTTTTTTGAATTTTAATTAATTCAAATTGGCAGTTAGTTTGTATAGAAATAGTTATCTACAGGAATGAATAGTTATCATTATTTAAATTCCAACAGTTGTGTAACCAACTGATGTGTCTCTTCAGAATAGATATGGGGTGTAACCAACTGATGTTTCTCTTCAGAATAGACATGTTTATATCTATAAATAGACTGTCAAAGTAACAAAAAAAATACAATAAGATCTTCTTCTTCTTCTTCTTCTCCAAATATCTTATACTTATTTGCTGCAAAAAATATTTATAAGTTAGACAAATTCTGTTTTTTCTTTTGAGTGACCTGTGATTCAATTTGTTTGTGCAAAGACAAATTCGAATAAAGAGTTTCATTGTATCCTAGAGGAAATTCGCAATCCCCTTTGCATACCTTGTGGTGGGGGCAAATATTCCTTAAGGAAAGTAGCATTGCTACACGCCTTGAAGCCATTCTGCAGATTTTTTTTTTCAACCCCAAACATTATATTTCTAACATTCTTAAGGAATATTCTGTTTTCCTGCAATGGCTTCAGTCAAGGATATGTCAACCAACATTGTGAAACTTGATCGGTTTGAAGGAGGAAATTTCATCCGGTGGCAGAAGAAGATGCACTTCCTCTTAGCCACGCTCAAAGTCGTCTATGTGCTAACCCAAGAGAAGCCTGCCGAAAATGATAATGATTCACTGGAAGCAATTCGTACAAGGCAGAAATGGGAGAATGATGACTACATTTGCAGAGGCCACATTCTCAACGGAATGTCTGATGCGCTGTTCGATGTTTATCAGAATGTTGCCACTGCAAAAGAGCTTTGGGACAAACTGGAGGCCATATACATGTCCAAAGATGCAAGCGGCAAGAAATTTCTGGTTAGCCGTTTTAACAATTATAAAATGGTTAATATTCGTTCCGTTATAGATCAACTGCATGAACTTAATCGTTACTAACAAGTTTTGAGCAATATAAGTTGGATGAAACCATCATTGTGTCATCCATTATTGATAAAATTCCTTCGTCATGGAAAGATGTCAAGAAAAATCTTAAACACAGGAAAGAGGATATCTCTCTTGAGCAACTTGGAAATCACCTTTGAATTGAAGAGGATTATCGCAAGCAAGAGAAAGTGAATTCTGAAAAGAATTCCGAATTCTCCAAAGTCCACATGGTGGAGGATGGAGAGTCAAGAAAAGGACCAAATCACCACAATAATTACAAGAAAAACAAAGGCAAGTAACAACAATCTATGAAACCAAAAGGCCAGAACTTCAAGAATAAAAAGAAGAAGGGTCCTTGCTTCCATTGTGGAAAATTTGGGCATCTAAAAGAAGAATGTCGCCATCTCAAAAGGAATCAAAATCTGAATGGAAACCAGTCTAGGAATCAGAATCAAAACCAGAATGGTCAAGCCCAAAACAACACCTTTGTGGCTATGATTTCTGAAGTGAATTTGATTCAAGATGATGGTGCATGATGGATTGATTCTGGGGATACCAAGCATGTGTGCAAGGATAAGAGTCTCTAAGACACTAGAGCCTACCAAAGATGGAAGTGTGTTGTTCATGGGAAACGCTGCGACGACTGAAGTGAAAGGCAAAGGAACGGTGGAACTTGAGTTCACTTCGGGAAAATTGCTTGTTTTAAATGATGTTTATTATGTACCAGAAGTTAGGAAAAATCTTGTATCTGGTGGTTTGCTTTACAAGTTCGGCTTCAAACTTGTCTTTGAGGCCAATAACTTTGTATTGTCTAAAGGTGGAACCTTTGTAGACAAAGGTTATTTGTACGAGGGCATGTTCAAGCTCAACCTTAATAATAATATGAATGTTTCTGCTTATATTGCTGAGTCTACTTCTGATTTATGGCATAATCGTTGGGGCATATTAATTTTAGAAGAATGCATGATATGATTAAGTTAGAATTACTTCCTGTTCTTGATAGTCATCATGATAAATGCAAAACTTGCATGGTTACAAAGATCACTAGAAATTCATCTCCTAAGGTAGATAGAAGTTCTAATATATTAGACTTAATTCACAGTGATGTATGTGACTTGCATAGCACTCCCACCATAGGAGGAAAGAAGCATTATACAACTTTCATAGATGATTATACAAGATTCTGCTATGTTTATTTATTGCATTCTAAAGATGAAGTTATGGATACATTTAGATTATATAAATCTGAAGTAGAACTACATTGTGAATCTTTTATTAAATGCTTGAGAAGTGATAGAGGAGGCGAATACTATGATCCAAAGTATTTTGAGTCAATCGGGATAATACATCAAACTACTGCACCTTATACTCCACAACAAAATAGAGTGGTAGAACGTAAGAATAGAGTATTAACCGAAATGGTAAATGCAATGCTTTCTGATTCTGGTTTGTCACAAGGATTTTGGGGCGAAGCTTTGTTAACAGCTTGTCATATATTACATAAAGTCCCAAATAAGAGGAGTAAAACTACTCCATATGAATTATGGATTAAAAGGAAACCAAACCTTAATTATTTAAGAGTTTGGGGCTGTAAAGCCATAGTAAGGGTACCTGAACCCAAAAAAGAGAAAGTTGGGCGAAAAAGGAATTGAATGTATATTTTATAGGCTATGCACAACATATCAAGGTATATCGTTTCATGGATATAGAATCTAATGACTTAATTTCTGTAAATATAGTGATTGAATCAAGGGATGCTATATTTGATGAAACCAGGTTGAATTCAATTCTTAGACACAAAGATAAATCTCTTAATATTCCAGAAAATGAATTGACAAATGATGTTCAAGAAAAAGTGGTTGAACTTCGGAAAAGTAAAAGAGTTAGGAAAGCAAAGGACTATGGGCCTGATTTCTTTATGTACTTAGTAGAAGGAATAAGAGAACATGTAAAGACGCATTTACATTATTGATTTAATACAGAAGATGATCTATCAACTTTTGTTGAAGCACTGAGGTCTCAAGATTCTTCCTTTTGGAAAGAAGCAATACAAGATGAGATGGACTCAATTATGAGAAATAAAACTTGGAAATTAGTAGACCTCCCACCAGGTTCCAAGCCAATAGGCTGCAAATGGATTTTCAAAAAGAAAATGAAAGTAGATGGAATCATTGATAAATTTAAAGCAAAGATTAGTAGCAAAAGGTTATGCACAAAGGGAAGGTATTGATTATTTCGATACATATGCTCCTATGGCTAGAATTTCTACTATAAGGTTGCTCATTTCTCTTGCATTGATTCACAATTTAGTAATTCACCAAATGGATGTAAAAAATGCATTCTTAAATGGTGAATTAGATGAAGAAGTGTATATGGAACAACCTGAAGGTTTTATAATTCCTGGACACGAAAATAAAGTATTGAAGCTTGTTAAATGTTTATACGGATTAAAACAAGCACCAAAACAATGACATCAAAAATTTGATGAAGTTGTTTTGTCTAATGGTTTTGAAATCAATGAGTCTGATAAATGTGTTTACAACAAATTTATTGGAGGAAAAGGTGTCATCATATGCTTATATGTAGATGACATGTTAATATTCGGTACAAACTTGGAGCAAGTTACTAATACCAAGAAGTTCTTGTCAAACAATTTTGACATGAAAGATATAGGTGTAGCTGATGTTATTCTTGGAATAAGAATAATTAGAGATGATAAAGGTTTGATATTATCTCAATCCCATTAAATTGAGATACTATGGATCCAAGTATAAAACTAATGCCAAATAAAGATAAACCTGTTGCACAGTTAGATTATGCACGATTCATTGGGTGCTTAATGTATGCCATGACAAGTACACGACCAGATATTGCGTTTGTTGTCGGCAAGTTAAGTAGATACACAAGTAATCCAAGTAAATTGCATTGGTATGCAATTTATAGAGTATTGAAGTACCTGAAGAAAACAATTGATTATGGAATTTGTTATTCGGGTTTTCCTTCTGTTTTGGAAGGATATTCTGATGCTAGTTGGATTTCAGATAGAGTAGATCATGCATCTACAAGTGGTTGGATTTTTATGCTAGGTGGAGGTGCAATTTCTTGGGGTTCCAAGAAGCAAAAATGTATAACTGAATCCACTATAGCATCTGAATTTATTGCTTTAGCCTCGGCGAGCAAAGAAGCGGAATGGTTAAGAGATTTACTCTACAATATCCCACTATGGCCAAAGCCAATGTCACCAATTTCAATCAATTGTGATAGTCAAGCCACTTTGTGAAAGGCATATAGTCAAGTATATAATGGTAAGTCTAGACACATTGGTGTCAGACATAGTTATGTGAGGCAACTCATAACTGATGGAGTGATCACTGTAGATTTTTTTAAGATTGGGTTAAAATCTTGCTGATCCTCTAACAAAAGGTCTCGCAAGAGAAATGGTGTTTAAAACATCAAAAGGGATGAGTCTCAAGCCTATGAATAATTAAATCACCAATGGTGAAAGCTCAACCCAACACTTGTTGCAACTTCAAGTCTTGAGTTCAATGAGTCAAAGTACATCATATGGATGATTGTGAGCACTTAAATAAAGTAAGCATCCCAAGTGAAAGTGCTTATTACTCGTGACGTAATAAAGAAGGGTGAGTTTAAGGCTGTTAATAGACCTACACTCGAAATGGTAAAAATACTAAGGTATGGGAGTACTTGTAGTAGGGACTACCTATGTGAACAAGAAGTGCAGCCACTTCTAGGAGTTGAAGGCTTGACTCTAGCAGCACTCATGAAAAGGATACATACACATGGCTATATGTGTAAACTAATAAAGGCACTCATTGGAATATGGAGCTCTATGTGTGACTTGTACCTAACTAGTCAAAAAGAATTATTGGTTCAAAGCTGGTCTACCAATTAATTCTGATTAGCAACAATACATTTCACTAAGTGGAAGTTCAAATCGAACCGATACTTTCATTTATGCATAGGATTCTCAGAATAGTCGAATTTTGGAGATTTTGAAAATGGTGGAGGATTGTTGTAGGATTTTCAAATGGATCTCCCAAAGGTCCAATAATCCTACTATATTGTTTTATAGTCCTGCTACATTTTGCTGTAGTCCAACTACATGTTAGTAATTTTGTCAGTTGTTTTTTGAATTTTAATTAATTCAAATTGGCAGTTAGTTTGTATAGAAATAGTGATTATTTAAATTCCAACAATTGTATAACCAACTGATGTGTCTCTTCAGAATAGACATGGGGTGTAACCAACCGATGTTTCTCTTTAGAATAGACATGTTTATGTCTATAAATAGAGTGTCAAAGTAACAGAAAAAAAATACAATAAGATCTTCTTCTTCTTTTTCTCCAAATATCTTATATTTATTTGCTGCAGAAAATATTTATAAGTTAGACAAATTCTGTTTTTTTTCTTTTGAGTGACCTGTGATTCAATTTGTTTGTGCAAAGACAAATTCGAATAAAGAATTTCATTGTATCCTAGAGGAAGTTCACAATCCCCTTTGCATACCTTATGGTGAGGGCAAATATTCCTTAAGGAAAGTGGCATTGCTACACGCCTTGCAGCCATTCTGCACATTTTTTTTCTAACCCCAAACATTATATTTCTAACACTATATCACATAAATTGAGACAGATGGAGTATCTACTGATCAAACTATCTTAGAACAGCCTTAATGTGACGGTTTAACGTTGCTAGTTTCTCTTCATCCAAATTGAATGCACCGCTATTCCATCCCCGTTATTCGTGGAGCTTGCTCTAAATAATCCTCCTTTTGTCGGATTATTATCGATCTGATCACCAAAAGCTATTTTTTTAGGAATCTTAAACCAAACTTTTAATATTTTTTTTTGTTTTCTACTAGCCCAACACTAATTCTTTGATATAATTTTTTTTTCTTGAAGTACCGTTGACCCCATTGATAACAAGTGGACCCAAAAAGTATGATCGGGTTGGTTGTTGAATCATAAACAAGTTTTGTCAACAATAGAAACAGGGCAAAAAGAAAAAAATCATACTACTGGAAAGGACAATTTTAATATTTTACATACGTAATCCTTTGTGTAGAAGTAATAGAGAAGAGGTGCAACTTAGAATTTATTCAAACGGCAAAAGTAAAAATTCAGTGAGTTTAGAGGACGTCCCCGTAGGCTGCAGAGCGCGTGGACTCTTTTACGCGAGCACCCCCACACCCTCGTGTGTTGGAGATATTGTTTCGAGGCAGCATCTACCGTTGTGTGTCCGTTGGTCGGGTACATCATGATTGGGCGCTCATCACGGCCATGGTTGAGCGGTGGAGGCCAGAGACACATACCTTCCATCTTCGCACTGGTGAGGCCACGATTACACTTTGGGATGTGGAGGTCCTCTTTGGATTGCGGGTAGATGGAGAGCCACTACACACTCGGTACGAGCCTCCTCCTGGTCAGACGTGGGCGACAGGGTAGACTAGGCTCACCCACTTCGTGCCTGATGCCAAGGGCCAGATTTCGGGACAGAGTCGGGTTAAGATTAGTGCACTCAACACTTATTTGGAGGGTCCCGATCCGATTGACGACGGCATCCCGCAGGACGATGTTGATCGTTATGCCCGTTTGTACCTACCTGCTTATTATATTCGGGGGCATCTTGTTCCCGAACTCATCGAGTGCTTTTTTCAGCTTACATTATTTGATTTTCTTGGAGCATCTGGACCGTCTGGGAGACTACAGCTGGGGTGGTGCTGTTTTGGCTTAGCTTTACAGATGCCTGTGCCGAGCGTCTGTTGGTGTTGTCAGAGATGTATGTGGATTTTTTGCTCTTCTCCAGGTAATATTTTAAGTGTGCCTTCCTTTAATGTAGACAAACCTCTTGAAATGACGACTTAAAAATCGTATTTTCTAATATCGCTTACAGTTATGGGGCGTGGGAGAGAATGCTGCCTTTTCAGCCCGTACCTAGGCATCACCTCGAGATTGACGTGCCTTATGCGAGGAGGTGGACAACGGTTTTTGACCGGGATGTGGATACGCACCACAGTATTCTTCCATTCCGGGACTAGCTTGATCACATGACGGACGATGCAGTAAAACTATTTAAATTTACATTAATAATTTAATTAAACGTCTTTTCTACTTGGTGATCACTGATTTGTATTTATATGTTATGCAGCTATTTATATGGACGCCGCACGCTGCTATATTAGATGGTTTTCCGCCCTTCTGTAAGGCAGGTCAGGGGGTTTGGAGGTCGCAGTGTCCATTGATACACCTGGACATCGTAGAGGATCGCATGCCCGAGCATGTCTTACGACAGTTTGGGCATACACAGAGTATACCTCCTGACGTCCGTCATGAGCTCCGACACTACTAGCGGGACGATCGGGCTGCCGTTGATGATGATTTTCTGGCTTTCATGGATGTCTAGATCCACCGTTGGGATAAGAGGTTGGGCACTTTAGCGGTGGTCGGCCATTTGACTCTCATTGAGCATTACATGCGCTGGTATCATCAGATCACACGCCGATTGATCGGCAACCCAGCTTTGCGTCCCCCTAGGGATGTAGGATACTTAGCACTCGCGGGGCAGTACGAGGCATTGGTAAGTTTATCATATTTAGATTTATTTAATTGCATTAATTGTTACGTTTTAAAAATAAACTTTTTTTTCTGTTGAACACAAATGCAGCTGGTGGCTGTACAACGTTTACGCATCTTGGGGTTAGAGCATATGCCTTACCCTGGGCTTGCGGCGCTTGCCGCGGAGATGGTATGGATATCCGAGGATGGTATCCGGCAGGCAGGCGAGATTAGGCACAGGGAGGAGCCTATTCCGGAGGCTGAGTATCAGGCAGCGCCAGGAGGAGGACCGGGTGCTCCCAGAGGAGAAGGCCGTGCTGGCAGAGGACGTCGTGCGCGTAGAGGACGCGGTGCTGCTGCTAGAAGACCTGGTAGTGGAGGACACCATCTGGTAAATGAGGCGAATGAGGCCGATCCCATTCCAGAGGGCGTTCACGGTCTAGTCCATCCGCAGCCGTTCCAGGCCGGTGACAGCTCACCTAGGGACTCACCTACGTTTACGCCGGCACTCTTACTTGCTGAGATACCCGGGTCTTTATCACAGCCGAGCCAGAATGCATACATGGAGGAGCGTGATAACGTTGATTAGGCGGCGTTACGCGCTTCATTAGCTGATGAGCGGCCTGTGAGGAATTTAGAGGGAGCCAGGATTCTTGACTTCGATGAGTTTTTGATCCCGGTTAGTATTTAAAATACTTATTTGTTCCTTTAAAATTATTTATTTTAAATATATATATGTTACTCATTATTTAGTAATATTTTATATTTTCGGATTCGACGCCAGCTGGTCCACCAAAGCCATCCACTCAGGCATTTTCTCATGGGTTTGCCGAGCCAGTGGTGCCTTCCCATATGACTACCGAGCCACATATAAGTTTTTTATTAAAATTTGTTTTATTCAATATAAGGTCAATATTTAATATACATATTTGATTATTTTAAATATGTATGTTAGTTATTATTTCGTTTTTTTCATTTTTTAGGATTCGGCACCAGTGGGTCCACAGGAGCTACCCATTCAGGAGCATTCTCATCAGCCTGTCGAGGCAGATGTGTCTTCTCATGAGACTACCGAGGATCTCGTCCAGGAGACTACCTCATATTCACCACCACACCCATCTCAGGAGCCTACTCAGGCGCCCGTTGACACACAAGTTTGATTAAATAAATAACGTTAATGTATTCAATATAAATAAGAAATGGTACTAATTATTATATATTTTTTAGGTTCATCCTTCGGCGCCCGCGGTGGCAACTCCTGCCGAGGAAGGGGTCGAGTTTCCAGACCTAGCTCAGCCCGAGGTTCTGAGCGTGCCAGCGGGACTAGATCCCAAGAAGAAACACGTTCTAGTTAAGGGCGCAAGGGCTAGAAGAAGAGGAGATGATCATGACTTAGAGCGCCCGGTTATTAAGAGGAAAAAGGGCGATGGAGACGATGGCGAGGGCGGTGGGGATGGTATGAGCCTTAGGCCTAGGGATAGTCTTCGGCATACTACATGTGGGACCCATCCTCGATAGTGTATATACATTAGTGTTGTACAATTTATCGTAAATATTATATATTTTTTGCATATTTATAAATATTATCTTAGTCTTTATTATTGTTTATAGTTTCACATCCTAAATTGATAATAAAAAAACGTGACACATTCGAAATAAAGTTAAGCATTAATTTAAAAATAAGACGAAACCCTAAAAGATAAATAACTTAAAGCTAATGACTACAAGTCTTCAAACAAAAAAGGACTTCGAGCCCTTTTCAACTACTAAAACGACAATCCAAAGTATTGCGTATTCTTGATGTGTTGAGCCTATTTTATTAATTGTACAAATATAACTAGAGTTCTATATAAAATATTGAAGTTCCGGAATCTCAAAGCATGATTAATATACGGCTAAACTACGTAAAAAAGATAAACTACGTAAAAAGGAGTCAAAATGTAATGGTTTGGAAAATGGCGGAGTCCTATAGCGCAGTATTTTACTGCGTTATAGGTGAGAGAAAGATTTCTATAGCGCAGTAAAATACTGCGCTATAGCACTTAACGGCTCCGCCTCCGTGAAGTGCTTTAGCGCAGTAAATTACTGCGCTAAAGGTACTTTTGTAATATTTTTTTTTGTTGGGGTATTTTGGTTCAAAATGTTTTTTTTGGGGCATTTTGGTTCCGGACTCTTAAAGAAGATTCACGAAATATGTACAAATTATAAATTCCGAATCCAATAAATAAAATACACGGTATTAGATTAATCTCGAATTAAAAAACATAAAGTATATAACTGCCTCTGGATTTTATGCTTTATGTTAGAAGAAAAACTCACATAATCATCTTACTAGCCAATAAATTAGATTGTATAAATGCCCAAATCGGGAATACAACAAGGTTATTGCCTTTTGCCTTTTATTTAATGATGAAACATCTTCCTTTTTTTTTTTTTTCTTTTTTTTCTTTTTTTTTCAGAACAAACAAGAGAAATATGTGTTCCTTCTTAGTTTTTGGCCGGTGGGAAGGGATTATATCCTTGTATTATAATTCCAACATTATAATTTTGATATAACTTATTCGCCAACCAAATGATCCTATATCTTAAGGGGTGTGTAAACGTTAGAACACAAATAATATGGACCGAATGTAATAAATAATGGGAAAAAAAAAGAGAAATTATAAGGTGTAAAATACAAAAAGACAAGCATAGGTTAAGGACGTAAAAATGCAAAGAACTTTCATAAGATTTTACACCATCAAGCACCAATTTGGTCAAATTATTTTATGCTTAATTCCTTTTTGGTCCCTTATAAGAAAGCGGGGTATACATTTATTTCAAAATGCACATACAAGGGAGTAATACTAGCTCGCCTATGCATATAATTCGGGCAGAATTCCAACATCATTGCCCGTCCTTGGTGGTTGTGCATTAGGTGGAAACAAGGCGGAAACCGGTAGTGGAGGTGGCGGACATGTCGTAGAAATAGGCGTGCCGGGACTTGTTTTACAGGATGGAGCAGATGGAGCTAAAGGGACATTTTTTGGTAGCATGTGACCAAAATAATTTGAAGATTTTTCCAATAGCTTTCTATTAGTAGTTGCGTGGATTGAAGAATAACAAAGAGTTGTCAAGAACAAAAAAAGAAGACTCTTAAAAAGTCTACTTTGTTTGTTCATTATATCTTAAGAGTAATATTTAGGAGTTAAATGTGAAAGAAGAATGGTTTTTAATTGTGAAAGAGCTATGTCGTTTATATAGTCCAACAAAGTGTGTGAACATTATTTATTGACCTTCTTTGTCTGTCGGAAGATATATATCATTAAAGAATACTTCTAGTTTGACTTGATTTCATGGTCAAAAGGACTTGGAAGTTGGGGAGTTAATTTATGACCTTGTTTGCCTCTTTATCCGGAAAATGAAATAAACGTAGTGATATAACGATTGATTGATTAACTGGCTCCCCGATAAGGATGAAAACGAAACTGCAACGATATAAAAATGACTTTTTATTCGAGGGTGGTTTCATAGAATTAGTGGCCTAAAGCTAAACTTTAATAAAAAGCCTTAAAAAAAAATTATTCGAAGTTTATTCTTTTAACCTTTGAGATGCGACTTTGTTAAATTTTTATAATTAATTTCTTATAATATTTCTTTTCTTTTCGAAGTTTATTCATTTAAACTTTGTTGGGACGTTGTTGACCCAAGGTAAGAATTTGCTAATTTTATTTTGAAAAATTTCTTTGAGATGACCGTCATTTCACTAGTACTAGATGTCCTATGCCCGTGCTACGCACGGGCCCAACACTTCGGATTATAGTGTATCTATGTATATGTAGTTGCGTTTAGATAGTGATAATATATATATACACACACATATATATATATATATATATATATATATATATATATATATATATATATATATATATATATATATATATATATATATACACACACACACAACGTTCAAAATACGATTAATATAACATTGTAGTTTGTGCTCCGTATCTAAAACTTTATTATATTCATGTTTGCTACGAAAATTTATTAATACTTTTTAAAAGAGAAGAATCGTTTAAAAGAAAACTATTTTCCTCTCTTTGAGATAAAATAATAGCAATATTTAAGCATCAGTTGATACTTTCAATTTTAATTCGATTAATTTAAAGGTGTAAAATACTTATTATTTTTTTATCAAATTTTGATTTGGATAATTATAATTCAAATTATTAAATTAATTTTACATGTTTAAAATGAAACAAAGTAGAAATTGATTTTCTATTTAAACGAAGAAATGCTATTTTTTAATTTTTGGTAAATATTATCGATTTAGCTCATTTTACTTGTCATGTTGTCTTTTGCATGATTTTTTTAAGGAAACGTGAATTAGAATTATAATTTGACTATTTTACTTTATTCATTATTTGATCTTCATTTGATATTAATCTGTTTTCACATTTATTAGAGTCAGAATAAAAATAAAAAAGTAATTAAATTGTATCTTATTTTTTAAATATATAAATTTTAAGTATATTTATTTTAGTAAACATAACAAATAAATGACATGGCGGAATAGCAAATACAACAATTAAATATTTTGAAGAAAAGTAATAACATGGGGTCCATGTTTTTTGCTTGCAATAATTTCATTTGCTCCCACTAATGGGTTAATATGCATGTGGCAATGAATCCACTATTATTGACTTGATGGGGATACTTTGGGAATTACATGAATATTGTTTGATTTTTTAATATATGGGGTGCACGTTTTTTTTTTTGACGTTGCCTTTTTTTTTAATATGGGATCCACTTTTTTTTTCATGAGTTTGGAGAGGGTGGGGTCCACCTTTTTGTTTTTTTAAAGAGTGACTGACGACGAAGCATGGGTAAACCGATACTTCTATATAGTAGAAAAATAGAAATATAACAAAGTATTTCTATCTACCTTTTAGAAGAGTTGGTAATATAAAATATAAAACGTCATTTTTTTACCCTTAAATAAAAAAGTGGGTGGGACCACAAAGGATTTTTTTGCCCTTAAATAAAAATGTAGGACCGAACACGGACGACGATCTTGCCTCTATAAACCGGCTCTTCTATATAGTAGTAATAGTAAAGTAATACATATAATTTTTTTTATCAAATTTTGATTTGGATAATTCTAATTCAAATTATTATATTAATTTTACATGATTAAAATGAAACAAAGTAGAAATTTGATTTTCTATTTAAATGAAGAACTTCTATTTTTTAATTTTTAATAAATATTTTTTGTTTAACTCATTTTACTTGTCATGTTATTTTTTACACGTTTTTTTAAGGAAACGTTAATTAGAATTATAATTTCATTAATTTATGTTAATAATTATTTGATCTCCATTTAATATTATTTTTTCTTTTATGACATTAATCTCTTTTCACATTTATTAGAGTAAGGAAAAAGTGAAAAAGTAATTAAATTCTATCTTATTTTAATCTATAAGTATTTTAAGTATGTTACTGTACAATAATTTCATTTGCTCCCACTAATGGGTTGATATGCATGTGACAATGAATCCATCATTATTGATTTAATTGTTTGATTTTCTAAGCACTTTTTTTTTTTTAACATTGTTTGTTTTTTTAATATGGGATTCACTTTTTTTTTATTGCATGGTTTTATTAATATAGGGTTCACTTGTTTTTTCCCGTGAGTTTGGATGTGGTGGGTTCCACTTTTTTTCTTCTCTCCTTTTCTTTTTTTTTTAAATAATGGTTGGTGTTTAATATGGAGCCCAAATATGCATGTGGCAATGAATCCACTATTATTGACTTGATGGGTATACTTTGGGAATTACACGAATATTGTTTGATTTTTTAATATATGAGGTGCACGTTTTTTTTTTAATATGGGATCCACCTTTTTTTTTTCATGAATTTGGAGAGGGTGGGGTCCACCTTTTTTTTCATGAGTTTGGAGAGGGTGGGGTCCACCCTTTTTTTTTAAGAGTGACTGACGACGAAGCATGGGTAAACCAATACTTCTATATAGTAGAAAAATAGAAATATAATAAAGTATTTCTGTCTACCTTTTACAAGAGCTGGTAATATAAAATATAAAACGTCATTTTTTTACCCTTAAATAAAAAAGTGGGTGGGACCACAAAGGATTTTTTTGCCCTTAAATAAAAATATAGGACCGAACACGGACGACGATCTTGCCTCTATAAACCGGCTCTTCTATGTAGTAGTAATAGTAAAGTAATACATATAATTTTTTTTATCAAATTTTGATTTGGATAATTCTAATTCAAATTATTATATTAATTTTACATGATTAAAATGAAACAAAGTAGAAATTTGATTTTCCATTTAAATGAAGAACTTCTATTTTTTAATTTTTAGTAAATATTTTTTGTTTAACTCATTTTACTTGTCATGTTATTTTTTACACGGTTTTTTAAGGAAACGTTAATTAGAATTATAATTTCATTAATTTACCTTATTAATTATTTGATCTCCATTTAATATTATTTTTTCTTTTATGACATTAATCTCTTTTCACATTTATTAGAGTAAGGGAAAGATGAAAAAGTAACTAAATTCTATGTTATTTTAATATATAAGTATTTTAAGTATGTTGTTGTACAATAATTTCATTTGCTCACACTAATGGGTTGATACGCATGTGGCAATGAATCCATCATTATTGATTTAATTGTTTGATTTTCTAAGCACCTTTTTTTTAAAATTGTTTGTTTTTTTAATATGGGATTCACCTTTTTTTTTTAATGTTGCTTGATTTTGTTAATATGGGGTCCACTTTTTTTTCCCCGTGAGTTTGGATGTGGTGGGTTCTACTTTTTTTTTTTTAATACTGGTTGGTGTTTAATATGATGAAGAACTTCTATTTTTTAATTTTTAATAAATATTTTTTGTTTAACTCATTTTACTTGTGATGTTGTTTTTTACATGATTTTTTAAGGAAACGTCAATTAGAATTATAATTTCACTAATTTACCTTATTAATTATTTGATCTCCATTTAATAGTATTTTTTCTTTTATGACATTAATCTCTTTTCACATTTATTAGAGTAAGGAAAAAGTGAAAAAGTAATTAAATTCTATCTTATTTTAATATATAAGTATTTTAAGTATGTTACTGTACAATAATTTCATTTGCTCCCACTAATGGGTTGATACGCATGTGGCAATGAATCCATCATTATTGATTTAATTGTTTGATTTTTGATACGCCCAAATTACACCTTTAATATCAGGAGTAAGCGGTCGTTGTCAAATATAGAACCCAACAAGGTTGGGGTCGAATCCCACAGAGAATACGATGAAGAAGAATACTTAATAAGTGTAACACCCGACTGTTAGTCTATATTTTCAGGGGAAGGGTAATATAATAAAAGTTTGATTGTAGTTTGTTCATTAAAAAATGAGAATGGTTATAGAATGTAAACAATTGGTAAATGGGGCTAAAGTTGTGGTTCAAATGGAGAGTAATACGATTGGGCATCAATTCAACTTATTTATATGCCTAGGTGCGTTAAGCCAAGGGTTACGTGATTCTTGCCAAAAGTTTTCCAACCAAATCAGCAAATTTCATCCTAGGCTTTTCCAAGCCCTAGAATGTTTCCTTTAACAGAACTCCCATGTAGCCTCAACTAGCTTTCCTATTCCTAGCTCAAGCTATTAGATGAATTTAATGACTCAAATTGTTGCTATTAACTCTTTTCCTAACCTATACTTTCTTTTCCAAGCAAAGTAATGGTATTAAGGCACAAGTAATGTTGTACACCATCACAAGACATTAATGCTTGAAGAGCTAATAGAAAACACCACTAGCATATAAATGTAGTATGAATATGAAACCCAATCACATAACTAACACATTTGATCCCACAACCTTAGTTGGAGGATTAGCTACTAATATTCATTAAAGATAAAACAATCAAGTACAATGTATGCATAAATCTTACAGAGGTGTTGGATGGAGAAGATAACAAAATCCAAAAGAATCTCTTAAATACTTCACCAACCAACAATAAATGAACTCCACAAGAGTTTATGCTAAAAACTGCAGAATCCATAATCCAAAACCCTAGACAATCTATTTATAGCATGTCCAAAACGGGAACAATTTCCAGACAAAAATGCCCCTGTGCACCAGATGCGTCTCGCACATGGTGTCGCAAGTGCAACATGCGAGTCGCATGTTGCACCAAACCATCGCATGTGTGACAATCTTAATCGTCTGTTGAGCAGCATATGCGACATCATATGCGGGTTGCATGTGCAACATGCGACTCGCATATGGTGTCGCATGTGGTGTCACACATGGTTTCTTCTTTCGCCTCTTTCTGTCAGCAGATGCTGCATCACATGCGATTCGCAGGTAGAACATGCGACTCGCATGTGATGCCATTGTTCAGTTCAGCTGACTTTTTGGTTCGTTTTCCTTCATTTTGCTTCAAGTTACTTCCGGCACATGCTATTCTGCAAATTGTCACAAAAACACGAGAAACGACATCAAAAGTACTTGGGGATGTGCAAAAGACTAAGTAGTTGGTGTCGAATATCGCGTAATTTCACGACTCATCAACACCCCCAAACTTGTACTTTTGCTTGTCCTCAAGCATTTAAAACAGAACTACAACATATGCCAATTGCTAGGTACTACAATGATGATCGTGACCAGTCAAAACATAGTTATTCAAAATACGAGTTCCCCTCCCTCTTGTTGCGAGACGTGGTGCCTTTCCTCAAAAGGTGGGAATTAACCGACTGCTGCACTTGATGACACAAGGTTACTCTATCTTTAAAAGAAACGGCTTCAAATGAAGCGTCAAGAAGTAATTCTTTCGTTGAGCCTAGTAATCCATATGCCCTCACAAAAAGACCAAAGAAAGTCCCACACACACATATTCACGAATAGCAACTGGGACAAAAAGACGAATAAGGAGAGAACCACTCACACTCAGAAAAGAACAAGTACAAGTACAAAAAATGTGGTGCCATATGCTTGCCCTTTAAGTATTTCTCCACTAATGTAAACACACTTGTTCAAAATCAATTAGGACTTGCGGGTCATAGCTAAGGTTCGGGGTTACGGTGGGGTGAGATTTGGGTAAGAGTGACTTGACGTCTCCCTAAGCATTTTCGAGCACGCTCCCTTCACCTAATCCGTACCTTTTTCAACATTTAAGCATTATCCGCCAATTCGTGACTCCTTTTGCCAATATCGTTATTGCTTCTCTAGTTTCCCCACTTATTCCTTTCATCACAACCATTATTCACACCCTTGCTTTCACTGCTAAATCTACGATTTGCATGTACATATACACACCTTTCTTTTACACAAATATCTACATTTTTTTTTTACTAACAACCCCAAACTTATGCGTTTTCGCCTATTGTAGCGTATTCGATTTGCTTAGGGAGATAGGATGCTGAAAAATGGGTAAACAAGGGCAAAAGGAATGGGGCCTGTCGCAAGGTTGTAATGAAAGAAAAGAAAAACAAAGTTACGGCTCGAAATGGGTTAACTAGGATATCACTGCAATGGGTAGGAGTTTTTAGGTTTCGTGGCAGTCCAAAGAGAGCCTAATATCCTTTTTCAAACAAGTGTAGTTTAGTATTTCGTCTTGAGATACTTTCCAGGCAAGTTCTAGATCACAATTATGCACAAGACTAGAACAATAACCTTTCACACACATGGCACATGGATTACTTTGCTAACTTCTAACTACTTCTCAACCCATCATTCTAGACTTGCAAAACATTTGTGTGTCACCAAATGAGCCATGTTAGTGTTATTCCTCCCCTCTGAGTACATATGCAAGAATTTTGGGAGGGGTGTTATCAAAATACGATGGAAAAGCGAAACAAGAAAAATTTATAAACCGATCAACCATCACTATTATACTTGGCAATGAAAAAGTACAAGTGAACAAACTTAAACATGAGCTTATCCTAAAACGATAAAAACAAACATATACAATAAAAAACAAACATATGCCGCGTGAGCTGTCCTACCCCCAACAAAAGGAATATGCAGTGTCCCCAATGCATCAAATGTAGTACAAGGGATGAGTAACTCACGATGGACGCTTGGCGTCCGATGGTGTCTGATCAGCAGGGAGGACCTCCAACGGAGGTACTATCAATGGGAGCGTCGCGGCATCACCCTCCCAATCGGGTGTCAATATCTCAGGTCCCACAGACGGGGGCAGTCGTGTGTCAGCAGGAGGAGCGGTGGATGAACTGGCCTCACCCGCCCTCGGGGGTTGAGAGGCCCCCCTGGATTTTCTGCTCGCCTCAAGGGACTGCTGCATGGCCACATATGTGTCTATCTCGTCTTCAGCGATACCAGCAGCTCGGGCGGAAGTACGTGCCTTCTCAACAGCTGGGTCAACCTCCAGCTCCTCATCAAACTCTTCCTCGCTTTCTTCCCCCTCTTCTTCCTCTTCTTCCTCAGTTTCTTCGTCCTCCCCATCTGACTCCTCCACCCCTTTGTCCGAAGGCATGGCAGGCGCTGTGGGCCCAGTGGAGAATAAGGAGGCACCGGATGGTAGAATGGGTGCACTAAGCTCAATGTCATGGGCTTTCAATACCCGAATGTCCTTCTTGACTTTAGCTAGGTCCGCCCGAATGGCAGGAAGACCGCCTGCATTGCCCTCCTCAATCTGTTCCAACCGACGATCAATGTGGCGAACATGCTCCTTAATTCTGTCCTGCTCTTTTCTAATATCTGTGATCGCCTGAGTGTAGGGTTCCATTGCTGCCTCAATCGCCTCCTTCACAATGGGGAGCCGCTCAACCAACCAATTAACTTTAGCATCTGCTGCCCGGAGCACTCGCATACCCTCGGCAGACACTCCACGAGCTGCTGTGGTGGATGGCGGAACCGTATCAGTAGGAACTGTAGTGGAAGAACTCGGAGGGTCAGACCTCGGTGCTCGAGGGGCTGTGCTAGGAGTGGTCTCCTCATCATCGGTGGCCAAATCTCCGGACTCAAGAATATGAGCATCAAGTGGTGTCCCCGAAGCTCTCGGCTCTGTGCTCACCCGCTTTCGCTTCCTAGTTCCCGGTTCCAATTTGGTGTAATCAATCATTTGATCAGCCGGTACATTTCTGTCCACCCGAGGAATATGACGAACCTCTGTCCGGCGGCATAATTCAGTAATCAAACAGGGAAAAGGGAGCGATGTGCCCTTCTGAGTGGACGAATTCTTGATGTGGTCTCGGATAATTTCCCCCACATTGACAAGATGGCCCGACATGAGCGAAGCAATGAGAATACACTTTGCAATAGGTATGTTGGTGTTGTTCTTGGAAGGAATCACCCGCGATGATACGAGAGATAGCCAAAACTTTGCTTCGCGGTTGAAAGTGTTCTTCTCAATTGTGACCGATAGATCTAGCCATGGTGGAGTCCCAGAGGCAATTATTGAAGCAGCCCACTCTCGATGCTCCTCCGGGTTCTCCATCTTCAATTCATATTCCGAACTTACCGGAGGCCATCCTTCAATAGGGTCTGTTTCGCGGCGTTGCTCATATAGAATGGATGTTATGGTATCGACATCACAATCAATCTCTTTCCCCCGAACCGGAACCCAACACAAATGTTCCAAGTTTTTCTTTGGTTGGCGGCGCGACTTCTTCGCATTTAATGTGGCTGCATCAGCTGTGTAGAATTCCATTACTAGGGTCGGGCAGTATGTAGCGGGTTGCATGAAATAAGTCCATCTCAAGGTCTCCAGCTTGCGAATGATTCCCGGACATTGGTCGTGCAGCCCCTGTAGAGTGACTCTCTTTTCAACAATGAGGCCCCGGACTGGATTTCCATCGGGCTTAATTGTGTTCCAAGTCTTATATAGTTCCCTAGATCCAGGCACGGTAAACCGTTGCTCTATTGCTTCCCTCCGTTGACCTCTGGTTACAGCATCCTCGGGTTCAGGAGAGGAGGCCCCATGTGTCCCCTCTTCAGACTGGGGGACGGGATCAGCAGGTGCCTTGTCTTTTCGTCTTCGTGTTGCTCGTTTTCCTCCACCTTGAGGTTGATTTGAACGAGCCATCCTGCACAACATACAAAAATATACTCATTATTTATGGTGTTCCTTTAACAACGATAAAGAAACAATTTTTTTTTTTACGGTGGCACCACATGCGAATCACTACATGCGAGTCGCATGTGTGACATGCGACTCGCATATGGTGTCGCATATGATGACAGTGAGATCACTACTTGTGAGTGTCTCACTGTCACCACATACTGCAGCATATGCGATTCGCATGTGCAACATGCGCATCGCATATGATGCTTGCATGTGAGTCACTCGATTTTTTTTTTTTTTTTTTTAACACAGATGCACACAAACAAAACAAAATATGTTTAAGTAACTTTTTCCGTTAATATCGTTTTCCCCCGTCTATCATTGGAAAAATTCTATTAAATTACTCACACACATCTATATTCGATGATTGTTCTTCACAACAGACAATGACACTTTGTAATCCAAAAGGCATCACGGGTCCTACTTCACAGGTAAGGTGCCATGGGTACTTAAGAATTCCCCATTTTGGCGAACGATCATATTTCCGCACCATTCAAGCATTCAAAGGGTCATTTAGGCATTTAATCACATGAGTTGAGAGCGAGCCTAAACTAACAATTCTTACAACAACTGGGTACTCAAGAATTCCCCAGTCATTATCTCATTCGTCATTAACAACCAATTCCTAGATGGACTACACAATCATGGGTACTCAAGAATTCCCCATTTTTCATCAATTCTTAATCAACCCACAAAATCACATAAAATAGATCTACCCGACTAACTAAATACAACGAGTGGTACGGTACTACGGCATGATAATGACATGGAATTGAGCAAGTAGTAAATACCCACTAATTACAGGAGCGAAAAGTCGACATACCTTGAAAGTTAATGAAAGTAGGAGACCTTGAAATCCTTTGTTTTCAGGGGAAAAGAAGTAAATACCAGTCAGGATTTGGGGAGGTGATTAAAGATGATTAGAGTGAAATGGAATTATGGGATGATGTAGGGGAGAAGAAGGAATGGGAGGAGAGGGAATCGTGAAGTTGTAACTGAAGATGAACGGTTACCTTCTTTTATTTTAAACAAAACGTTTCCGCCGGGTCGGGTCGACCCGCGAATTTTCACCTACCTGCACAACATGCGACTCGCACATGATGTCGCATGTGTGACATGCGAGTCGCATGTCGTGACACTCCATCGCATATGATGACAGAAACTTTTGTTCTCAATGACTGAATTTTGGCATCAGATGCGAGACGCATTTGCCATGGCAGACACCACATGCGATTCGCACGTGGTGTCGCATGTGGTGTCAGTTGGCATTTTTCCAATTCGTCTTCTTTGTGCACACTTTATTCCTACACACTTGGACACACATCAAAACATCGTAAAAGAACAATAAACACATGAAAATGAAACTTGGGTTGCCTCCCAAGAAGCGCTTGATTTTACGTCGCAGCACGACGTTGATACCTGTTTAGCCCTTTTATGGCTCGTTGAGGATGAAGACCTCGATAATCTTTGCTTCATTCTGAGATCCCCAGTAATGTTTCACCCTTTTCCCATTCACTTTGATTTTATTACCACTTGGGCAAACAAGTTCAATTGCTCCAGATGGGAACACTTGCGTGATTTCAAACGGGCCAGACCATTTGGATTTCAACTTCCCGGGAAACAACCGGAGCCTGGAGTTAAACAACAATACCCGATCTCCGATGCTGAACTCTCTTTGCAAGATCTTCTTCTCATGGAAATGTTTCATGCGGGCCTTGTAGAGTGAAGAACTCGCATATGCCTTTAGTCGAAATTCATCGAGTTCGTTCAGCTGCTCCAACCTCAAGTTTGAGGCATCACCCCGTTCTAGATTCAACTTTTTCAAGGCCCACAATGCCTTATGTTCGAGTTCCACCGGAAGATGATAGGCTTTTCCAAATACCAGTTGATATGGGGACATGCCAATTGGTGTCTTGTAGGCTGTTCGGTATGCCCATAGGGCATCATCCAATTTCCTTGACCAATCAGTCCGGTTAGCATTCACTGTTTTGGAAAGGATGCTCTTAATTTCTCTATTTGAGACCTCAACTTGGCCACTTGTTTGGGGATGATACGGGGTGGCCACTTTATGCTTGACCCCATACTTCTCAAGAAGAGTCTTGAATAATCGATTGCAGAAATGAGAGCCCCCATCACTAATGATTGCCCTTGGAGTTCCGAACCTTGAGAAGATAACCCTTTTCAAAAATGCAGTGACACTTCTTCCTTCATTGTTGGGCTGCGCGACGGCTTCCACCCATTTGGTTACATAGTCTACTGCCACAAGAATGTACCTGTTACTGTAGGAGCTTACAAATGGACCCATAAAATCAATGCCCTATACATCGAACAATTCAACTTCGAGAATCGGTGTCATTGGTAGCTCATGCCTTCTTGATATGCCCCCATGCCTTTGACATTGATTACAAGCTTTCACAAAGTCATGAGCATCTTGATGGATTGTCGGCCAATAAAAACCACTTTGAAAAACCTTAGCCGCCGTTCTTGAGCTACTATGATGTCCACCCACCGGTGATGAGTGACAAGCTTCGATGATGGGCATCATTTCTACTTCGGGTATGCACCTCCTTATGATGTTGTCGGCGCAAACCCTGAATAGATATGGCTCGTCCCAATAAAATTTTCGGGCATCACTCAAAAAATTCTTCTTTTGGTGGAAGCTCAAATCCACTGGCATAATGTCGCTTGCATGGAAGTTAGCAAAATCGGCATACCAAGGGATCATGTCATGCGACCCCGCCATTACTTGCTCATCCGGAAATGACTCATTGATTTCTAGGCCGTCCAATGGACGCCCACCTTCTTCAAGACGAGACAAGTGGTCCGCCACTTGATTCTCACACCCTTTTCTATCTTTGACTTCAAAGTCAAACTCTTGCAAGAGAAGGACCCAACGTATCAACCTCGGTTTTGCATCTTTCTTTGACATGAGGTAACGTAAGGCTGCGTGATCGATGTGAACAATCACATGGGTGCCCAACAAGTAAGCCCGGAACTTCTCGAAGGCAAACACAATAGCTAGCAACTCTTGTTCTGTGACAGTGTAATTCATTTGGGCACTGTTCAGAGTCTTGCTTGCGTAGTAAATTGGGTGAAAAATCTTATCTCGCTTCTGGCCAAGAACAGCCCCCATAGCAAAGCCACTTGCATCACACATCAGCTCAAAGGGTTGAGACCAGTCCGGGGCAATGATGATAGGAGCCGATCTGAGTCTCTCTTTCAAAACCTCAAATGCCTTCAAACAAGCATCATCAAATACGAACTTCGACTCCTTCTCCAACAACTTGCATAGAGGGTTGGATATTTTTGAGAAATCCTTGACAAATCTTCTATAAAACCCAGCATGCCCAAGGAAGCTACGAACACATTTAACGGAAATTGGAGAGGGAAGCTTAACAATAACCTCAATTTTAACTTGATCAACTTCAAGCCCCTTTTCCGAAATCTTATGCCCCAAGACGATGCCTTCTCTAACCATGAAGAGGCACTTCTCCCAATTTAGAACCAAATTTGTCTCTTCACATCGTTTCAATACTTGGGCAAGATTCTGCAGGTATTCATCAAATGAATCCCTAACTACGGAAAAGTCATCCATGAAGATTTCAATGGATTCCTCAACCATATCGGAGAAAATAGACATCATGCAACGTTGAAATGTTGCGGGTGCATTACATAACCCAAAAGGCACTCTCTTGAAAGAAAAGGTCCCATAAGGACACGTGAAGGTAGTTTTCTCTTGGTCCTCGGGAGCAATGGTGATCTGGTTGTACCCGGAATACCCATCAAGGAAGCAATAATAATCTCTACCCGCAAGCCTATCAAGCATTTGATCCATGAATGGCATTGGGAAGTGGTCCTTTTTGGTCCACTTATTCAGCTTCCGATAATCCATGCAAACACGCCATCCGGTAACCTTGCGAGTGGGAATCAACTCATTTTTATCATTTGCAACCACGGTGATCCCACCTTTTTTTGGTACGCATTGAACCAGACTCACCCATGAGCTATCCGAAATGGGGTACACAACCCCGGCATCTAACCACTTGATTATCTCAACTTTTACGACCTCTTGCATGGGAGGATTTAACCTCCTTTGACGTTCAACGCTTGGCTCACAGTCTTCGTCAAGCTGAATTTTATGTGTACAAATACCGGGTGGAATCCCTTGAATATCCGCAATACTCCACCCGATAGCTTTTTTGTATCTTCTCAAGATCACCATCAACCTCTCCCTTTGCTCATCCGTCAATCGGGCAGAAATAATCACAGGCAATGTGTTGTTGAGTCCAAGAAACTCATACCTCAAATGTGAAGGAAGAGGTTTGAGTTCCAAAGTAGGAGGCTCAATAATTGAAGGTTTTGCAGGAGGAGCTGCTCGGTTTTCCAAGTCAAGATCGAGTTTCTTTGGATTGAGGTGATAAGACCCCATTCCAATCAGTGCATTTATCACCGCCGCCAACATATCACATATATGCTCTTGTTCTATGGTTGTCTCCATTGCTTCATCAATTGTGTCAATAACCGACACAACACTCATATCCGCCGGTTGTTTCATTGACTTGCAAATATGGAAAGTGATCTCTTCATCATTCATTCTAAATTTCAGATCACCTCTTTCCACATCCACGAGGGCACGCCCTGTGGCTAAGAATGGTCTTCCTAAGATTATGGGAACTTCAAAGTCAACTTCACAATCCAAGATCACAAAATCGGCCGGAAAAATAAATTTATCCACTCTTACAAGCACATCATAAAGAATACCAATGGGCCTCTTTACGGTTCTATCCGCCATAAGTAATCTCATCGTGGTAGGACGGGGGGTGCCCAATCCCAACTTGTTGAATATAGAAAGCGGCATCAAATTGATGCTTGCTCCAAGATCACATAAAGCTTTAGCAAACTTGTAATTACCGATGGTGCATGGAATTGTGAATGCTCCGGGATCTTCTTTTTTGTGCACCAAAGCTTTGGTGACGATTGCGCTACAATGATGAGTGCCCCCCAATGTTTCACTGCCAGGGTTTCTTCTTTTGGTCACAAGATCTTTCATGAACTTCGCATAACCAGGCATTTGTTCAAGTGCCTCAACCAATGGAATATTTATTGAGAGCTCCTTTAATCGATCTATGAACTTGAGGAACTTTCCATCTTCCGCTTTCTTTTCCAATCGTTGGGAAAAGGAGGGGGAGGCCTCATAACGGGCGGTGAAGCCCTTGGTACCTCCTCCCCCGCTTTCTTGCTTTCCGAGGCATCATTAATTTCCGGGAGGTCCTTGTCAGTGATGGGTTCTTCAACCATTTTATCTTCATCACCCAGCACATTCTCTTTCACCAACACACTTTCCCCAACTGTTCTGCCACTCCTGGTAGTAATTGCGTTGCATTTATGGTCACCATCATTCCTTGGGTTTGCAACTGTGTCACTAGGGAGTGAGCCTTTCTGCCTTTGGTTTAGGATTGCAGAGATTTGGCCAAGTTGAGACTCCAATTGTTTAATGGAGGTAGAGTGTGAACTAACAATTTGACCCATGGATTTGACCTCATCTCTTGTCTCCTTACAGAAGGTGTCGGTGGATTCCACTTTTGTCAATACCCTTGACAACATCTCTTCAATTTTTGAATTAGCGGAGTCACTGTTGGGCGGTTGACCAGCGATTGGTTGATTTCCCTTTGGAGGGACGTACGGATTTGTGCTCCGATGATTGTTGTAATTGTTGTTGTAACCCCCTTGATTGTTGTCGTGATTATCTCTCCAATTAGAGCGACCTTGTTCTCTGTTCCAACCTTGATTCCCTTGACCTTGCCGCTAAGATCCTTGATTTGGACCTTGGTAGTTCGGACGGGAACCCTCCCTCAGATTGTTGACATAACTTGCCTCCTCATCATACATTTGGAAGCATTGCTCATCCGGAGGAACCCCTTCACAGGTTTCTACAGCGTTCACCTTTTTGCTTCCACCACCCATGACATGTTTTGTCAGAAGGTCCATTTGGGTGACCAGTTTTGCCATGGATTCATCTCTCTCTTCCTCCTTCTTGATCATCTCACGAGTGAGCACATGTTTGGGGGAACTTCCTCCACCCACTTCCGAATCTCTGGTGTGCCATGCTTCATTAGACTCGGTCAATTTATCCAACAATTCACAAACGGTGGCATAAGAGTTATCCATAAGAGACCCCTCTACAATGTTGTTCGCCACTGATTTGTTGACCGCATCTAAAGATCTATAAAATGTCTGTAGAAGCACACCATCGGGCAAACCATGTTTGGGACAGCTTTTGACTTTCTTTTTAAAACGCGTCCAAGTTTCATGGAGAGCCTCATCCGGAAGTTGACGAAAGTTGTTGATTTCGTCACGGAGTTGTAACATCCGCGATGGAGGGAAAAACTTCTTGAGGAATGCTTCAGTCAGTTCCTCCCAAGTAGTGATGGATCCGGAAGGAAGATCATCTAGCCAAGCTGTGGCTTCCCCCGTTAGAGAGTACGGGAAGAGCCGTAGCCTGACTGCTTCCATTGAGACGCCCGGATGCACATTGGTAGAACAGACCCCAAAAAAATTTCTAAGGTGCCTATTCGGGTCCTCTTTGGGTAGACCTCCGAACAGGCCCTTAGTGTTGAGCAGGTGCAGCATTGTGTTGGTTATAAGGAAACTCGAGTTTCCAATCAAAGGCGGGGGCTGAATTGCAGCTGCATAGCCTGCCCCCGCAGCTTCTTCACCAACCGCTACTGGTGGATTTTGGACAGGCATACCATCCTCATCCATATTGCCTGCACAACAAACAACAACAAAAAGGAAATAAGAAAAGAAATAAAGACTAAAAGTAAAGTTTTACACTAATTAGTAAATTTCTAGACCGTATTCCCCGGCAACGGCGCCAAAATTTGATACGCCCAAATTACACCTTTAATATAAGGAGTAAGCGGTCGTTGTCAAATATAGAACCCAACAAGGTTGGGGTCGAATCCCACAGAGAATACGATGAAGAAGAATACTTAATAAGTGTAACACCCGACTGTTAGTCTATATTTTCAGGGGAAGGGTAATATAATAAAAGTTTGATTGTAGTTTGTTCATTAAAAAATGAGAATGGTTATAGAATGTAAACAATTGGTAAATGGGGCTAAGGTTGTGGTTCAAATGGAGAGTAATACGATTGGGCATCAATTCAACTTATTTATATGCCTAGGTGCGTTAAGCCAAGGGTTACGTGATTCTTGCCAAAAGTTTTCCAACCAAATCAACAAATTTCATCCTAGGCTTTTCCAAGCCCTAGAATGTTTCCTTTAACAGAACTCCCATGTAGCCTCAACTAGCTTTCCTATTCCTAGCTCAAGCTATTAGATGGATTTAATGACCCAAATTGTTGCTATTAACTCTTTTCCTAACCTCTACTTTCTTTTCCAAGCAAAGTAATGGTATTAAGACACAAGTAATGTTGTACACCATCACAAGACATTAATGCTTGAAGAGCTAATAGAAAACACCACTAGCATATAAATGTAGTATGAATATGAAACCCAATCACATAACTAACACATTTGATCCCACAACCTTAGTTGGAGGATTAGCTACTAATATTCATTAAAGATAAAACAATCAAGTACAATGTATGCATAAATCTTACAGAGGTGTTGGATGGAGAAGATAACAAAATCCAAAAGAATCTCTTAAATACTTCACCAACCAACAATAAATGAACTCCACAAGAGTTTATGCTAAAAACTGCAGAATCCATAATCCAAAACCCTAGACAATCTATTTATAGCATGTCCAAAACGGGAACAATTTCCAGACAAAAATGCCCCCGTGCACCAGATGCGTCTCGCACATGGTGTGGCAAGTGCAACATGCGAGTCGCATGTTGCACCAAACCATCGCATGTGTGACAATCTTAATCGTCTGTTGAGCAGCATATGCGACATCATATACGAGTCGCATGTGCAACATGCGACTCGCATATGGTGTCGCATGTGGTGTCACACATGGTTTCTTCTTTCGCCTCTTTCTGTCAGCAGATGCTGCATCACATGCGATTCGCAGGTAGAACATGCGACTCTAATGTGATGCCATTGTTCAGTTCAGCTGACTTTTTGGTTCGTTTTCCTTCATTTTGCTTCAAGTTACTTCCGGCACATGTTATTCTGCAAATTGTCACAAAAACACGAGAAACGACATCAAAAGTACTTGGGGATGTGCAAAAGACTAAGTAGTTGGTGTCGAATATCGCGTAATTTCACGACCCATCAATTTTCTAAGCACTTTTTTTAACATGTTTGTTTTTTTAATATGGGATTCACTTTTTTTTATTGCATGATTTTATTAATATGGGGTCCACTTTTTTTTTCCCGTGAGTTTGGATGCGGTGGGTTCCACTTTTTTTCTTCTCTCCTTTTTTTTTTTAAATAATGGTTGGTGTTTAATATGGAGCCCAAATATGCATGTGGTAATGAATCCACTATTATTGACTTGATGAGGATACTTTGGGAATTACACGAATATTGTTTGATTTTTTAATATATGGGGTGCACGTTTTTTTTTTAATATGGGATCCACCTTTTTTTTTTTCATGAATTTGGAGAGGGTGGGGTCCACCTTTTTTTTCATGAGTTTGGAGAGGGTGGGGTCCACCCTTTTTTTTTAAGAGTGACTGACGACGAAGCATAGGTAAACCAATACTTCTATATAGTAGAAAAATAGAAATATAATAAAGTATTTCTATCTACCTTTTAGAAGAGTTGGTAATATAAAATATAAAACGTCATTTTTTTACCCTTAAATAAAAAAGTGGGTGGGACCACAAAGGATTTTTTTGCCCTTAAATAAAAATATAGGACCGAACACGGACGACGATCTTGCCTCTATAAACCGGCTCTTCTATGTAGTAGTAATAGTAAAGTAATACATATAATTTTTTTTATCAAATTTTGATTTGGATAATTCTAATTCAAATTATTATATTAATTTTACATGATTAAAATGAAACAAAGTAGAAATTTGATTTTCTATTTAAATGAAGAACTTCTATTTTTTAATTTTTAATATATATTTTTTGTTTAACTCATTTTACTTGTGATGTTGTTTTTACACGATTTTTTAAGGAAACGTCAATTAGAATTATAATTTCACTAATTTACCTTATTAATTATTTGATCTCCATTTAATAGTATTTTTTCTTTTATGACATTAATCTCTTTTCACATTTATTAGAGTAAGGAAAAAGTGAAAAAGTAATTAAACTCTATCTTATTTTAATATATAAGTATTTTAAGTTTGTTGCTGTACAATAATTTCATTTGCTCCCACTAATGGGTTGATACGCATGTGGCAATGAATCCATCATTATTGATTTAATGGTTTGATTTTCTAAGAACTTTTTTTTTTTAACATTGTTTGTTTTTTCAATATGGGATTCACTTTTTTTTTTTAATATTGCTTGATTTTGTTAATATGGGGTTCACTTTTTTTTCCCGTGAGTTTGGATGTGGTGGGTTCCACTTTTTTTCTTCTCTCTCTCTCTCTTTTTTTTTTTAATAATGGTTGGTGTTTAATATGGAGCCCAATTTTATTTTATTTTTAATATTAGTTATTGTTTTTTAATATATATATATATATATGGGGCTCATAATTTATTTTTTTTAACTTGAAAATGACGACGAAAAAGGAGCCGGTTGGACGACCAAAAAGGAGCCCAACCGGCTCTTCTAAATAGTTAGAATATCCATACTTATCAAAGTAACAATCATATGATGTGTTTACAAGGGCATTAAAGAAATCAACTTATAATTCTAATTTACTTAAAACATTGCACGATCTCATTAATTAGCTTGTAGCAAACATCGAAGACATCTAGAAGTAATCGAAATTGATTTCAAGTAATTGAAATGGAAAGAAGCAACAATTAACTACAAATTTAATTACTCCGTATCTATTTCATCATTATTACCTCAAACAAATTTATAAAGAACAACATAAAATATTGAACTGTATAATTAATTATGAGAGCAATTTTTAGTGCCCCTAATTTTTGGGGTTTAAAGCATAAGTTTTAGTGGCTGGGAGGATTAAGCTACAAGCGGCGTGACTCTAATAGCCTGTTTGGCCAAGCTTATTTTTCTCCCAAAAGTACTTATTTTTTCAATAAGCGCTTATTTGAAAAAAAGTGAGGTGTTTGGCCAAGCTTTTGGGAGAAAATAAGTGTTTTTGGGGAGTACCAGAAGCAGTTTTTCAGAAGCTAAAAAAAACTGTTTTTGCTCAAAAGCACTTTTTGTAAAAGTACTTTTGAGAAAAATATAAATAGAAATACTTTTTAAAAGCTTGGTCAAACACTAATTATTGTTCAAAAGTATTTTTTTTAATTAATTGGCCAAACACAAACTGCTTTTCGCCAAAAATATTTTTTTAAAAAATACTTTTAAAATAAGTTAATTTTAGAAGTTTGATCAAACATGCTATAAGTCATCTATCTTCTTTTTCACCTGAAAGGCTGAAAATGATGCACTCATAATTCTGGGTACAATTCGTGCGACATTAGCATGACCTCACGATCAAATTTCTCGGGGAAAAATCATCTATTTTACTTAGTGTCAATATTTTCATAACTGCTCACTTTTTTATAATGATCCTTTTATGGTTAAAATTGTTAACTTTATTTTATGCGATCAATATATATATGTTAAGTCCTTAATTTATATTCACACCCTTAATTTTTTCTTTGTCGGATGAGGAGAATCGACGGCGCCGTCTCTATTTTATATTCGGTGCCATTACTGAATGATGTACTCATAATTCTAGGTACAATTCGTTCGATATTAGCATGACCGCACGATCAAATTCTCGATGAAAAATCATCTATTTTACTTAGTATCAATATTTTCATAATTGCTCACGTTTTTATAATGTTCTTTTTATGGATAAAACCGTTAACTTTTTTTTTTAATGTGGTCAGTATATATAAGTTAAGTCCTTAATTTATAGGGAAAATTTCACTTATAAACAATTTATGGGTCAAAATTACATATTCATAGCCCATATTTTAAATTACAAACCTACAGCCCAACATTTCATGGCCCAACTTGAATATTCACCATTATGCAGCAATATACAACTTTATACACGTACTGTAGACAATGTATACATCTTGTATAAAAGTGTATAATAATGTATAAGACTAGTATACAATAATATACAACAATATATAACTTTATACATCCACTGTAGACAATGTATAAACCTTGTATAAAAGTGTATAATAATATATAAGACTAGTAAAAAATTGAAGAGGGAAAAAATGGCTATGACAGGTAATTAAAAAAAGATGGGCTAAAACGGGTAAATATTTTGCCATAATTAGCATGCAGTGTAAAATTCCCTAATTTATATTCACGCTCTTATTTCATTTTTTGTCGGATGCAGAGAATCGACGAGGCCGTCTTTATTTTATATTCGGTGCCATTAATGAATGATGCACTCATAATTCTAGGTACTAATTCGTATAACATTAGCATGACCTCGCGATCCAATTCTCCGTTAAAAATCATCTATTACTTAGTATCAATATTTTCAAAACTGCTCACTTTTTTATAATGATCTTTTTATTAAACTTGTTAACCTTTTTATTTTTTATTTTTATGTGATTAGTACATAAGTTAAGTCTGTAATTTATATCCACACCCTCATTTCTTAGTTCTTGCTTTGTCGGATCAAGCTTACTTAAGAGTCGCATCGTAAGCAAAAAAATGATGTTTTTTTTTTTTTTTTGGGTACTTAGACCACTATGCCTATACTTAGTACCTACAGTTGGCCTTTTGAAAAGAAAACTTATATTAAGTTTAAAAACTAAGAAAGACATGTATGTATACTCATTAGTGGAATTAAGCACTTTATTAATTTCCCCTTCGAAACTGGTTCCAAGGAACTCATTTCAAAGAATAAAACTAATGATTTATATCTGTGCCTAATTCTTTGACCAACTTTTACTTCTTGATGATCAACGCAGTTGAAATATTTAACGAATAGAAAACTGAAAATAAGAGATTAATATATATATATATATATATATATATATATATATATATATATATATATATATATATATATATATATATATATATATATATGAGTAAGATAGAAAACTATCATGTTTGAAGTTAGCTTATTAGATACACATATTTTGAGTTCTTATTAACTCCTAACTGTCTTCAACAGTCTAATTATTATTACAATTTTTTTTTCATTTTCTGTTTTTTCATTTTTTTAGGGCCTTATTAACTCCTAACTGTCTTCAACAGTCTAATTATTATTACAATTTTTTTTTCATTTTCCATTTTTACATTTTCTTAGGGCCTTATTAACTCCTAACTGTCTTCAACAGTCTAATTATTATTACAATTTTTTTTTCATTTTTCATTTTTACATTTGTTTTTAGGGCTCTATGGACTTGAACCGTGGACCTATTGGTAGAACAAATCAAACGTGTTACTATTAAAATGATTTGAACTGTTTCAAAGACCCAATATGCTTTTTTATATATATATATTGGACTCTTTCATTAACTGATATAAATATAAGCATTTCTGCCATTTTCCCTATTTTTAAATGTGATTTATTTAACTGATTAACTTTGAATTGTGTGTGACTATTTATTAAAAATAGAATATCCATAAGCAGCCCTTCTATAAAAGAATGAAATTCCGTCTGCGCTTGAAGGCTAGCTACCTCATGTTTTTCGAGTTTCATCCCCATATCTCAGATATTGAAAGAAAAAATGAACACTTTCTTTCATAAAGAAAATACTTACTACTATTTTTGAAATTTGGTTAGATCTGATGAATTATCAGAAACTATTAAGTTGGTGCCAATTTTCTATTCTAGCCATTTCCCTTTGAGGAAAAAATATAGCCCAATACCTTGGGATGATCTAGTTTATAAAATAGCTAGCAAAATGTTTATGTTTGGTATATTTATACTATAATATACATATAATATATGTATAATATACATATACCATACATATTAGTATATAGATTTTGTATATTTTGACTATTGCCGGTAATTAAATTTGGCTAGAGGGAACGAAACAATCCTTTTTTTATATGATTTGATCAGAGATATAAGATGAGTGCACTGGAAAAGAACATTTCTTGTGTGAACTATTACTCATACTTAATTTTTATCATTTCTTCAGAGTTGTTCGCTCATAACACGATAGAAGTGTTTAAGAAAATTGAGACTCGTCTGTGTTGATTATACTTGTATTTGGGATTTTTAGAGATTTAAGATTATTGGCCCTGGTTATCTAGAACCTTAGTTTCATTGGCTCTGGTTATCTTTATTTAACGAAAGAACCTTAGTTTCAAAACCTATAGTTTTACAACAAAATTAATTTATTCAACCTCCAAATCACACAAAATTAGGGATTTTGAAAATCTTCCTTTCTTATATTTCTACTTATGATGTCTTCCCACAAATCCTAGCCAGCATGTTTCCACAACCAGATCACCATCAGGAACTACTATAACCACGTCATTCACCATAACAATGAAAAAATCATTCTATTCACCATAACAATGAAAAAATCATTCTCATACAAAAAAAAAAAAAAAAGGCAGAAGAAGAAGACAACTATTTCAGAATAACCACCAAAAGATGTGGTGCAGCGGATGTTAGGATTTAAATCCCAAATCCGACCTTTGTAAGCAGGTTCCCAGGAAAGATTGGAGGGTCACAGCTGGACCACTTAAATACCAACCTCCTTAGACAGAACCTACTTACGCCGTGATGTAAGCGAAGAATAAATAGCACACACAGATTTATAGTGGTTCACCCTCAATGTGAGAGCTACGTCCACGTTGCTGCTGCAGATCTTATTAAAGAAGAAATATTACAAGTGTTTACAACACTCAACCTCACAACCCCAATCCCAATTACACTCAAGAATTTTACCACAGAAAATTCTCTCAAAGACCTTCTCTTACTTAGGTCTTTCACTAAGAGTATTTCTCTTAGATTTTTTCTCTCTTGGGATGTGTATAGCAAATGATCTTAATGATATCTTACAAATGAACCATAAGCTACCTATTTATAGGAATGAATTTCCTATGATGAGGTAAGCGCTTACATCACGACTATTATGAGGTAAGCGCTTACATCACGACTATGTGAACAAAAGAATTGACTTGTTTGACCAATTCCACACCTAACAAATCTCCCACTTGAAGACTAATTTTAATTTGTCTTCACACTTTGATCGATGCAGCAGCTCTTTCCTACTTTCATACTTCGTGCAGGCCAACTGAAGTTGAGCATAGCTTCAGTTTGTCTATCGTCACTGCCTTTGTCAGCATGTCTGCTGGATTCTGACTCCCTGCGATCTTCTCAAGCACCAGCGCTCCATCTTCCAAAGCTGATCTAATGAAATGGTACCGGAGTTGTATGTGCTTCGTTCGAGCATGGTAAACCGGGTTCTTTGCCAAATGAATGGCGTTTTGGCTATCACAATATAGCACACTTCCCTCGTGGTCCTGATCCAATTCCCGCAGAAAAGATTGTAGCCACATCATTTCCTTTGTGGCCTCCGTCACAGCAACGTACTCAGCCTCACAACTAGAGAGAGCTACTATCTTTTGCAACTTGGAAACCCAAGAGATTGCAGTACCTCCGAAGGTGTAAACATACCCGGATGTGCTCTTTCTGCTATCAATATCACCACCGTTTTCAGCATCAACATACCCTTGCAATCCTGTTTTTGATTTTCGGAAATACAGAGCTAAACTCGAGCTGCCTTTCAGATATCTGAATATCCACTTCACAGCCTCCCAGTGTTGCTTTCCCGGTTGCTCATAAATCGGCTGACAACTCCCACTGCATGTGCAATGTCTGGGCTTGTACATATCATTGCATACATAAGACTACCGATTGCAGATGCATAAGGTATCTTGTCCATCTGCTTCTTCTCATCCTCGGTTGTCGGCGACTGATCCTTTGACAACCGAAAGTGTCCAGCCAAGGGAGTGCTGACTGGCTTGGCATCATGCATGTTAAACCTTTTGATAACTTTCCTCACATATTCTTCTTGTGAGAGTTTGATGCCCTCCTTGCTTCGGTCGATTCTCATCCCAAGGATTTGCTTTGCAGCTCCCAAATCCTTCATTGCAAACTCTTCCGATAACCCTTTTTTCAACCGATCAATCTCCTGTAGGTTTGCTCCTACGATTAGCATGTCGTCGACATAGAGTAGCAGTATCATGTACGAGTCTTCAAATTTTTTGAAGTAACAACAGTGATCTGCCTCGCACCTTGAAAAATCAGCTTTCTTCATAAAGCTGTCAAACTTTAAATACCACTGTCTTGGAGCCTGTTTTAGTCTGTATAGACTCTTTTGAAGTTTGCACACCAGATTCTCCTTTCCTTTGATTTTGAATCCCTCCGGCTGTCGCATGTAGATTTCCTCGTCTAGATCACCGTGAAGAAATGCAGTTTTCACGTCCATCTGTTGCAGATGTAGATTTTCCTTTGCTACCAGCCCAAGAACAGTTCTGATAGTCACCATCTTGACTACGGGAGAGAAGATCTCCGTATAGTCAATGCCTTCTTTCTGTTGAAATCCCTTTGCAACCAGCCTTGCTTTATAACGCTTGCTTCCATTGGGTTCTTCCTTTATCCGATAAACCCATTTGTTTTGCAATGCCTTTTTATCCTTTGGCAACTCGGATAATTCCCATGTATGATTTGCCGATAGTGAATCCATTTCATCCTTCATTTCCAGCTCCCACTTAGTCGATTCATCGACTTGCATTGCTTCTTCATAACATTCCGGCTCCCCTCTATCAGTGAGTAGAATGTAGTTGAGGGATGGAGAGTACCTGTGAAGCGGCTTCCTGATCCTGGATGATCTACGCAGCTCTGTGATTGGCGTCTGTTCATTTGTTTCAGAATCAGCACTTTCATCAGCACCTTCTCGGATTGTTTGTTCCTCTGCCTCGGTTGTACCTGGCTGCGGCTCAGGTGCTGGAAAGTCCCTCAAATCGACTATTTCCGATTCCTTGTCCTGACATTCTGAATTCTTTTGCAGCCTGTCTTTGTACAGTACCTCTTCGTTAAAGACAACATTCCTGCTTCGGATGATCTTCCGATTTTGTTCATCCCAAAATCGGTACCCAAGCTCGGTGTCACCATAGCCAATAAAGTAACACTTCTTTGATTTTGGATCAAGCTTGCTTCTAGCCGTATCATCATTATGAACATATGATAAGCAACCGAACACTTTCAGAAATGAAAGATTTACCTTCTTGCCACTCCAGACTTCTTCTGGAATTCTGAAATCTAAGGGAACTGACGGTCCTCGGTTAATTAAGAAGGTCGCGGTATTGACTGCATCTGCCCAAAATGTCTTGGGCAGTCCAGAGTGTATTCTCATACTCCGAGCACGCTCGTTCAACGTTCGGTTCATTCTTTCGGCTACTCCATTCTGTTGCGGCGTTCCAGGAATAGTTTTCATCATCTTGATCCCATTATCGGCACAGTACCGTTTGAAATCACCATCAGTGTATTCTCCGCCGTTGTCGGACCTCAAACACTTCAACTTGAGGTTTGTTTCATTCTCGACCATGGCTTTCCATCTTTTGAATACACTAAACACATCGGATTTATTTTTCATAAAATAAACCCATACCTTCCTGGTTGAATCATCAATGAAGGTCACGTAGTAGTGTGATCCTCCAAGGGAGGGTACAGTGGTAGGTCCCCACACGTCTGTGTGCACCAATTCCAGCTTTTCGACCTTCAACTCTCTGCCTGCACTTGAGAAGCTTACTCGCTTTTGTTTTCCGAGAATGCAGCTCTCACACGTATGAAGGTCCACCGTCTTCAGCTCCGGAATTAAGCCATTTGTCACCAACAGCTTCATCCCCTTCTGGCTGATATGCCCAAGCCGACAATGCCACAAATTTGTCTTCTTTGTGTTGTCAACCACAGCAACAATATCACGACAGCTATCCGTCATGTAGAGAGTGCCAATCTTCTTTCCTCGGCCAACTACCATAGCACCTTTCGCCACCTTCCAAGACCCATTACCAAAGTTGAGATCATATCCCTCATCATCAAGCTGACCTACTGAAATCAGGTTTCGCATCAGCTTTGGAACATGTCTAACTTTTGTAATCTTCCACGAGGATCCATTTGACATCTTCAAATTAATGTCTCCCGTGCCAACAACGTCTAGCGGCTCTCCATCGGCTAAATAAACTTTGCCGAGATTCCCAGCCACGTAGTTTGTCATTATATCATGATGTGGGGTGGTATGAAAGGACGCTCCTGAGTCAAGCACCCAAGAGTCTATCGGGCTGTCAACCGATAGCAACAACGCATCGCCAATGTCTTCCGTAGCAGCGTTGATTCCAGCCCCCTTGTTGTCCTCCTTCTTTGGTGCCCTGCAGTTCTTCTTGAAGTGACCTGGTTTTCCACAGTTCCAACACTCATGTGTTCGTCCTGGTCTGGATTGACCCCTACCATTCCTTGACTTCGATCTGCCCCTATTTCGGTTGTAGTTTCTGTCATAATTTCTGCTTCTGTTTTCAACATTAAAAGCAGAACTCGTCGATGCCTCTCCCGAATTTGTCCTGCGCACCTCCTTAGCAAGGATACGATCCCTAACATCGTTGAACATTAGTTTGTCACTGCCGACAGAATTACTAACCGCTGCTCTCATTGGCTCCCAACTATTTGGTAGGGATGCCAACAAAATTAGAGCTTGTACTTCATCATCGAAATCAATTTTTACCGATGACAATTGATTTACAATGGTATTGAATTCATTTATGTGTGCAGCAACATGAGCATTTTCCATCATCTTTAGATGAAATAGTTTCTTCATGAGAAATACCTTATTATTTGCCGAAGGTTTCTCATACATGTCAGACAATACCTTCATCATATCTGCGGTGGTCTTCTCCTTTGCCACGTTGTGAGCAACGTTCTTCGACAGCGTCAGTCGAATGACTCCCAGAACTTGTCTGTCGAGGAGATCCCAATCTGCTTGCTTCATCTCCTCTGGTTTCGGACTCAGAGGTTCATGAAGCTTTCTGCCATATAAATAATCTTCAATTTGCATTCTCCAGAACGCAAAATCTGTACCATCGAATTTACCGATGCCGTGCGTCGTACCATCTTCGCCTCCCATCGTTTCTAAATCACAACACAACCTGTTGCTCTGATACCAGTTGTTAGGATTTAAATCCCAAATCCGACCTTTGTAAGCAGGTTCCCAGGAAAGATTGGAGGGTCACAGCTGGACCACTTAAATACCAACCTCCTTAGACAGAACCTACTTACGCCGTGATGTAAGCGAAGAATAAATAGCACACACAGATTTATAGTGGTTCACCCTCAATGTGAGAGCTACGTCCACGTTGCTGCTGCAGATCTTATTAAAGAAGAAATATTACAAGTGTTTACAACACTCAACCTCACAACCCTAATCCCAATTACACTCAAGAATTTTACCACAGAAAATTCTCTCAAAGACCTTCTCTTACTTAGGCCTTTCACTAAGAGTATTTCTCTTAGATTTTTTCTCTCTTGGGATGTGTATAGCAAATGATCTTAATGATATCTTACAAATGAACCATAAGCTACCTATTTATAGGAATGAATTTCCTATGATGAGGTAAGCGCTTACATCACGACTATTATGAGGTAAGCGCTTACATCACGACTATGTGAACAAAAGAATTGACTTGTTTGGCCAATTCCACACCTAACAGCGGATGGGGTTGTTCCTCCGTTAACCAGAGGTTTCGGGTTCGAGCTCTGTATCAGTGTTTTAAAAGGCGTTTTTGAGGCGAGCCTCGGGGCGAGCCCCGGGGCGGGGCGTACCAAAAATGCCTCGGGGCGATGGGTCGGGGCGCAAGTCCCCAAAGGCGTACGCCCAACAATTTGGGGCGTACGCCCAGGCGTTTGGGGCGAGTTTTTTTTTTGTTGGGGCGTAAGCCTAGGCGTTTGGGGCGAGTTTTTTTTTGTTGGGGCGTAAGTCCAGAAAACTTCTTCAAACTAAAACGAAATTTGTTAAATAAGTCCTTAGTATAATGCCCAAATTTTCAAAAGTCAACATGTAATTACTCAAATATTTTAAAAAGGAACTGAAACATTAAATTTAAAAGTCAAGACCTTTTTTTATTGCTAGAATGCCTAATATATGTTCTTTTCCAATTATTTATCTTGTTTTCTACTATCTCAAAAAAGTAACGAACAGTTACTTATACTTGTAAGTACGTATAATAGATTGTTCTAATTAGTTTTTTTGTGGGGGTGGAGTATGTATATGTGTGTGTGTATATATCACTTATTTATTGTTTTCTTCAATTTTTTACGTTATTTAACCAATTTAAAAGTATTTATTATAATTATATCATTTTATAAAATACTAAAAATTAAAGTCCCATGAGGCTTACGCCTCGTGCCTCGGGGCTTACGCCTCGCTGAGGCAGACATAAAACGCCTCGCCTTACGCCCCCGCCTTTTAAAACACTGCTCTGTATATAGAAAAATTCTTGGTAGGGAGTGCTCTACCCCGAATGGGACCCTACACGGCGCGAATCCAAATATAGTCGGACTCCAATGTGGATACCGGATACCGGGTGAAAAAAAAAAACATATGTCAGAATCACCAACAGTAAACTTGCAATCCAACAGTGAATCTATTTCACCCCAATAGTTTCAAACATAGTAAACAAAATCAAATACTCACTTCCAACAATATAATATTGCAACGATTTAGATGCACATACAAAGGAGTAACACTAACGTCCACTACACATATAATTCCAACAGACATCCAATCGCCGGTGGTGCATTAGGCGGCAATGAGGCTGCAACCACCAGCTTAGCCGGCGGACACGACGGAGGTGTACCGGGACTTGATCTACAAGATGGACCAGATGGAGGTATTGGTACACCTTTTGGTAACATGTGACCAAAATCACTTGTAGACTCAATTTGAGACTACAAATCCATTAGCTTTCTATGAGTAGTTGCATGGCTTGAAGAATAGCAAGAGTTGTCAAAAACAAAAAAAGAAGACACTTAAAAAGACTACTTTAATTTGTTTCTTCATCATATCATATATAAGAGTAATATTTAGGACTTAAAAATGGGTAGAAGAATGGTTTTTAATGGTGAAGGAACTATGTTGTTTATATAGTTCAAGAAAATGTATTTAACATTATATACTGACCTCCTTTTTTATTGGAAGATATATATCATTAAAGAATATTCATCTGGACTTGATTTCGTTCAGAGGACTTGGAAGGCGTGATTGGGGAGTTAAATTATTCCTTTTTTGACTCACAGTTGAATGATTAATTAGCTTTCTAATAAGGACGAAACGAAATAATCTTAAATTTACGACAATTTTGATGTGATGGTTGTTTTTTACTGACCACAAGTATATAGGGATGATTCTTTATTCGAGGGCGGTTGAATAGAATTGATAAGAGGATCCTTTAGGTTATTTAATAATATATATATTTTTTTAAATTTTGAAGTTCATTATGTTAGCCTTTTGAGATGTGTAAAGTTGTTAAAAAAATTATAATCAATTTCTTATAATATTTCTCTGTCATTTGACAATGTAACCAATTTATTTAATTTTTATTAGAATATATCTTAGATAAGATTTTATTAATCTATATTTTGAAAAACTTCTTTGAGATATCCTTCAACTTTCTAATGTATCCTTACCTTTCAAAGTAAAATCAACATATAATTTCAATATATAATATTCACGATCTGATTAATTAGCTTGCAGCGGGTCTACGACGATCTTGAAAGAAAAAAAATCGTGAAAACCTATAACTGTAAAAACAATTGATTCAATTAATTGGAATGAAAAGAAGTACTCCATAGCAATTAGCAACTACAAATTTAATTATCTATTTCTTTCATCATAATCACATCGACCAAGTTTACAAAAGATAACATAAAATATTGAACTATGTGATTAATAATGGGAATAATTTTTGGGACCTCTAATTTTTTGGGGCCTAAAACACATTTTTTTGTAGTTTGGGGTTAGGTCGACACTGTCTTTGTTTCATATTCGATGCCATTATATTGTTGGAGTGATGCGTTCATGCGTCTATTAATTCGTATCTTAGCACGACCCGATAATTAAATTCTTGCTGAGAATCATCAATTTTACTATATTTTAATAATTTCTCACGTTTCTAATGATCTTTTTTTGTGGTTGAGTTTGTTAAATTTGCTTATAGTATTGTCGTTTTGTATAAATCACGGAGTAGTTTATACCCACACGACCACACCCTTATTTCTTCTTTGTCGGATTAGTGTAATTAAGAGTTTATTGTAACCAAAATTTTGATGGTCAATCTTTTTGTACTTTGACCACAAAAATGTATTTTTTTAATTAATACGTATGAATGGCCTTTTGCAAGGAAAATAGTAACAATAAATAATAATTGGCTCCTATACTATTTTTTTTTTACTTGTTCATTTTAGTAAATCAAGAGAGTTTTATTACTATTTCTCTATACGGGTGGTCTTTAATATTTGCCCCTCAAATTGGAGGTCTTTTGAGGTTTGGGGTTCGAACACCGACTCAGTAAAAAAAAAAATCGCAAGGCAGAGTTTTATAGCAAACTTAGGCCTATTCGGGCCAAAGTTAAGCCTGCAGGCAAAATTCTGCCTTAAGGCAGAGTTTGAAGGCAAAATTCTGCCTTGCGAATCCAAGTTCTACCTGACGTAAATTTTTGACTGAGTTGGGGTTCGAACCCAGAACTTAGGAGTTTTAGGCGAAGGACAATAATCAGCAATTTGAGGGGCAAAAATTAAAGACCAGTGCATTTGAAGGGCACTCCGCACAAAAAAATGTCTCTATGCTAAACTTAGTATTAAATAGCTATATAAAATACTACTCCCTCCGATCCACTTTACTTGTCGTCCTTACTAAAAATTGATGGTCCAAAACAATTGTCATTTTAGAAAATCAAGAGATAATTAACTATCAGTTACCACCTTTACCCTTACTCAATAAAATGTGGAGAGAGAATAATATGGTGAAAAAGAGAGTAGTATTAAATAGAGATCAAACAATAAATAAGGATAATTTAGTCAAATTACCTTTTTACTTAATAATTTAAGTAAAAAGAAAGTATCAAATGGACCGGAGGGAGTAGTAGTCAAATTTAAAGTTCCAAAACATCATTAATAAAGTTAATTTAGTAAAATACACCCCTATTACAAAATTTCTTTAAGGGATGTGCCAAATCAAACGTGTGACCATCAAAATGAAACAGAGGGACTAATTGGATGTTAGATATGTTATGAGAGGAACTTAGAGTTTGTTAAACAAAAAAACAAAAAATAAAAATTCAAGTGTCTGTAGATTAACTTGATGTTAGGGGTGTACAAAGTAAACCGCACCAAACCGATAAATCGAGTTAAACTGAGAAAAAAATCGATGAGTGGTTTGGTTTGACTTGCTTTGGTGTTGAAAAAAAAACCCGACCATAATTGATTTGGTTTGGTTTTAGCTAAAAGAAGTCAAACTGAACCAAATCAACCCAACATTATATGTATTCAATTTTTAAAATATTTATATATAAAAATATTTATTTGTAATGTAATTTATAAATATTTTCTAAATTTATTTGTAGTTTTTTTTTTAAATCTATTATCATGTTATTCAAGCTTGAACTTAGAATCTTGAATGTTAATAAGTTTTATATCCTATGGATGTCAGTAACTCAAATAAAGTCCAAACCAAAACCAACTCAACACTAATGCTAACAAAAAAAAATTCAATTTACCACTAGGAATGACAATAATGTTGGATATCTATTTTTTAGTTTTGCGTAATTGGTTTAGAGAGTGAAAATTCATCACTTAAGTTTTTTTTCTTTGTCATGGAACTAATACTTATTAGCCGTACTTATTTTAGCATGACTTAGTATTTTTTAGATTATGGTCATTTTATTTATGGCTTATTAATTAGCAATATTTATTTTAACCGATTTTATTATCTTTTGTTGAATATTTTAATACAATGTCATCACTCTCCTCACATTTTGTGTTATTTTTTTAAGAAACACCTTAATTATATAGTTATATCTTACTAGGACTAAAAAAATATTTGAAGTAAAAGTTATATATTTTGTATCAAGACTATTCCGAAAAAAAATCCGAGAAAACCGAATAACCTGAGAAAACTCGAGGTTGAAAAACCCGAATTTTATTGGTTTGGTTTGGTGTATAAATTAAAAAACCCGATGCAATTGGTTTGATTTGGTGTTTAAAAAATCCGAATCAAATCGGTCCATGTGCACCCCTACTGGATGTTGTATATTTTCACAAGACTAACAATATCCAAATGCAAAAAAAAATAATTCATGTTTGTCATTATTCCTCAAAGATCTTGTTGCATATGAACAACGTCGGAAACGATAGGCTACATTCTAAAATATATAGAAATTCGCAACTAAAATTAAGACTAATAAAAAAAAACCTTTAAATTATCTATCAAAGGGTCCTTGAGGATCCAATTGCTTACATAACTCCATATATGTAAGATAAACAAGTCTATCTTTAGCACCCGTTCTATGATTCTTCGTATGCCTGCAAAAATATTTCAATTCATGTATCTTGCAACATCCAATTGTTTGCCCTAACAGCAAAAATAGCCAATTAATTGATCTTTTTTGTGAGATAACAGGCTTAACACAATTGCTTTGGTTGCAATATTTGCAATTAGGCAAATTAGGGTTCATCCAGATAAATGGTGCCCTATCATGCATGACACTCTTAGTTTTCGCGATGTATGTAGCGATCTCTTTGAACTTCTCTTGCAAATCGTATTGATTTTGATATTGTTGCTCGCATTTTTTGCAATGAACTTCACCCGATATAACAGTAATTTCATTCGATACGAGATAATTGAGAGTGTGCACGATGGCACGTCTCGAGGTTGCCCAAGGATATGGGGGAGTGATTGTTTCGCTCTTTCCTTTATTAAGAGATTGTGTAGACGTCCTACGAGTTCTTGCATGAGTCAAACCAACTCTCCTATGAGTACGTGGTGGTTCATTCATGTAACTGTAAATTGGGGTCACATTTGATTCTGCAATATTTTCTTCGCTGTTGACCTTACTAATTGAAGGAGGGGGTGGTGGTAGTGGTGGTACGCCTAAGTTTAAAGGCAAAGAGTTAATTGAAAGTGAAAGAGTAAGAAGTTCATCTTCATAGACATTCATTTTCTTGATTTTTGAAGAAGAAAAGCAAGAAAATTATGAGTATTAATTCTTGGGTGAAGATGATATTTAAATTATTTTCTTTCAACACATAATAACAACTTCGTAGTAAAAATAGGATCTTTAACTCTACCCAATTACTACAAAAGTCAAAAACCCTAACAGTTGGTGGGAAAAAACCCTAGTAATATTGGGTCAATTTTTTTTACAATCCCACAACGTGCGCAACTATATTCCCGCAAAATGTGCATTTATTTGCAACACGCGGTTTTTCATCTTATAATAACTAACTTGGTTTTTAATTGGTGTTCTCTTTTTGTCTAATTATTGGAATTTATAGGCAAAATATTATTGACAATTTTCTTTTTTAAAAGTGGATATTATATAGTATCATATTATTAATACGCAAAACATATAAAAAATGTACTGGTTATAATATAAATCATTTACGTTTTGGGGCAGGACTGTTGTGGCATTTATGCCCGAAAATTCATAATTCCAATTTCCAAAGTTCATAAATCCACTCTTGGTAGTTTTTTTAATTTCATGCACAACATGACTTCAAAAATTGAATAAGATTGGATATATCAAAAGAAAGCAACTCACTAATTCCTTTATTCTGAATATATGAGTATGTAATTCGCCTCTGAAGATTAATGATGCGCGATATAATAGAATGTAATATTGAACACTGTTAGAATGGGACATAGGTCATAGCTAACCTCAACGATCAGGATTGGATGTCGGCAATTATATATGCAAAGGTCCATATTAGTGCAACAATAACTATATATGTGTCAGTTCCAAATAAATTGAAGTCGACTATATGGTGTTAGTGATATTAAATAATAAAGAAAGATAATAAAATTTTGATCAACTTTGAAAAGACTTTTACGATTAATAAGGGTGAGATTTTTATGTGTAAACAATAATTGGCCATGAGAGTGTTTAATCAAAATTTTATCATCCTTCTTTTTCATTTGATGTTACTAACATCAGTCTCATGTACTTTTGCATTTTCTTGCCAGGGCAAAATCATGGAAAATGTTAACTAGGACGAGACTGGTTCAAGTTTTAGCCGGTCAAAGCTTGCTCTACTCACTCCTCTGTTGGGCTAAAACGGCCCAAAGGTGCTTTTGACATGATGTGATATCTTCTTTTTTTTTTTTTGCGTGGATTGCCCTTCATTTGGGGTGATCTTTAATTTTTGCCCTTCAAATTGGTAGTCTTTAAGTTTTGCCCTTCACCTAAAACCCCGAGGTTATCGGTTCGAACTCCAGCTCAGTAAAAAAATTAAAAAATTTGCAAGGCAGAATTTTGCAAATCTACCCATGCAAATTCTGCCTTAACGCAGAATTTCTGCCTGAAGGGCAAAATTTAAAGACCACCATTTTGAGGGGTAAAAATTAAAGACCACCCCCAACGAAAGGCAATCCTGCAAATTGTCCATGTGATATTGTTCGCTTTGGGCCCAAACCTGCATGGTTTTCCCCAAAAGGCCTCACATCATTAATTAAGAATATTCAACTCCTTATAAGTAATTCCTTTTTTTTTTTAGCTATCAATGTGGTACTTTGTTCGCACACCCAACAATCACCCCCTCGAACTAAGTTCCATGTGGCTCATTATCATACCATAGGTCAGACTGGCAAAGGCACTAAACCGGGCCCCACGCCACACTCTGCCATCTTCATACTCGTCCCGCCAAACCATTGGCTCTGATACCAGTTGTTGGGCTAAAACGGCCCAAATATACTCTTAACATGATGTGATATTGTCCGCTTTGGGCCAAGCCCGCACGGTTTTCCCCAAAAGGCCTCACATCATTAAGAGTATCCAACTTCTTATAAGTATCTCCTTTTTCTTTTCAGCTACCAATGTAGTGCTTTATTCGCATACCCAACAACAAAAAAACCCCAAATTTACATCTCTAGATGGGAAAAGAGAGTTCATAATGTTTAACATGAGTGATTTGTGTGCTAAATGTGTATATGTGATGTGGAGTCAGATTATATTTTAGATATTTCCCCCTTTTTTCTTGCATCTTTAAGGGCACGCCACTAGATAAAGTAACGCACTCTCCTCAACCTCACGTTAAAAAAACAAAGACTATTTGTCGTTACATGTCATTTCTTTGAATATCCATGAGGAGAAGTAGTGTTTTCAGTCGTGAAACTTAGATTGTGTATTTTGCCTCGCTTAATTGCGCCTTAGTGTAGGGGTCAATAAGGCGTGCACATCTCAATCTTTAAGAGAACAATACTAGACAAAATTTCACACTATCCTCATACTCAGGAAAAAAATAGAGGTGAATATTTGTCGTTACATGTCATTTCTTTGAATGATACTTTGTGTAATACATGGCGAAAAATAAGGGCGGAGGCCTCGTCAAAAAATTATACAATTCAAATAGGTTAAAAATGGTTTTTTTTTTGCATAGATATACGTTATTGAATCTCGTTGGCGTAAAGATATTTTATCTTGATCTCTTTATTTAAATTTCTAGCTCTGCTACTGACGAGAAGAACCGATCAAAAGACATTATGAAATGGCGAGATTCGGTTAAAAAGAAAAAGGGAAGCAACGACTATTCATTGTTGTAACTAACTTGGTTTAATGTTCTCTTTTTATCTAATTGTTGGAATGTATAGGTAGAGAAATTTCATCTTCAATTCATTAGTGAATTTGTTCTTGAACCGGTGAGGTCATTGTTCGAGAAATGAATTTTTTGTATAGTAAATTAGAGCTTCTCCCTATGATGATTGGCTTTACTAAATATTCAAGAACCAAATAACATCTTGAGAATACTGCATTTTATATATTGAAATGGTGAATGAATTAGATTGGTTTTTTTGCCAATTTAGAAATGGTGAACCACAAAGTATAACAATAATTATGTCTTAATCCCAAACATGTCAGAGTCTCTTATATGAATACTCACCGATCATGTTTTTTTTTTTCCCCATTTAAATTCGTCTCAAGCCAACACTATATAAAATAAAAATGACATAAATCTGTTCTTGGCAAAGATATATTCCCAAGATTGAGGGCTATTATTGAAGATCGCAAATATTTGTCGAAAGCCAAAATGCCATCATTAAACATATTTGGACTGAGGTCAACCAATGCGCCGACTTGCTAACAAACGAAGGGCAGAAACATGAAAAATATTTGCTCACCTAGGAAGCTGCAATTTAGGACATGCGTTTTCTTCTGTGGGCAGATTTAAGTCATGTTGCTTGAGAAAGACTTCAAATTTTTCGAGATTTTTCACTGTACCAAATACAGTGTCTTTTCCCAAACAACAGATGTGAGAGCACACACTGTTCAAGAATTGCATTTTTCTTCTTTGAACTTATTTTGCTATATAAAGAAACTACTAGGTATACAAGAGTTCATTACTCAAGACCAGAAGCTTACAAATACCACCTATTAAACCCCCAGATAAGAAAACAAATTGATCTCCAAGGCATACTTGAAGAGTCCGAGGAAGGGTCCACTCCAACGAAGTGTGATATAAGTAGTGTATCCTTGCACAAGCATCAATGTTGATTTCACAACTCGAACCTGTTACCCATAAGTTACACAGAGATAATTTTACAGTTGATCCAAGATTCTCCCGGTAAATTTTGAGAAGTTAGATTTTCTAAATTTCCATCAGACACTACAGGCTTCTTTGTAAAATTCGTCAACTCAGAGTGGGTGGCCAAAGTTGTGCATTTTTCACCTTAGAAATACTAGCAAGAACCTCAAGTGGTGTCACATCCCCAATAACTTCTACCTTCTTTGCAGCAAAGTCTATGTTGAAAGATGTCACCCCTGTTTATGATAATCAAAAAAATAATTTAAGTTTCATTAAGCAACAAGGAAAAAGAGCCAAATTCACCCTTCTACTTGCAAATATTGTCTACATCTAATCCCTTTGTCCTACTACCGGGACAAAATTACTGCCGTTAGCAAAGTAAATAAAAATACTCCAATTTCTAATGGTGCTCCACCGAGGCTATTAAAATCCCACATGGCTTGACATGTGATTAAGCGAGGTAGATTTTACGTGGCACGCCACCTCACTACTTTCTTCCACCTTACCCATATGTCACGCCATGTGGGATTTTGATAGCTAAGGTGGATTATTGCTAGAGAGGTTAGATGTAAACAATGTTTGAAAGTAGAAGGAAATTTGACCCTTTTCCCAATCAACAATATACTTCAAAAGATTTCCGTGTAATTTGATTGACTTTAAATTATAGGTGTTACCCATATGTCACGCCATGTGGGATTTTGATAGCTAAGGTGGATTATTGCTAGAGAGGTTAGATGTAAACAATGTTTGAAAGTAGAAGGAAATTTGACCCTTTTCCCAAGCAACAATATACTTCAAAAGATTTCCGTGTAATTTGATTGACTTTAAATTATAGGTGAGTTTAACATACATTGACCGTGTTAAGTTTTTTTTAATACTATCAAGTCACTTAAAAAAATAATTATAAGTGAACAAGTGGTACTAGTTAGTTGGAAAATGCCGCAGAGAATATGCTGCTACAACAGATTATACATTCAAACGTCTCTATAACAACTATCATCTATAACAATATTTCATTATAATAATCAATTATATTTGGAACTGACCTTAATATTATGTTAGATATAATATGTTCTCTATAACAGCATTTCACTATAAGCCTACAACAACTAAAATATATTCAGATAAACGATGTTGTTATAGAGAGGTTTGATTGTATTAGGGACAATCAATAGGAAATGTTATTTACCGCATAAAAATAAGAATTCACTATTATAAAATGAAAGAGTTTCAGAATATATCGTCTTGGTCGTCAAATTTCATCATTTCTAACAATCAAATGAACGTGAATAACCCGTCCTTCTCTTTGATAGAAGGGGCCCTCCGATTCTATCAGTTGCTTAGAAGTAGCTGTCTATTCTATATTACTATATCTCCAGAGTGAACTTATCTCGGTTCTTTAGCAAATGGTTAGTTAAATAGTATTAAGTGCAATTTACGTTAGAAAGAGACATCAAGAAATGTCAAAGGGGCATGTAAGATGGTCACGAAAAAAAAAACTACAAAGAGAAAAAGATTTATCACAAAATTAAGTGCAGAGCCATATATACCTTGCATTCTAGAGAGATGTTTCCTCATCTTCTTCTCACATCCTCTGCAGTGCAGTGAAACTCTTAGAACAACCACCTGCAACAAATTAAATTCATTAGTTTGTCAATATTATATGATCACATGTTCCCTTGGACCACTCTCTACAATTATATAATTATGTTTTATGTATCAATGGTGTAAAAATACTTATATAACCAGGTTACTTAAAATGCTATGGCATACAATTCTCTATAATAATCGATTGGAAAAGGTAACTGTCCTACTATAATATGTTGAATTGCATTAGAAGTGTATAAACTCTTTTTACAATCAGCTTACATAACTTAATTCCAAAATTATTTTCCAAAATTCAAATAAGAAAATTGCTTCACCAATTTTGCACTGCACCACTTATTTGTTCTGTTTTTTCTAACTTCTTTTGTCTTGTGTATCTAACAGTTCACTTTAACAAGCAAAGCAAAAAATTTAAAGGGTTTAACTTATATAAACTAATAATGTAGTATTAATTCCATTACCACTGTATTTAACCTGTTATATAATTGATACTCTTATCTTACTTTTCAGATTAATTGCTAATTCTACAACAATTACCTGTACGCATGTACTTATTCTTTAATTAACTTATATACTGTAAAAATTACTGAATCAATGTATAGAATCTGAATTAAATTTTAAATTAATCAATGTAAAACAAACCTGGTCCTTTGAGGGAGAAGAACTTAAAGAAGATGGTGGCTTTGGAGTAGAAGATTCATCTGCTGCTACTTTCACATCTTTACAAGACTTGGAATTAACTAACTTCAAAACTGGATCATCATAATCAGATAAAGCATCAAATAAATCTTTCTCACTTAAAAGGTACCTTGAAGAACTAGGTGGAGTAATAAATTCACCAGGCTTTGTACAACTCCAACTACTTCTCTTAATAAAATGACCTTTATGATCATTATTATTAGCCTTTTTCTTGTTGGTTTCTATTGATGCTTTTGAAGATGTAGTACTACTCTTTTTGTTATTATTCTTCTTCTTTGGTTTTGGAGAAACTGGCTGCTGAGAAGAACAAGGTGGCAGTGGCCGTTCAACACGGTCACTGCCACCGATTCTTCTAGAATCTCTAATGATAGGGTTGTGACGGTCGATTAGGCGGCTGGCAGAAATACTGCCGCCGCCTATATGGATTACAGAAGAAGAAGATGATGAGGCTTCTTCCATACTAAGACATATGGAAGTTGAAGCTTGGGATGCACAGAATATATCGATTCCTTTCATGTATATATATATATATTTTTTTTTTTAAGTAAAATGATTATTTGAAAGAATAAGGTTTTTGAACTTTGAAAGGGTATAAAGGTTTAGAGAATCTGCATTAAAACTTTTGGTGAAAGGAGTGAAGGAACTATTGTGCTAAGATGCTGTCTTTTTAAGAGTGTTATGAGATTGGGGTTGGGCAGGTGGTGATCAGATTCAGAATTTATAAGTATATACCAATTTGAGTTGAGTGTGAGTTTCAAAATATATAAATATTCAAAATTTGTGTTTTCTTGTACAGTCAGGCCTTTATATAATCATTTCTTAGTTGTTATAGTGAGTGTTTTTAGCACACTTATAATAGCGTTTGACTTTTAGATTTTTATTTTTATTTTATTTTTACTGTTATAAATGCTAAAAGTCATTTCTCTCAAAAAATTTATGTTATAAAAGAAAGATAAAATATTGAAATTTTACAAAATGTATAACAGAACATCTTACTATTACAAAATATCTTAGATATTTTAGTTTTATATTTGGTTTTATGGACCGCAATTCTAGCTAGTGCTTTAAATATGAAAATAAAGTACTAAAAACGGAGATGGAAAACTTAGTATAATCAATCAGAATTAGCATCATTATACTGAAAGGAAAAATCAACTAAATAGAGAGCTAATTTTACAAAAAGAATATCGGTAAAGAACATTGTTATAGAGAGTTAAATATAACATAAAAATTTGATTCATAATAAAAACTCTTACTGTTATTTAATGTTATATGGATATATCTAACCGTATACATAAAGAATGTTATATAGAGATATCTAACTGTATACATAAAGTGCAATCTCAAAGCATTGATTCTGTTGAACACACGAACCCATGATTGAATTTGCCACTGGTTGGTTGGTGGAGTGGGGTTTGGGGTAGAGCTAAGTATTTATTTATGGATTCTTGTAGATTGGAAATAATCAAGAAGGATGGCTGATAGCCTGATACTGTTACACACATTTAAATTCATATGCTAATTTTATATTGGATGATCCAGCCTGGAGATAGATTCTTTTCATCTTCAGAATTTAATGCTAACGACTATATTCTAATATCTCCAGCTCATTACTACCTCAATAGTTTGCTGATAGTCACAGTAAAAATTACATTAAAAAGTAGTATTAGTAAATAAATTACGATTAAAGTAGTAAAATTTTCAAATGGTCACTCAAGTCAGTGGAATAATGTAATTAAAATCACGCATCTTATTTTTACATCAATAAAATCAACAGTAAATATGTTGCAAATAAGTTTGGGTCCCAATGTACGCTATCTCTTTGTAATTTGACTAGCCAACATTCGACAAAGTTATGTGGGAGAGGCAGGGCGTCAGTTTCCTCTTCTCATCTTATCCTTATTTACTATTTATCATTCAATTTAAACCTTGTCTTGTACAACGTAACTCCAACCGAAATATTAGGTATCAGATTTTAGTCTCATATAGTATATTACTTATGCTTGTATATGTCTAAAACTATGGCTTATTATTATTATTTTATTAAAAAGAGCCAGTTTTGACACAGTTAATCACTCTGTCCAATATGCAAGTTCAGGAGGACGAATATTCTGCACAAATCAAGAATCCAAATTGAAGAATGAGTTAATGGAAGCAACACTCGTGGTCTGTGGAGTGCAAACACATCATTTTTCACTGACAGCTCCATAAGTGTGTTTGGCCTCATTTTCTACATTACTTATATAATATTTTACAGTTTTGTACTCTTAATTTAAAAGAAAAAACGATATACTACTACACCCCTAGCTCTAGTCCCAATTTATATGATGGTGTTCGAGTGCATAGAATTTTAAGAAAGAAGAGAAACTTTTAAAGTTGGTGTGTTAAAATAAGTCATACTTTTATGGCTATAAATCATCTCATTAAGGGTAAATTAGGTGTTTTAAGGATAAATTATTACTAAATATAGAAATGTATCATTCTTTTTTGACTTACTAAAAAAAAAGCGTGTCACATAAATTGCAAGGGAGGAAATATATTTTACGAGTGAAATTTTGTTCGGTATGATTTTAAAAAAAATTAACTACGTATAAAAGGTTGTTATATGTAGTACTTCTTTTTAGGGTTGTTCAAAACCGAACCATTACCGATAACCCAACCGCAAAATTGGCTTATTGGCTTATTGGTATTGGGTTATGGAGTTAACGGTTGGTGAACGGATTAAAATTTTATAGTTAACGGCTTATTGGTGTGGGGGACAGACTACTCAATTTCTTTATCGGATAAACCGTTAATCCGTTAATAATTATCATATCTACATTTTTACCCATAGATATACAAAATATGTATTGTAATTTGTGACTGGAAGTTGCGATTATCGTAACTTATTCCAAGAATGTGATGCTCTACTGAGAATATGAGGTCTTGCAGAACTAGAAGTTGTGATTTTGTTAGTTGTTCCAGTGTCTAAGTAGTCCACCTCTCAGCCTGATTTGGATGAAATTGTTTCCACGTCTTAGCCATCTGTTTCATTTGTCCTTATTAATTAATTGTTGTGTTCCCTTAATATAGTTTAGAATTTTAGATAAATATGCTAATTGGTTAGTTGATAATTGCTACACCCTGGAATTTGAATCTGTTACATAAGGAATTTGAAGAACTCAAAATCACTGTGGAAGTTCGATTACATGTGAGTTTAATTTACTTTCTCTTAGATTTAGTCGATACATCGCCCGATAACCGTCCGATAATTGCTAACCCGATATCGAACCAATCAATATCTTATCGGTTGACTACCGGATTAGTACAATTAAAAGTCAATAACCGATAAGCCGAATCGTTAAGCGTAATTATCTGTCCGATCCGCCCAATAAGCAACCCTACTTCTTTTAATAGTAGTTTTATATACATAAAACTTTAAGGTAATCAATGCATGTTTGAATTGATATGCATGTTTGAATTGATAGTTACTATCAGTTATACTAGGTCTCGGGTTCAAGCTTTAAGAGTGAAAATCGTAATATTAACAACTTTTCTATGATGAAAATCCAAAGCATTTCTTTTTTATTAGCATGTTCAGAATCATAAATGAGGTGAAGAATTTATTCTAAAAAGTATAGAAAAAAAAATCTGCTTTCTGAAGACCAGAAGGACGGTTCTAGACTAGTTCGAGGATTGATCGTTAATTTAAATAGGGGAGAATGTAACAACCGTATCCTTCATTTTGAGCAAATGTGTTCTAATTCATGTTTGAACTGCCAGAATTTTTTCCTAATATGTGGTCATCTGTCGCGATCGAGACCCATTAAACATGGATTAGTAACCTGAAAAATATAGCATTTAACATGTTGGAACCAGTCAAATTGTGCTACTCCTACATGTAAAGAATTTTTTACATAATTAATTAATAAACTTAAATATTAAAAATAATTACTACTATTATATATCCCTGTAGTATTGGACACGAATATGACGATTTCCAAAACAAGAAAGCTACAACATCGGGAGATCAGAGCAAAATGTAGTCAATCAAAATTGTTGTCTTAATATTTTTTCGGTAAAATAACATCAAAACACCCCTAAACTATACCCAAAATGTCGATATCACACCTAAACTATACGAGCGACCTATTACACACTTTATGTATCTAAAACTGATATTTTTTACTCCCTGAGAACTAAAAACCAGTTTCAGGTGTGGGAGTGTTCCACACGCGCGCGACACGTCAGCGACACGTGATTGCTAATCTTAGAAATACAATAAATTTATATCTTATTTATTCTTTCACAATTTTTCTTTTTTTATTTATATACAGGTTTTTTTTTCTTTTTGTTATTGTCTAACCACCGTCAGCCACCACCTAATGCCACCACCATCACTGTAATTTCACATATCAAAAACCCAGTATCATTAGAAATAGTTTGACGGAAAATCACAAATCGACAGAAAATACAAGCTCATCTATGTGAAATAATAAGCATAATAGCAACATGAAATAAAGTGACCCAGTTTGCCGGAGAAGATGAGACGGAGCATTGGTGATGCTACGTTGCTTCAATGGTGCCCACAAAAAAATTAATTCTTTTGAACTAAAACCTAGATTAGTACTAAATCTCATCAAACTCCATTGGATTGATGGATCTATGAGTTAAAATAGGCTCTTCAATAGCAAAAACAGATTTTAGCCATCAAAGCTTCGACCACGTCACCCCTGCCCCGACGCCCCACACCATTCTTCTTCTTCAACAATAATTTCCAACAGACCATCTTATTTCAATTTTGCTTCTAGTTCTCATTCAAATCACCAATTTAAGGAAACCCACAAATACCCGTTTGCTTCATCTTTTTCTTCTAGACAATCCAGACTTGACAAATTTATCCAAAATTCCACCAAAAGGTTTTCATGGAGTAATAATGGTGGAGGTGCTCAGAGAATTAAAAGGTGTCCTAAAATTTTGATTTATGTCTTTGCTATGGAGGAGGGAAGGAAGATGGAGATGGAAGAAAAAATGAAGATGAATTTGGTGGGTGGGGAAAATGAGGGGTGTGGTGGGGGTTTAAAAAAATGAATTTTACAATTAAAAAAAAGGAAAAAAAATAATATATAATTAAAACGCGCCTCTTTTTTTTAAAAATATTGTGCCACATCAGCTCTCAGGGAGTAAAAAATATCAGTTTTAGATACATAAGGTGTGTAATAGGTCGCTCGTATAGTTTAGGTGTGATATCGACATTTTGGGTATAGTTTAGGGATGTTTTGATGTATTTTGCCAACTGAATAAATAAACTAATGTGGAATGTAAGATTATTTTAGCCTGTCTTGCTTTTCAAACGAAAATAAGTTTAAGATTTTTTTATTTTTATTTTAATTTTAATTTTAATCTTTGATGAGATAAGCAAGGAGGTTAACCTCTTCCAATATACAATTCGGATTCTGGTAATGTAATTGGATTATCATGTGGATCTAAATGAGTCATCCTTTTCATGGATGTGAGTCCCATTCAATCGATTCCTAATTTAATTTAATAGGGGACTCAAACTTGAACCTCCGAAATATCTAACAAGTCGAGTCTTATGTCGGTCATATAGAACACCGACACATAAAAAACAGGCTGAAGAAACCAGTTCATGACTTGACATTTGTAGAATATTGTGTAACAACCTAACAGCTAATGATTTTGTCAACTTTATGTCTAGCCTCGATAGTTTTAAAACCATTGGCGGATCTAGAATTTTCATTCAGGAGTGCGGAAAAAAAAAAAGTCTTTTGCTTTTATTCAGGGTGTTCAAAAGTTAATATATGCACATAAACACATAAAATTTACCCTATATATAAACTGTAATTTTTTGCCGAGGGTGTTCGCCCTCTTTAAATCTGCCTGTGTAAAACACGTCACTGTAATTTAAGGTTTGCTTCGTCATATATCTAGCATCTCTAGCGTGTTTTGTCACTATCATTCGATCAGAGCATTACACACTTCCTTTAAGAATATATTCAGCATCTTAGCAAATTTGTCCCAATATCACACAGAGTTTTATATCATATGGAAGAGTCTAATCGATTAATGATGCTCTTTCTGTCTCGCAATAAAAATTTAAAATGCATCACTAAGGTCTAAGTTTTATTTATAAAATTCATCTTCTTGCACGACAAAATGCAACATAGTGATTTTTAACCAATAAACGACAGGAATGTTATGTTTGTCCAATTGAGTAATTAATATTCCAGTGGTCCGAATTTGGCCTACATAATAAAAGTGGTAGTCAAATTTATTATTAAGGGACACTTCAAACACCTAAAACGGTCAGAACTTTTTGGGCTCACACACGTTGCAATATTGTTTTTCAAGTAGTTAATTAACTTCTCTATGTTGTGCCTCCATTTACACCACAAATATTTAATTTCGGAAAAATTAGAAAAGGGACGGAAGAAGCTAGTCATGACTTGACATCAGTAGAATGATACCTTTAGTTTCCACAGTGTAAATTATAAGATTAAATGGAGCGGCATGATCCGTAAGAATTCATATAGCCGAGTTGCCGATCCCAATTTACTTTGAATTGAGACCTAGTTATTGTATTCCTTAAACAACTTCTCTAAGCTTGATAAATGTGATGGTAGAAAAATGAATACTTTTTGTTTTTAGAATAAGAATATTATAAGAATCATATTCTTATTCTAAAAGAATAAATGCCAATAGTTATGCAAATAGCGTTTGGAATTTTTCCTTCATGTTTTAATGAATGAGACACAAAGCTACTTACTTTTCTTCAATAATGCTCGCCAGAATCAGATGCCTATAGAAAAATAACCTCTTTTTTCCATTCCTCTTCTGTTGTTTTCTTCTTTTCCTTTACCACACAACCAAACACATTACTCTTCAACGCTTAAATTAAATGAGTCCTCACGTAGCCAGATGAAAAGAGGCAATACATGAAAACATGGTTGTGGGAGAGCTATACAAGTGTCGTGCTACTAGGTGAAGCAGCCAAAATGCTGCACCCTGAATGGTGAAAATCTAGTAGCCTAAAGTATCACTAGTTAACCCAAGTAGCATTGGGCACACGACTATTTGGATTACTCCCGTGTAAATCAACAATGATTAGGACAGATAATTTCTCAGGCTTAAACTGAAATAATAAAAACATAGGCATTATTCAAAAAGGGGCTGCACAGAGTCATGCAGAGAGGAAGCAATTTAAAATTTACATTAAAAAAATTAAAAGAACTTTTCCTGTCACATAATAACCATTAATAAAAAGTAGGACCGGTAACGTAGAAAATAAGGTAAGTTAAAATACACTAACAATGCAAAAGAAAATTTGATATTGTCAGTGCATATCTAAGTTAAATCCTAATTGATAGTATTAACTAAAGATAAAAGTTTGAAAACCTCTCAACGCAAGATCTGCAAATATCGTGGTCTTTTGTTGGAGTTCCAAAGAAAAAGTAGGTTAACGGGTTGAGTTATTATATAAAAGAAAAGTAAGATAAAGGATAAAATAGGATTATTAAATAAAAATAAGGGCAAGATGAGAAGAAAAAAAAAAGATAATGATGCAATCACACCAAATTGGTTATTATAAAAATTAATACTTTTCATCGTTATGTAACAACAAATTTAACAATACGATACAATAAAATCCGCATCAATCAAACTATTGTACTTAAAGTAACATTACATCCAAACAAGTTGTAAGACAACCACATGAGTATTCAGAGAAAAAAATAGGGAGAGTTGGAGAATATCCACTATTGATCATCATAACAAACACTTTCTTTAAAACGTCACAGGGAGTTGCCCAAATTGAAACAACATTGTTGGAATTACAGGAAGTGGAATGGGAAAAAGAAAATCAAATGGAAAAGAAAACATATGAGGCTATAGATGTAGCTTATCGCTCAGCGATCCATCTGCTATTACAATGGAAATACAAAAAATGACGGGAAAAGGAATGCATATCAACTTCGAGTATAATAAACAATAAAATAAGTCTCACGCTATACATACTATTTTTTTGATAGGTATCCTTGTTAGTTCCCTTTGCCTTCATCTTCATTCAAGATGCGATTGCGGAAATCATTAACCATGAGGGGAAGCCCTTCTCGCAATGATACTTTTGGTTCCCAGTTTAGTAGCTCCTTTGCTTTGCTAATATCTGGTTTCCTCTTGTGAGGATCATCCGCGGTGTTGGCTCTGAACTCAATCTTGGCACTAGGATCAATCACTTCTTTGACTACCTGTTTCATAAAGTATGTTAGTACTCAAAACTAGATATATATAAGTAGATTTGATGCTCTGAGATAACTATATGAAATACAACATATTAACAATTTGATTATATTTCTTTAGCAAGTAGAAAACAACTTGAATTTTGACATTAGACATTCCATCAACTATAATTTCATTTGAAGAGTCGTCTATTCGCTCATTTAGTTAATATATGACTTCCAGAAGACATCCTTTTTTTAGTCACTGTGGTGTCTGGGCAAGTTTGTGCACACCTCGACTATTTCACCGAGTACCTTCTATCTCCCACCGGCATGAATACATGGTAACTCGGCCTACGATAGCTTAGGCAAATTGGAAGAAATCGCTTAGTGCTTTTTGACTCTCCTAAGATTTGAAAGTCATCAAGCTTCGCACCCACTTCATTGACCATTATGCCACTCTGCCACTCTTGGGTGCCATAAGCATCCATATGTAGTACACTTCACGAATGTATATATAAATAATTGCAAGAGAAAAGAAAATTACATTAAATAGTGCAAATTTAATACTTCAAAACTTAGAACAAAAAAAGATACAAGATTCACTCATCTAAATAAGATTTTCAGCTTACTGTTGAACAATAACTATGAAAATAAGTATGAGAATTGAACAGGTCAAAACTGTTTATGAATGATGCGAATGACACGGAGATATTCTTCTTAAAACTGCATGTAGGAGAGAGCAAACTTTTTATTTCTCAATGAGCAATATTTACCAAAAATTGACTGGTCTGGACTCTGGAACATATTTGTAGACATGTATACATACATAAAATAACCATGACTTACCCCAGCAAGCTCCAACATAGTGAATTCTCCTGGATTTCCCAAGTTGAAAGGGCCAATATGCTCACCCTCCATGAGGGCCACCAATCCATCAACCTTTCATCAAAACAAAGTTAATTTTCTTAAATATATGCAAAACTCAATACAAAGACGCCCTATCTTATGAGTATCTACACTTTCTATAAGCATTAATCAAGTTTATACTTGTCAACATTTTCAATAATACATCAGCAATCAATTAACCTAGTCGCCCATTCTGCTCTATTTAGGTGAATTTTATTCTACTACTAAATAATTTGTCTTTTAAGAAAATCTATGGGTCTTCTAAACTAGAAGTTCTTTAAGCCTCCATTTACCATATACGCACATACAACTCCCCAATCAGAACAAAAAAGAAAAAGAAAAAAGCTTTTGACAAACATTAGAGCTAATGTAAGTGTAAGAATGAACTGATCAAAACCTAAGTTACTCGGACTCTTTGAAAGTGTTGCCGCACCCGTGTCGGATCCTCCAAAAATACACTACTTTTGAAGGATCCGACACGCACCCGACGACATTGTAGGAAAGTTCAAGTAACATAGATCAAAACTACTTGGAGTCACCTATATGAATGATTTTGTTCCAAATTATTTTTGACTTACGACTTAGCAGATCAACACTAATTTTGATCGATCATAAGCCTTTTTGAGATAAGTTCCTATCGATGTGATTTTTAGGTTTATCTCGTTCCCTTTTTGTTACATCCAGTCATATAGTTGTATCTACTGACCGAGCATATGGAGGTGTACACATGATATTAACCAAATCGTTTCGGGGCGACCTTCTCTCTCATTTTATATCACCATCTTTCGAATGTTATCATCTTTAATCTCATCCAACTTTGCAATTGCATTTCTATCTTAGATATGCTGGGATTTAGATGTCCAAAATTCACTCTCATAGCATTGCTGGCCTTTCACTTTGTTAAGTTTCTTCAGATGGCATAGTACTTCTGTAGCACTCCTCTATATACCAGTCATCTTATTTTAATTATAACAACAACTACGCCTCAGTCCCAAACAAGTTGGGGTCGGCTACATGAATCCTCATCTTTTCATTTAAGCTCATACCATATCATCATCACAATAAATAAAATAAAAGTGATAAGTACGTTATAATAATAATAATAATAATAATAATAATAAAAGTTTCATTCGAGTCTAAAACTTATCCTCAACTAGCTATCACCCTTATGGATCTTACGCGGGAAGCAACGCTGAGAAGGTTCGGGCATGTGAAGAGGAGATGCGCGGATGCCCTAGTGTGGAGGTGTGAGAGGTTGGCTATGAAGGCTTAAGGATAGGTAGAGGTAGGCCGAAGCAGCATTGGGGAGAGGTGATAAGACAGGACAGACAAAGTTGCAGCTTACCGAGGACATGGCCTTACATAGAAGGTTGTGGAGGACACCGATTAGGGTAGAAGGTTAGTAGGTAGCAGAGCGTTGTCTCGTTCATCCTTCCTTACCAGTAATCGTATTATTTCTCATGTAATTTCCTGCCCTTCGATTTCTGTTGTTATTTACCATCTCTTGTTCTTCACTTGACATACTGTTTTGTTGTAGCTACTGCTCTTTTTTCCTATGTGACCTGCTTTGTTATTGCTTTTTCTGAGCCGAGGGTCTATCGAAAACAATCTCTCTACCTCCAAGGTAGGGGTAAGGTCTGCGTACACTCTATCCACCCTAGACCCTACTTGTGGGATTTCACTGGGTATGTTGATGTTTCTTCCAGTGTCCTATCTTTATCTAAGTATGTGTTGATACCAAGCATTTGCAGGTCTTTTGACAACTTCCTTCGTGTAATTTTGGGTCTACCCCGTCCCCTTTTAACACCTTCACTCACCGTAGTTTCCCACCTACGGACGGGTGCATTTATAGGTGGATGCAAAACATGCCCAAACCATCCCAAGCGACCTTCTCGCATTTTAACTATGTGTTACATTTTTCTACTGAATGACTGAGCCTAAATGCTCAAAAGCACCAAAATCTCCTATAGTACCGCTTCACCTTTGTTTTTCTAGGAGACTAAACTTGCATTTATTTTGCCTTACTTAAATAATTTCTAGAGTGCTTCGTTATACTTCTAGCTTTTGGTTGACTCTTTCAACAAGAATACATTTTCCATTTCCTCGAAACCATGAGAAGTGGCAATAAAGGACCACAACCAATGTAAACTATTTATACTCACAAAATCCCACGCTATGCCAGCTCAGCCAGACCAACAAACTTCAGCATACATAGTTAAACAAGTCCAATTGTTAATGGAAGGCCAACAGGGTTCAAAACGTGATGTGTGCCTAATCCACACATCACATGGTGAGCTCTCACCACTAGACCAACCTCTGAGGGCTATAAGGTCAATTATATATTTATCACAAGAAAAAAAATTAGAAGGCCGCCATATAATTCCAGTCAAAGGATACTCTGTCTCATAACAACCCCTTTATATTCAGTAAGCATCATGTCATATCCGAAGCCCCCTTTTTTTTTCTTTTTTTTTTTTTTGGAGGAAGACGAAGAACATCATTAGCATCTTTCCAGACATATTTAGGACTTGGACTAATATTTCCCAAACATATGAATGCAGGCCGTAGATAATATCAGCATAGCATCAATGCCTTCTTCCAGATAAATGGAATCTTTCAGTGAATAGATCATCTCTACAACTCCACAAAGACAATAATCATATGCAATTGACAATTTACCAAAGAAACTTTTAGTTGGGTAACTGTCAAACTTAGTTAGACGAGCAGGAGATAATCCTCTTCATTTTAACTAGCAAAGTGTGTGAACAGAGCATTCAGTAAGACCACATAGCCGCTGTCCAAAAGTGTAGAATTTGTGAAAGAAGAAAAGGCTTCTTTGTATTTCAGTATGTCATTGTAGAAAGCTTTCCCTACAAAGTTCGAAATATAGGCAACATATATTTACATCTCTAAGAAATCAATTCAAGTGTCACCAGCATCCCTATACCATTAATCAAATTCATTTGAAGTGGCAAACACCATCTGCTACCCTTGACCACCTTCAACTAACATCACATCTACTGCAACCTCATGTCCTTATAAACATAAGATAAAGAAAACATGCTGAGGCAGAAACAGGGAATGAGGAAGAGAAGTCATTAAAGATGACTTACCAGATCAGAAACATATTGAAAGCTTCGTGTTTGCTTTCCATCACCATAGACTGTCATTGGTTGATTGCGAATGGCCTGCAAACATAGTTTTAGTATAACAAGAAATACAAACGGACTGTAAAAGGCAAGCTCAGGTTAAACTACATGATATTACAAGCTGAGATAACAAACCTGGGCAACGAAGTTGCTGACAACACGTCCATCATCTAGACACATACGAGGTCCATATGTATTGAAAATCCGAGCAATACGCACCTGCAAACAAAGATTCTGAGCTGTAAAATTCTAGGTAATCCATGTTGTACATGTAGAACAAGCAAGTTTCTAGTATTACCACTTAACTTAGAATCCAATATGACTTTTGCAAGTAGAAAGAGGGACAGCAAAATGTAGAATTTAAATTCAGACTGAATCTTATTGAAAATAAGGAAATGACTTGCTATTTTGTTGCTCATATTCTATGCTCTCTCATCATCATAATATTCTGGAGTTTGTAGTTTTATATTAAAACATGTAAAATGTAGGAGGCAAGACTCAAACCTTCGACTTGCACAGAGTTTGTTCAACTTCTCAAATCAAGAACTAGCAACAGAATAAGTTTCAAGTTGAACTTTCCAATTTTTCCTAGAGAAACAATAAAAGGGTAAAAAAAACAATTCACCAGTTTACATGTCTTTTCAAATAAAAAAGGATAAAAATAACAATTAATTTTGCTGGATGGACACATTGATTTTATATCATAAATGCTCCAGCAAGCAATATCACATGTTAACATACAATTCTGAACGGCGTGTAGGCAGCTTCCTAGTTTTAGAATAAGTCATTTTACCGGTACATATTACTGCCCTCCAACTTAAATTATTCATTTGAGAAGTACCATTCATCATTTACACCGTATATTTATCTTTTTCCACTTGCCATTATCTTCTCTTTTTCAAGAATGTTTCTGCTCCATCTCAAGCAGGGAATAAAATGACTCCCCTTGCTCCCCAAGTTGTAAGTACAACCTTTTCTGACATAATAAACGGGTCACTGAATCTCCTCATTATAGGTATACATAACCTCTAGTATCCAAAACCTGGTCGTCATTATGCTTTGTGGTATAAAAGCATAAAGAATAGAGGTGAAGAGGAGATAAAAACATGCATTCTACTATTCTAGTCTAGACCACCAAAATTTTCACCCTACTCTAGGGCATATTAATCGGCATAAGAAGATGATACATCAGTAACAAGTTCTCCAAAAGACACAAAAGCACTCCATTGATCTTCCCAGATCAAAGACGAAAAGTACAGTAATTCATAGTGCATTTTCTTTGTTCTCTCTCTCTTTTTTTTTTTTTTTTTTGATAACCGAGGTGTCCGGGCCAGCTTGTGCGCACCTCGACTAATTCCACGAAGTACCTGAGACCTCCCACCAGCAACTGGTACCAAGTACCTCTGTCCACTAAGGTTAGGATAGATGGTAGAAATCACGTAGTGTTTTAGTCTCTGCTGGGATTTGAACCTGACACCTCATGGTTCTCCTCCCAGTTCATTGACCACTAGTCCAGGTGCAATTCATAGTGCATTTTCACTCAGCACTCCAGCCAAAAGATGCTGCATTTAGTTTTTAAAGCACCCAAGATAATTTTGCATAGATAAGCTCCATCAGATGTTACATGTATTTTCTAAAAAGGCAAATCTTCAATACCTCGACTCCTGCACCGCGATGGTAATCCATAGTCAAGGTTTCTGCAGTCCGTTTCCCCTCGTCGTAGCAACTCCTAACACCTAGGTGTTTGAAGACGCTCAATAATCATTAAAAATAACTTTTATTATTTCAAAAAAGGAAAAAAGAAAAACAACAGGATTTGTTAGTTGTTGCACACCTATTGGATTCACATGACCCCAATACGTTTCCTTTTGAGGATGCTCAAGTGGATCACCATAAACCTCACTTGTACTGGTAAGCAAGAACCTCGCACCGATTCTCTTAGCGAGGCCCAACAGGTTAAGGGTGCCCATCACATTTGTCTTGTAATCACAGTTAAGGATCTCAAATGTATCAAAAATTCAACAAACTAATCAAAGAACTCTCATTTCCATAACATTGAACTAATTATCAAGTTAGCACAAACAAGCACAAAATAAAGTGGTATTTATTCATAAAACCAATGAATTTAAAAACAATAAGCCAAGACATGATCTACAAATTGATATAACAGTTCTGACAGGATTATACAAATTCAATAACCAAATCAAAGAACACTCATTCCATTAACATTAAACTAAGTATCATATAGACACACACATAAACAAAAACTAAAAGATATGTTTATACATAAATCTGATGAAATAATATATCAAAAGGATATAATAGTTTTGACAGGATTATACTTGTAATGAACAGGAGAAGCAGGACAAGCCAAATGATAAATCATATCCACTTCCAACAAAATAGGTTCAACAACATCATGTCTAATTAACTCAAATCTTGGATTCCCAAAATGATGTTTCACATTTTCTTTCCTTCCAGTAAAAAAATTATCAATAACAATAACATCATCACCTCTTTTAATTAACTTATCAACTAAATGAGACCCCACAAATCCAGCACCACCAGTTACAACAATTCTCATTCTTTTCCTCATAATACCAGCTGGGATCCTCCCAGTATTACCAAAGTTGAAAACTTTATTATCATTATAATTAGATATTGTTGATAAAGATTCATGATTTAGTGAATTATATGATCTTGGTATTGATGAATTGTGTGAAAGAGTTGGTTGGATTATGAAAAAAGTGGAACCAATTAAAATGCCAATGAGAATGAATAAAAGTCTTTGTTCTTTAAGGAGATAATTGATGGATCTTGGTAGAGATCTTGTTGTGTGTTTGAGTGTCTTTGGTGAGTATGGTGTGTTCATTTGGTGAGAATTTGGTGTTTCTTCATCTCTTCTACTTGACTGTTTGTGCAATTTCATTGCTTTTTTTTTTTTTTCAAATCAAGAATGATAAAAAATGGAGATTTGGGATTTGTAACTGAAGTTTTTTTTTTTTTTTTTTTGTGTGTGTGTGTGTGATTTTTTGGGAGAGTTTTTAAGGTGAAAGAATTTTTTGGTTATTTTTATTAATATAAGAAGATGGAAATGATGTTGAAGTAAGAAGTGTACCTGGTGTTCAGTGTACCATTCATGGGAGACTGAGAGAGATGAATGATTAAATGGGCTGGGCTCCAACATGGGTTAAGTGTAGGCCCAATTGGGTAGATTAGTTATGTTGATTTTGACTCAGTACCTTCTTTGGGCCCAACTAACTTGGAGTCTGGATCGAAAAATCCTACTTTGATAAAGCGCTTCCTAACAAAGAGGACTTCATTTTCATGGCTCGAACCTGAAAATTTTGATTAAGAATGGAGGGGGGACTTATCACCCTACCATAATCTAATTAATTTTACGCAAATGTCCCTTTTTTAGGCCACTATAAGAGTTTTTGTTTTTAAAAATAGTGCAAATGTAGCCTAACGAAGAATTGCATGGTTTTCCCTTCAAACTCTAGGCATAACTTGTGTAATATTATGATACCAAAATATAAACTTATGCCCGCAAAAAAATCCTTAGGGCTCAACTAATCCAGAGTCGTGTCAAAACTCTTAATTTTGGAGTAAAGCGCTTCCTACAAAAGGCACATGGTTCTCGCTATAATTTGGTTGATTTATGCAAATGTCCCTCTTTTAGGTCACCATTTAGATTTTGTCACTATTTTTAAAATTAGTGCAAATGTAGCCCTTTAAAAATTACTCTTCTGGACAACTATTTGTTCATATATTCCTCAACTTTAAAGACAAAACATTATATTTTCATCTAACTTTTGTAATAATTCTGAAAATTTTATATTATAATTTAACATTTTTTCTTGAGATTTTTAGTTTAAAAATAAAATAAAATTAGACTACAATCTAAAAAGTTCATAAGCTGCAGCATAAAAGGAAGTATAACCGACGAAAATTTCACCCATAATCTTCGGTGGCAGATGATGTTAGAAATAGAGATGGGCCTCAGAAGCCTCCTTAGGTCATTTGGGTTGTTTTGATTATTTGGACCAGCTGGCACCAGCTGTAACCCGGCCCACTTGTGTTTATTGTTGATATACATATTATATATACTCAATGTATTTGTACAGAGAACACTTTTGTCAATTTCAATACAGAAATAAAATCTCTTTTCTCTCTCTAGAACATTCTTATGAACTAGGGTTTCAATCTCAGTTTATTTCAAATTCTTCCGCATTTCTTTAAGTTTTCATGGTATCAGAGCATAGATCCTAAGTGATCTTTTCATTCTCTATCGAGCGGTGTTACCCTCGATCTGTTCTTTTGGAAATATATTTTTTTTACTCGATTTGTATCGTGTTTTTTTTTTTTTTACGATTCAAGCACAGATCTTGAAAGATCTCGTCATTTCTAGTTGAGCTGTGTTAACCCTGATCTATTTCGTTGAAGTTTGATTTCTGTCCTGATTTGTTGAAATTTGGGGACTGTTTTGGTTTGATTTGTTCGAATTATAGTGGGTATTGTTGGGATTTGAATTGCTCGTTGACGTTTGTACCGGTTTGGTTGAGTTTTGGTGAACTTCGGTTTGTTCGTTTCATTCGAGTTATGGTGTATTTGTTTGAGTGGTACTGTAAAGTGTTTCCTCAATTCAGCTCGTTTTCTAGATGAAAAGACTCTGCTTCTTCGAGTTTTAAAGAATGACGGTAAACTCTACTGTATCTTGAAATTAGGATTTCTGTTTAGTTGATTCATTGCTTGGAAATCATGGGTTCAAACGCCCAAACTCAAATTACTAATACTCATCCACTATACCTCCATCCTTCTGACTACCCGGGAATGACTCTTGTAACTACTCCATTCAATGGGACTGGTTATGGGAGTTGGAGGAGAGGAATGTTAATTTCCTTATCTACTAAAAGAAAGTTAGGTTTTATAAATGAAAAAGTAGTTAAACCTGTTGAGACTGACCCTACTTATGATAATTGGGTGATGTGTAATGACATGGTAATTGCATGGATTCTTAATAGTCTAGATAAAGAAATTGCTGAAACTGTGATTCACACTGAGACTGCTGGAGGTATATGGAAAGAAATTGAAAAGAGGTATGGTCAGGCTAGTGGAACTAAAGTGTTTCAATTACTTAAAGATATATCTTCTATCTCTCAAGTATCATCTAGCATAGCCTCTTATTTTAACAGAAATAAGAAAATGTGGGATGAGTTGACTATCTCTATTATATATCCACCTTGCACCTGTGACTGCAAGGAAGAATGGGTTAAGCTAGAAGAAGAGCAAAGAGTTCATCAGTTCCTTGCTGGGTTGAATGAGTCTTACGGTGGTATTAGGATAAATATTTTGATGATAAAGCCACTTTCTGATTTAGATAGTGTGTACTCCATGCTCATCCATGATGAACAACAGTCTGAACTTCAGGCTTCCTTACCTTCCTTTGCTTCTGAGTCTGCTTCTTTCTCTGTTAGGGCCCAAAGATACCCCCAAAAGGTTAACTTTGATAAACGACCAAACTTTCCCACAAACAACATGTCCAACAATAATTCTGCTTTGTTATGTAAATATTGCAAGAAATCAGGACACCTTATTGGAAAATGTTTCAAACTCCATGGTTATCCACCTGATTATCAATTCTCCAAAGGCAAGAAGGGTTCTGCTGCTTGTGTTCAAGGCATAGAATCCTCCTCTCCTGTTAGTTCCTCTAGTTCTAGTCAAAATATGCCTACTCCAAAGTCAGAGGATCTTTTCCATGGGTTCAGCAAGGAGCAACATGAACACCTTATCACTCTTTTGCATCAGCATAAGTTGCAGGACACTGGTCTCTGTGCCTCTGCTAACTTTGCAGGTGTGACTCCTATAACTACTCCTGCTGCTTATAATATTTGTTGCTTCTTTGCATGTCATCTTTCTCAAATGTATGATAACCCTTGGATTTTAGACTCTGGAGCAACCAATCATATGACTCCTCACAAAAATCTTCTTATCAACATCAAACCCCTTACTATGCCTTATCTCATTTCCTTACCTAATGGATACAAAGTAAAGGTTACATGTACAAGATCATTGCCTTTATATTTAGATATGGTACTTCATCATGTTCTTTTAGTTCCTAGTTTCCAATATAATCTCATATCCTTACACAAATTACTTCTCCAATTTGATTGCACTGCTTACATCAGTGCTACTTCTTGTGTTTTGCAGGGCCATTCTCTGAAGAGGCCACTGGAAGTTGATAAACTTTCCAATGGACTCTATGTCCTTCAATTGAATGGTTCTTCCTCATGCAATGCTACTATCATCTCTAGTTCTGATAATTCTCCTGTTTTTATTGCAAATGATTCTGTTGATCCTGTTGTTTCTATTCCTGCTCCTTGTAATATAGCATGTCCTTTAGTTGATTCTTCTGTCCCTTGAAATGTAGCCAATATTTCTTCAGCTTCTTCCAATGTTTCAGTGTTGTTTCCCCTGTACTTGTTGTTGATAATAAGACTGTTTCAGATTCTGATTGTTTGCATGTATTTGCTGATGCTCCTCTGTCTCCTTTCATTACTTTTGATGGGCCAATTAGTGCTGATTTAGCTTGGCATCAGAGACTTGGCCATATGCCATTTTCCAAAATGAAATCCATACCAGTACTTAAATTTATCCTACTTTCTAAACAATCTTTCCACTGTAATGTTTGTCCTTTAGCTAAGTAACAGAGGCTACCCTTCTCTGATAGTACTATCCACTCTACAACACCTTTCCAACTTATACATATTGATCTTTGGGGACCCTATCACACCCAAACATATAATGGGTTTAAATATTTTCTAACCATTGTAGATGACTACACTAGATGTACTTGGACCTACTTATTATCCACTAAATCCAATGCTTTCACTCTTATTCAGACCTTTTTTTTCTTTGTTCAAACTCAGCTTCATGTGTTTATCCAAGCTGTAAGATCTGATAATGCCTTTGAATTAAGATCCAGTAATGAGGCCATTCAATTTTTCTCCACTCATGGCATTTTTCATCAGACTTCCTGCCCCCACACTCCTCAACAAAATGGAGTGGTGGAAAGGAAGCACAAACACTTACTTGAAACTTCAAGGGCACTTCTTTTCCAGTCTAAACTACCAGTTAAATATTGGGGTGAATGTGTCCTAGCTGCTACTTATCTTATTAATAGGTTCCCCTCCCCACTTCTTCATCATAAAACTCCTTTTGAACTATTGTATGGTTCTGTTCCTGCTTATAACCACCTTAAGAGTTTTGGTTGTCTCTGTTTTGCCACTGTTCCAATCACACAAAGAGACAAATTTAAATCTAGATCCTTGACTTGTGTTTTCATTGGATATTGTCTTGGGAAAAAAGGCTACAAACTCCTCTCCTTATCAAATCATAAATTTCTCTTTTCAAGAGATGTTGTTTTTAATGAATATGTGTTCCTCTATGCCACTCCTCGCTCTGTTCCTCTTTTATCTTCTACTTCACCCCTACACACTTCTGATTCTTCTTTTGATCCACCTCCTATCAACTCCTCTGATCCACCTCCTAGAAGATCTTCTAGGGCTATTGCTTCACCCACATATCTCCATGATTATGTTTGCTTCTTTGTCTCTCCTCTTAAGGCTGGTTCTACATCTGCTGAAGTGGCCCTGCTAGAACCTCAATACTACCAACAAGCTTTTGGTCACCCTGCTTGGCAGGCTGCTATGTTAAAAGAATTCCAAGCCCTTGAGTCCAATCACACTTGGGACATTGTCCCTTTACCTTCTGGAAAAAGAGTCATTCCATCTAAATGGGTGTATAAGATTAAACAAAGGGTTGATGGTTCTATAGAAAGGTATAAAGCTAGGTTGGTAATTCGTGGGGACAGCCAACAGGAGGGGGTGGATTATAATGAAACCTTTTCTCTTGTTGTCAAGATGACTACAATTAAGTGTTTGTTGGTTGTTGCTGTTAAGAAGAATTGGAAAGTTTTTCAACTTGATGTCAATAATCCTTCCTCCATGGTGATCTCCTGGAGGAAGTATACATGAAAATCCCCCAAGGTCTGGTTGTTCCTTCATCTGATTCTAGCCCCCTTGTGTGCAAATTAAGAAAATCCCTCTATGGTCTCAAACAGGCCTCTAGACAGTGGTATGCTAAATTGTCTGAAGCACTGATTTCTAGAGGCTTCAATCCTAGCTTGAATGATTACTCACTATTCAGGAAAGTTTCTGGTTCTTCCATCACCATTGTAGTTGTGTATGTTGATGATATCTTATTAGTTGGTGATAATACTTCAGAAATGTCCTCTCTCAAACAGTTCTTTGATGATGCTTTCAAAATCAAGGATTTGGGTGAAGCTCATTACTTCTTTGGCCTTGAGATCATTAAACAGTCTAAAGGCTTCCTTGTCATTCAACGAAAGTTCACATCTGACCTGCTCTCTGAATTCGACTGCTCAAATGTCACTCCAGTTATCAGTCCTTTGGAATTAAATGCCAAGTTATCATCAGATTCTGGAGAGCTTTGTCCTGATCCCAGTTTATATAGAAAACTTGTGGGGAAACTTAATTTTCTTCAACATACTAGGCCGGATATTTCATTTGCTGTCCAACATCTCAGCCAATTTTTGCATTCCCCTCGACTAACTCATTTAGAGGTTGGTGTGCATGTGCTTCGATACTTAGCAGGTTCTCTTGGCCTTGGTATATTCCTCAATGATTCCGCATATTTTTCCTTGTATGGTTTTTGTGATTCAGACTAGGCAGGTTGTCCTCAGAATCGTCGATCTATCACTGGGTTTTATTTGCTGTTGGGAGGTTCTCCTGTTTCATGGAAGTGCAAGAAGCAACCTACAATTGCTCTCTCTTCAGCTGAAGCTGAGTATAGGGCACTTAGAAAAATAGTGGCAGAAATTTCTTAGTTGGGTCGATTACTTGCTGAATTTGGTTTGACTGACTTGTCTCCTGTTGAAGTGTTTTGTGATAATTAGGCTGCGTTGCACATTGCCAAGAATCCCGTGTTCCACGAGCGTACAAAACACATTGAAATCGACTGCTATTTTATCCGGGAAAAGCTTCATGAGGGTCTGATATCCTTGCAATATGTTCCCACAACCCTTCAATTGGCAGATGTATTAACCAAACCACTGACTGGTGTGCAACACAAGACTTTATTGTCCAAGCTGGGACTTGGGTCCAGCTTAAGGGGGGATGTTAGAAATAGAGATGGGCCTCAGAAGCCTCCTTAGGTCATTTGAGCTGTTTTGATTATTTGGACCAGCTGGCACCAGCTGTAACCTGACCCACTTGTGTTTATTGTTGATGTACATATTATATATACTCAATGTATTTGTAGAGAGAACACTTTTGCCAATTTCAATACAGAAATAAAATCTCTTTTCGCTCTCTAGAACATTCTTATGAACTAGGGTTTTTTTCTTATGAACTAGGGTTTCAATCTCAGTTTATTTCAAATTCTTCTGCATTTCTTTAAGTTTTCAGATGAGTTGCTACATCTTTATCTATTTAATCAACATTAAGCATCGATCAACTCAATTGTACTGTAATAGTTGAGCTAGTTAATTTTGTTTTAAGTAATTACTTGCACCAAGAGTAAGATAACTTTTCGGAAAGTACTATTCTTAACACTACTTTAAATATAAACTGTCCAACGTTCTACATGGATTTATAATTTGTTTGGCCAATTTTTTCAGACTTACTGTTTAACAATATTCATTTATCGATGATTGTATTTAACATTAGCTAGCAATTTATAAATACCAGGAAGTGGAAACCATCAAACCTCCTTTGCTTCTTCCTAAAGACAAAATAATAAAACAAAAATCAATGTGAAAAAAGCCTTAGAGCTCGTTTATATTGGCTTATAAGTTGGTCAAACTAGCTTATAAGCCATTTTAAACTTATTTGAGTGTTTGGCAAAAATAGAAAACGGCTTAAATTAAGTTAAAAAGTGCTTAAAATAAGCCAAAACCAAGAAGTTGCTCAACCACCCCCCCCCCCCCCCCCCCCCCCCTTTTTTTTTTTTTGGTTTTGCTTAAAAGTCATTTTGATTTGACCAACAACTTTATCCTTTTATCTCTTATATTTTCTGTTAATTCCAACAACTTTATCCTTTTATCTCTTATATTTTCTGTTAATTCCAATACTATCATTACTTCTAAAAACCCTTTAAACACTTTTATCCAAACACATAACTGCTTAATTATAAAATAACTTTCAGTACTTAAAAGTACTTTAAACACTTATGCTTAAAAGCCACTTTTTTTTAGCTAATCCAAACGGGTTCTTACTTGCATATTAAGCTTAGAGCTTTAATAATGATTATAGTGAACTGATTTTGGCCTTTGCCTTTAACCATTGGAAAGGATTATTTAGAGCCCGTTTGGATTGGCTTATAAGTTGCTTATAAGCTGTTTTCAGCTTTTTTGAGTGTTTGGCTGGCCAGCTTAAAGTCATTTTGTGCTTAAAATAAGCTCAAAAAAATAATTGAGCTCATTTGACTTAGCTTATCTAAAGCAGCTTATAAGCTAAAAAAAAAAGTTAGACTACCCAACTTATTTTTTTTAGCTTATAAGCATAAAAGCCCATCCAAAAAGGCTCTTAATTTAGAGCCTAGTTTGAATAGTATTATTTACAAATATTGAAAGAAAAGGAGATAATAAAGTTTAAAAAAAAGCAACGACCACAGTGGGAGTCGAACCCACGACCTTCTGATCCGAAGTCAGACGCGCTAATCCACTGCGCTATGCGGTCCTTCGTGTTATTGTCCTACCTTGTATCTCACTTAAAGTAAATCTGATGAAAAAAGGTGAAAATAGTCCCTAATGTTTTTATATTAGCGGTTCGGTTGATCGGTTATTAGTTTGGAAACATGCAAAACCAATAAGTAAACCAATAAGATAATTGTTTTCGATTAATTGGTAAGCGATTCTTAACGGTTCGATTTTCGATTTAACTGATAAGAAAATGCTGCTCTCATTTTTTCTCTCTCTTGTTTTCATTTGTTCTTAATATAAAATTGATACATTCACTGAATTCTAAGTGCAGGGTCCTACTTGAATTGATAATAGCAAGATTTTTTTTTTTTTAAAAAAAATCATATAGTTTCCAGGACTTGATAGACATTTCTTCTCACCAAACCCAAAAATAAAAGACTCAGATTCTTAAAAATGTCATGATCTATCAGAATTTCAAAAATATGAGGCCAAGGTTCAAATTGAGAGTCTTATCTTCCCTTTCAATATTTGCTCAAGAAGGAAAAAATAAAGCCACTATTATATAATTAAGGATAAAAAGGTAAGTTTAATATGATTTTATTGGGTTATCAGTTTAACCATTAACTAAAATCTAAAAATTAGAAATTGTACAAATAGTCCAATATAAAGTTTTACTAAATTGTTAAAAAGTTGTTAACCCAATAACCTGATACTGATGAACCAATCGCATTTTTTCGATTCGATTTATCGGTTAAACTGATTTTTGCACAACCCCTAATAAGTGGTAGGTAGACTTTTAGTCCTGGTGGATGAAATATGTTAACAACATAACCGGAGGGAATAAAAGGCCTCAAACCTGATATCTGAGGTGAGGCACAGGGTGGTCTTGTCACTTTATGTTTCGGAGTCAATTGATCTCTCGATCAAGTTCAAACTAGAAATATCTTAAGAGAAGAAGAAAAATCCCTTGGATTCGAGGCGAAACCCCTCTCCACAGTCAAGTGGCTTTCCAATTCAAGTCATCTCTAAGCCGTCGTCCAGAGGGGATTCTTCTTTATTTGCTCTTTCTTTATGGTGCAAGCACATACCCGGATCAACATGCTTCTTCCCAGCCCCCGACTGGGGCCTCGGCAAGCGGTGTCATCCGACACCACTTCGTCGGAAAGTTTTATTAAATAGACATAATAAAAATATGAAAAATAAAAATAAGTAAATATAACATAAAATGACATAGCTTCAGGCTAATCATCAAGTGCTTCATTTACCTAATTTAGGTTTGAGGATTCCAACCTCAATATCTAGTTTTGAAATTCTTTTTGAACTTTAACTGTTAAAAAGAAAGAAAAAAAAATATAGATATTTGTAAAGCTTTGATTCAGTAACCTATGGAGTATACATCGTCTTAATCACTATATCAAAGTTCGTAAAATAGAAACTATTATGCATGAACATTAACAAATAAAAGTTAGATGAGGCGACTTATAGTAAATATTCGTGAATTGTGTTTTATGAATATGATCTGAATAGCAATTTTTTTTCTCAAATATAATGTCGTTACAATGATTTTTTCACTTGTTCACTTCTTTTAAAATTTACATTGCTCGCTAAAAACCCTGTATATATCATTGAACTTAACATGACCCATATTTTGGGAGACAACCTTTTCAGAAATAAAAATGAACAATCCAATACGGTTAACATTCCACACATACCATACTCTCTCTTAACCTATACAGTTCTTTTTTTTTTTTTTTGGCAAAACAAATTTTCAAATTACTATCTCTGGTTTAGTTTGTTTCCTGATCCAGTGTTTATCTTATGTGTTTAAGAGGTCGCCTTATTAAATCAAAAGGCGAAAGAAATATAAAAAGGAGTTCAATAATAATTTTCGTAGATAATAAGCAAAGAGTCGTTGAGTTTATTCCAAGAAAAGTTACTCATGATGAAATTCCGTTTATAAACCTCCTATCCCCGATAACGATGTTTTACTGGTAACACCTCTTGATTAAGACAACTAATTAATTAAACAGACTTATTATGCTTACCAATATTTGCATTATTTGTTAATGTTCATAAGTAATCATAACATACAGTTTAATATATAATAATTCGCTTTCCAACAGATTTGAGATATACGTCGGTTTATTTGATTGGACTTCCTAACAACTAAAAGAGGTGGCATGTAATGAGGAGAAAAATTCAAATCGATAGACGATCGAGTGAGCTCTCATCTCATGTAAAAGTCCACCAGTTAAATTAATTTTTCAAACCACCATCCACTAGTGAATTGGCTAATATGTGTTGACATGTCTAGAAGAAGAAAAAGACGAAAATTAGAGTTATAGTCTCAAGTTGATTGGAGACCTTATAATTAGGCAATATTTACGTCATCAGCTAGAGCCTGTTTGGATGGGCTTATGCCTATAAGCTGCAAACAGCTTATAAGCTAAAAAAATAAGTTGGGTAGTCTAACTTATTTTTTTTGGCTTATAAGCTGTTTTCAGCTTATAAGCTGCTTTAGATAAGTTAAGTCAAATGGGCCTAATTATTTTTTTGAGCTTATTTTAAGCACAAAATGACTTTAAGCTGGTCAGCCAAACACTCAAAAAAGCTGAAAACAGCTTATAAGCAACTTTTAAGCAACTTATAAGTCAATCCAAACGGGCTCCTAGTTGCTAAGTTTTGGGATTCATTTTTAGACCCAAAATTTATCTTTTTCACGTGTATCAGAAATAGACTTATTAATATTATTGTTGTTTGCCTACAGGGCCGGCCCAAGGCCAAAGCCACTAACTAAGGCAATGGCTTTGGGCCCCCATTTTTTTTATTAAGTTTCATGCTAATTTATTTAAAAAATTATTGTGACTTATGGTACTTTTATGTAACTTCTAACTATGTAAATTATTTTTTAAAAAACTTAAAGATTGTATGTCTGAATTCACGATAAAATAAAGAAATTAGACTATTGAAATTCAAATCGTGTCACAAAAATTGAGACAAGAGGGAGTGCAAAATATCTATAAAAGAAAAAAAGAGAAGAAATTTTTTTAGTCGCGTGATTGATTAGCTATATTGTCAGTTCAATATTTTTCGAATTAATTAATTTGATTTTTTTTAGCAACTTTGCATTGTGCTTGACGATTATAAAACAATAATTAATGACTTCGCATCTTAAAAAACTAGAAAAGTAGACTTTAAATAAAAATATATATGTCGATCTTTCTCTTTAAAAATAAAATAAAATAAAATTAGGGTCTCCTTCTAAAGTTTGGCTTTAGGCCCCCAATCTTGTTGAGACGACCCTGTTTGCCTAGTGTTAAGCCCTTATCTTATATTGTACGGAAATCTGCCGGATATTCAATATTGGGCGTTAGATAGGTGTTATAGTCTCATATCGGTTAAGATTATAGTTATTATTTTCTTATATGTTATCTTGCAATTTTCACCTAACGAGCCACGAGCAAATTTCAAAGTTGAAATAGATCCAAAGTTCATCTTTTTGGACAGTTAAAACTGGGAGTATGAACGCTAATGGGAAAAGACAGAAAGAAAAAGAAGAATATAAATGTATTTTCAAGAAAACGAAAGATGTAGCACATTGATCCGGAAATCTCTGTTGTTATAATTAACCACATACAGACAATGATATATATTGTACTTTGATGTTTGAACATATTGTAACCAGTAAATAATTCTACAATGGTCCAATGTTTTCTTAAATTTTAACCAGTCATTTTCTATATTTTTGTGGTTTATATTTCGTGTATCACTTGGTTTCTCCTTGCTTATTTTCAAGAGTTTTGAAAATCTAGCTAAGCTGTAAAATTTTCCAAAGTAGCTGTTCAATAGCGGAACTTACGTTCCCATGGATTCTTATATATTTTAATAAGGAAATCAAACACAATAATTTTCTGCAAGAAATTAAAGATCAAAATGTATCCAAAAATTGAGTGCATTCTTGGAGGTTTCTTGGGGAGGGGTTGAAATATGGCATCACTAAAATAATTAAAAGAGAAAATATTAAAAATAGTTATAGGACCCAGAATCTAATTTCTTAGTGGAAAAGGTGAAATCTACTCGCACATGATATTTACACTAAATAATTACGATTAAGTGATCTAGTAATGAAAACATATGATTAAGTGGAAGAAGTCTATGAAAAAATACATGTCATGTAACGATTAATTTAATATAAGCACTGAGTGCGAGTAAATTTTCACCGTTTGCTTATGATCGTGTAACACCCCGTAAACTTGAACTAGGTGTGAATATGTAATAATAGGCTTAATACCCAGATGGACCCTTAAACTTGACATGTTTTGTAAGATAGGCATATAAACTTATAAGGTGACCAGATAGACACTTAAACTTACTCAAAGTGTATTTTTCAAGTTTTTCAGTTGTTTTGAAAACAAAAACTATATTTTTCAAACACTCACAATTTTCATGGCCAAACAAGCCCTAAATATATCACAAAATATTTTTTTTAAAATGCAAAAATAAGGCAAATGCATATACATGAGACTATAAATGTGCACTTAAACCAATAAATACTCGCTAATCGCAATTTTGCAGCTTTCAATTAACTCGGATTTTTTTTTACACTTGAATAATTAAAAAATAATAACTTTAACCAATAAAAATCCTTAAAAAAAGAAATTTCAAATTAAGAAATTTCTTTTTTTTAAGGATTTTCTTCTCGGCTTTACAATTTTCTTAATTTGAAATTTCTTTTACACTTGAAATACTGAACTTAGAAATTTCTTAATTTGAAATTTCTTTTTTTAAGGATTTTTATTGGTTAAAGTTATTGTTTTTTAATTATTCAAGTGTAAAAAAAAATCCAAGTTAATTGAAAGCTGCAAAATTGCGATTAGCGAGTATTTATTGGTTTAAGTGCACATTTATAGTCTCATGTATATGCGTTTGCCTTATTTTTGCATTTTAAAAAAAATATTTTGTGATATATTTAGGGCTTGTTTGGCCATGAAAATTGTGAGTGTTTGAAAAATATAGTTTTTGTTTTCAAAACAACTGAAAAACTTGAAAAATACACTTTGAGTAAGTTTAAGTGTCTATCTGGTCACCTTATAAGTTTATATGCCTATCTTACAAAACATGCCAAGTTTAAGGGTCCATCTAGGTATTAAGCCATATTTTATCTATATGAATCCATTCTTGATGAATTCGGGTGGAAGATGGTCGTTTTGAAGTCAAACCAACTAGTGAAGTTCTTAAGGGCTCTTAAATTCGCCTAAGTTTTGATAGTTCTGTCTTCTGGGCGATTTTCATGAAACTGTGTTGCGAATTTGGAAAAACTTCCTTGATGAAAGTTGTAGATCTTTGAAATATCTTTCCAACGGTAGGTCGCCCAGCCCAAACAAAGCTGCGTACAAAGAGTTATGCCCGTTTTACTGAAGCCTGTCTTCGTTGGAAATTCTGCCTGTGTTACGGTGAGACGTTACGGACCGTAACACGTGTTACGGGCCGTAACATGAACCGTAACGTCTCAAAAATTTCCAGAAACTCTCTGGAAATTTCCACTAAGGGACGGTCCAAAGGACGGTCCGTAACACGAAGGACGGTCCGTCCTTCAGAGGCGTCCTTTGGCCCATTTTCACCAGAAAAATATAAATAGGACACTTGTTTTGTTTATTCCTCCACTTCCTAAACAACCCTAAGGACGAAAATCATTACCCCAAGTCTTCAAATCAAAGGTAAGGGCATCCTTAACATTACTAATTCATTCTAACATCGAACCCATGATTCTTAACATGAATTTTGTGACCAAAACCTAGGGTTTGCAACATAATTCTTCCCAAAGTGATTCAAGCTAGGGTTTGGGTGTTCTTCATTAGAAAAGTGATTCGTTAAACCTTGTTTAACAAATTAAGGTATGTCTCTTTTGAAAATCTTATTTTGGAATGCATGACTTCTTTTCTTGAAAGTTCTTTATTGAATAAAAAGGGTGAACTTCTCATACAAAACCCTAATGTATGGCTCTTTAAAAATAAAATCCTTTTTGAATATAAAGGTGATTTGTATGTCTATATTTCAAAATTCATCTTTTCAACTATGTCTACTTGTGAAGTACGTTTAAATTGTGAAAGCATGAATTGTACTTGAGAATCCTTCCTTGATTGTTTGTATAAGTTATAACTCTTGTTTGGTGGAACTTATTCTGGAATTAAAGATGATTTCTTTTAGACAAGGTCATGCGTGTGTAGGTTCAAGCCCGCATCGAACCTTATACAAACCATACTACTTTGTGAAACTCGCTTTTTCCATTATTGGATGATTGAACTTATTCGGTTGGACCTTAAACTTGTTTTGTTATTGAATGGGTTTCTTGAACTTGAAATTGAATAAGAGATTTGAGTAAGATTCTAAATCAGTTATGACTTGAAATGCCTCAATTTTGAGATGATGACGTGAGAAGTGAGATTCGGCTCTAAGCCATGATTGATAATTTGGTAATATGACATGATTTGTATTTTGTTTGTGTTTGGGCCTGTATGGGCGAGCTGTGTCAGTCCAGAGGACGATTGACCTCCGTTGCTTCCTAGCGCGGAGTATCTATTGCTGTGTTAGTCCAGAGGACGATTAGCCTCCGTATCTTCCTAGCCCGGAGTATTTATGGCTGTGCTAGTCCAGAGGACGATTAGCCTCTGTTGCTTCCTAGCCCGGAGTATCTATTGCTGTGCTAGTACAGAGGACGATTAGCCTTCGTATCTTCCTAGACCGGAGTATCTATGGCTGTGCTAGTCCAGATGACGATTAGCCTCCGTTGCTTCCTAGCCCGGAGTATCTATTGCTGTGCTAGTCCAGAGGACGATTAGCCTCCGTGGTGTCCTATCCCGGAGTATCGATTGATTGATTAGTTTGCCTATGAGTGGCTTGTTTCGTATCTGTTGCCTGTGAGTGGCTTGTGGTGATATTGAATTCGTAAGTGAAATGCTTGACATGGTAAATGGTAAGAAGTTAAGTTAATATGTCTTTCGTTGTTGGATTCTTTCATGACTCTTTAATGTTGCTGACTTACATTATTCCTGGGTTTGAATCGTGATTTTCATTAATATCATTTTATTAATTTTATTCATCATATCTTGTTTATAACTATTGCCCCTTAGACACTCACTGAGTACGAAGTACTCAGGCATACCATTGTTGTTATTGATGGTATGTTAGGTAACGGAGAAGAGCAGGTTCTTAACACTTCAGGCGCATAGAAAGGACTTACTGTTGCTGCTGATTTGGTGAGCCCACACGTTCATTCGTGGGACACCCTATTTATTTGTTTGTTCATTATTAGTTTTCCGGGCTGCGTCCCAATGAGTCAAACTACTATTCCTTTATCTTAGGAGCTCCATAGTATACGTTCTTGTGGGTAGTTGTTGAGTTATTGATTAACTCTCGGGCACGTTATTACGTTTGACTAAGTATTGGATGAATAAAGACTTCCGCTGATTTAATTCATATATTCATGATTTGTTATACTTATTTTATAAACTGTTGGAGGCGAATATTGAACCTGGCGGGTTCAAGTGTCATTATTGCACGGATTAGGTTCTTCCAATGTTGTTCATGACGTCGGATGCCGGTCACATCTAGGGTGGGGTTTTGGGGCGTGACAGATCTCGATAAAGCTACTCAGATCCCAGACAGCTCCTCTCGCCGTAGAAGAGTAGATAATGATTGTTTATACCAAAATAAACCATTATCTTGGTTCATTAAAAATTGGACATGTAAGAAATTTTGTTGTTGAGCTACCTACTTACTTAATTGCGAACTACTAAACCCAAGTTTCAAGAAATTAATATCGTTTACCAAGAAAGAAAAAATAGTACTTTTGAAAGTAGCTATTTAGAAATAAATGGAATGTTTTATACTTCAGGAACAAGCATAAAGGCTTGCAAGAAATGTTGTTGTTTATATATTATAGGCGTTTTTACACAAATAGCCGGCTGAATTTAGAGTTTACTTTTTCTAACTAATATACATAAATTACACATTAAATATACAAAATTATAAACATATTATATATTCATTAGCTAATTAGATTAATTTTTCTTCTAATTGATAAGGCGTCCCAGTCTAATATAGTTATATATATAGTACTTCTTATGGTCATCAATCGCATATGCCGCAACGGATTCTTTTATTTTTACCGCAAGTTCACTTAAAATATTCCCCGTAGAGGGGCATTGGACATTATTTCCCATTTCCAAAAGTATAAGGTACCACTTAGTAGATTGGATTATTATATATGGTATTGAGACATCAACGAAAATGATACAAAGTCAATTTGTAAGAATTATATATGGTCTATATTTGTCAAATCTTGGAGTAGATTGGATTGTTATGTAATGCATGTTTCTCTTTTATCAAGCAAGATGAAATTTGATCAGACATTTTATAACGTAAACTTTCACCATTTTGAAATAAGAGAACTTGCAATTCACGTAGATACACATGTTACATTACACGTGTCACAATCCAAGCCCATGACACCTATTGTCTACTTTGCTTTAGGCCCGCATTGATTTGTATTTCAGTCTACGGTACATTGAGCCCCAAAAGTGCGTACCATGTGAACTTGAGTTTTGCCTTATAAAACTCTTCGCTTTCCTCCCTCATTTCGATATGGAATTCACCTAAGGTGTCATGTGTACCTTATAATCTTTATAAGCTTACCAGCCTAGTCCTTCTTGACCCACGCCCTCCTTCAGGCGCGTCACAACAATACAACATGCATGTTTAGATTCTAGAAAAGATATTGAGATTAACGAAAGACAACTTTTAAGTTATGTGTATACAGAGGATTTGTTATTTATGTCTCGAATAGAACTTTTTTAGAAGTTAGAACATAAATTAAACTGTTGTTCATGTGAACTGAGCTTTTTATGGAATTTACGTTTGTAATCATTTCGACAATATTCCACTTTTAGAGTTTGGAAAAGAAGAAGAGTCTACGTACACCTCGTATGTGTGTTCATTTCAAGTCTTAAATTAAGTCCATGGCCTATTTTGGGTGCTCAAATATATATAATTGCGTGCTGTATTTTCCTCTCTCTATTAAGTATGTTTTAAGCAACATATGAATCAAATTTATCTAAGTCTACAAATGCATGCATTTAATTATCCGATTCCTCAAATGCAGCGCATGTTCACATTATAATAATTTGCATTAGTGTGTACTCCCTCCGTCTCAAAATATTTTTCGCATTTTTCATTTACACCCCCATTAAGAATTAAAGCATTTATAAGGATGACATTTTGACTATTTTACCCTCTTAACATATTTCATCATGTTCTCTCTCCTGAATAAATATTTACTCCATTAATGATGAAACATCATAAGTGTTGGTATGTGAACTCACAAAATCAGCTCATTAATGTAATTAATACAAGGGTAAAATGGAAAAAAGCTACTTGGTTTTGTCTTGGTGAAATAAACGACAAATATTTTTAATAAGGACGACAAATATTTTGAGACGGAGGGAGTACAATTTAGGATTTAAGGGTAAGTGATCTGCTTCAGAATGTCCAAAAGATATATGGTCGACTTACTAAAAGCAACCATAAAGTAACATATATATTCAGAAGTTTCGTATTAAGTAGGTGTTTGGACAAAAAAAAAAGTAATACTTGAAAAAAAATTGTATTTGGAATTGTTTTGAAAAAGGCTATTGAAAAGTTGAAGTTGTTTTGGACATGCATTTAACTTGAAAAAAGGTAATGTGAGTGGGGAAAATTTCACTTGAAAAGCTGGTGAATTTTTTATTTTTTTTTAAACTTGAAACTCATCTTCAATTTCTTTTTTAAAAATAATCCAATAATATAACCAAACGTTTCATTGATATGTAAATGATTTAATTCAAGAGTTAGTGTGAAAAGCCTCAGAAGGTACGAACTTGGATTATGATATACAGATTCAAGAGGGTAAATGTTTCATTGATATGTAAATGATTTATGCAAAAGGTTAAAGACTTAGGCCTCATTTGTTTTCATTAAGATTAAGACGTCTGAATCTGAATGCACATCTGAAAAATTAAAATGTTGTCTCTAGGTCTGAACACTGAATGATTAAGACTGTTTGTTTTTCAATATCTGAATGTGCATAATGTATTTGTTTAAACATAATAAATATACAATTCAAATTAAAAAGTAACTAAATAGTAGAAAATAAATACAAATTTAATAAAAAAATATTATTTGATAAAAAAAATGAAACATTTATGTTCACTAGTGATGGTGGAGATACTTTGTAGTCATGGTGGGTGGTGAGTGGGGGTGGAGGGGTGAGTGGGTGGTGGGTAGTGGGGGTGGGGTTGGTGGGGAGCGAGGGTAAGGTTGGTGGTGGGAGGTGGGGGTAGTGAGGAGTGGGGGTGGGTGGTGTGGGGTATGGGTTGGTAAGGAGTGGGGGTGGGATTGGTGGTGGGGGTAGTGGGAAGTGGGGGTGGGGTTGGTGGTGTGGGTAGTAGGGAGTAGGGGTGGGTGGTGTGGGGTAGGGGTTGGTGGTAGGGAGTGGGTGGGATTAGGGTTGGTGGTGGGGTGCGGGGTTAGAGTGGAGAATGGGTGGGTGGTGGGGTGGGGTTGAGGTGGATGAGTGGGGTTGGAGTAGAGAGTGGGTGGGAGTGGGGTGGAGGGTTAGGGTTGGGGTTGAAGCTAGTGAAAAAAAATTCCATACAAAAATACCTCTTAATGATATTAAGACTTGGTTCAAGATCTTAATGATTAAGACCTATTCAGACCCAATAAGTGCTTAGATCTTAATGCAAACAAATGCACTTAATGACTTAAGGTCTGAACCATTCAGATTCAGACCTCGAATAAGTGCAAACAAATGAGGCCTTAATCTACACTTTTGTCAAATCAGCTTTCGGATTTGTTTGACTTATTGGTACGTTATATCAAAGTAACAACTTAAGTCTATGGTACATAATGTCCGCTGTCGATGTTCGTACGGAATTGTTTTTCGGGCTGTGTCACATGGAGTCTTAAAAGCGTGTTTACCATGTAAATTTGATGTATGTCTTATGAAATTCTTTACTTTCCTCTCCCATTCCGATTAATGTATGAGATCCGTCTAAGGTATCATGCACACCTTATTTTAGCAGCTTGCCAGCCTAGAAGTCTGCTAGTCCTACAGGAAGAGATAGGATATTGAGATCATTCAAATTCTCTTTGTCAAAAAATTATATTATATACGTAAAATCAGAATTATATATATAATGATGAATTCTCTTGACTTCTATGTATATTTACTTATTTATATTTCGAATCCCTTAGTGAAAGTCCTGCTTGGCCCACCCTCCGCCGGAGGCGTCACAAATCACAATCAGACTTCCCAAGTTTCCAATGAGTTGTGGCGAGGGCCAACCTTAGTACTTGGGAGTCTAAACAAAAAAGAAAGGTTTTATGTGAACAAGTATTTTGACTTTACATTGATAGTAAATTATGTCCACAATCCACTTTTAGGGAATCAAAGAAAAATAGACGAGTCTACATACTCCTTTAATCATTTGCAAGTCTTGCAAGTCCATGGTCGGTAGTTGGGTGCTCAAATATAACTGTTTTGTAATCTTTTCATCTCCGACGTTCCTTTTTAAAAAAATAAAATAATATAAGAGACACATATAGGCATATATAGTCGACAAAAGCTAATTTCGGATTGAGTGTAATCAAATGACTTTTTCAATTTTCATATATATATGAGCTGAGTTTGAACTACAACTTGGACCAAGTTTTCTAGGTCTTAATGCATGAAGTGGTATGATTCCACAAAGACTGCATGTTCACATTATCCTTATCTATGAGGAATTAGGATTAAAGGGGTGATATCTGCTTATTCAGAATGTTAAAAGTATATATACAATATGCTCAACTTGCTCCATTTTAAGTTACAAGTAGCATTAAAATAACATAAATCTTCATAATTAAGGTATATAACTTATCCTTTAATTTATGGAGATGACTCACATCTCTTTTCTATTGCTATATATAAAATCAGCCAGCTTTTCTGGAATGAAGATCAGAAAAACACGGCTTCAAAGACACTGAAAAGAAATGGAGGACAGAATAAAGTAATAAAAGAACAAAGATTTAAGAAGGGGACAAATTAAATAAACAAAGAGAACACGAGAACAGATATATTCTATGAAAAAAGTTACGAGAATATATAAATAGTTTCATCTACGGAAAACTATTCTTATCATAGATTTTAATGTTCTCAACGTCATAGAACGGCAAAATACCCGGAATTTCATTTAATACATATATATATTCTCTTAGATTTTTTTTGCAATACTCAATATCTTGCTTTGATTTAGAGTTGTTTCACTAATTCTACAATTGAAAGTTGAACATGACTAATTGCCTCTTAAGAATAAGATTATATAAAGAATAGAACAATCAAAATTTTATCATCTATATTTATTTGGTTTGATTGTTAAGTTTCTAATTGTTAACTTTTTTGGGCAATTCGCAGGAATGCTCTTATTTTGGGGTGGTCTTTAATTTCTGCCTTTCGTTAGAACTCCTTGGTTTCGGGTTTGAACCCCCGCTCAGTTAAAAATTTTAAAAAATTTCGCAAGGCAGAATTTGGATTCGCAAGACATGCAAAACTCTACCTTAAGGCAGAATTCTGCCTCTCCAATATATTTTGGATGGAACAAGAGGAGATCACACTTTAATTTGTATCGCTCCTAGCTTGCCTGCAGAAGCCAATGTTGTAGTTCAGCTTAAATCCACATTAACCCATAGTACAAACTTCCCCACTGCTTAAGATTTATAATGATCAGTGGCTAATGATCAAATTGATATCTTACAACTTCTAATTAAATTGACATTCATGAGCGCTCTGCCTTAAGACAGAGTTTTGAAGGCAAAATTCTGCCTTGCGAATCCAAAACTCTGCCTTGCGAATCCAAAATTCTGCCTTGCGAAATTCCTTTCTTTTTTTACTGAGCTGGGGTTTGAATCCAGAACAGACGAAGGACAAAAATTAAAGACCACCAATTTGAGGGACAGAAATTAAAGACCACCGCAAAAGAAGGCCAATCCGCGCAAAAAAATGACTTTCTTTCGCCAATGAATTCTTGAAGGTGACATAATAGAAAATGCCTTAAATAGTCAATTAAAAAGGTAAAAAATAGTATGATAAGATTATCAACCCACGACATGTTGGGTGTGCGAACAAAGTACCACATTGGTAGCTGCAAAGAAAAAGGAGCTACTTATAAGGAGTTGGATACTCTTAATGATGTGAGGCCTTTTGGGGAAAACCGTGCGGGCTTGGCCCAAAGCGAAAAATATCACATCATGTTAAGAGTATCTTTGAGCCGTTTTATCCCAACAACTGGTATCAGAGCCAATGGTTTGGCGGGACGAGCATGAAGATGGGGGAGTGTGGCGTGGGCTCCGGATTATTGCCTTTGCCTGTCTATGGGCCGGTTTACAACCGTTACCCGTAGCTTTGAAGACGCATACACAGCCTTTGGGCTTCGTGATCGTAAATACTCTGACAGTGTGGGTGGCACACATACATGTTTTATCTCTGATCCGTGGTATGGTAATGAGCCACGTGAAACTTAGTTCGAGGGGGAGATTGTTGGGTGTGTAAACAAAGTACCACATTGGTAGCTGCAAAGAAAAAGGAGCTATTTATAAGGAGTTGAATACTCTTAATGATGTGAGACCTTTTGAGGAAAACCGTGCGGGCTTGGCCCAAAGCGGACAATATCACATCATGTTAAGAGTATCTTTGAGCCGTTTTAGCCCAACGCAACAAACCAAAAAGACCCTTAAGGACAAAGGTTAGTTTTCTTTTCTCCCACTCCTAACATATAAAAACTATTGAAAGAAAAAATAAACTAAAATAAAATAAAATAATTACGTAATAAAGCGAAACAACTGAGAAAACTTCAGTAAATACTAACTAATATGGTGGCTGATAAGCAAGGCGCTGGTAAAAAAGATGAGATTAGCGATTTTATATGAATTTTGTGCTTTCACTTTCCACATGACATCAAGCTTTTGGGTCCTATTTCTTGAACAGTACTCTCTCCGGATCAAAAAAGCGTGTCCACCTAGCCTTTTTTTTTGGGTCAAAAAGCGTGTCCACTTATCAAATCCAGAAAGAATTAATCTTATTTTTCTAGATTTGTCCCTATTAAGTGTTATGTGATCAAATCTCAATACATATTTAATTAGGGGCAGTTTAGTCAAATTACCTATTTTTGTCTAGGAGTTAATATTTTCTTAAGGAGCGTGCAAATGGGTAAGTGGACATTTTTTTTAATCCGGAGGGAGTACAATATTATACACTTAGCTTAGGAAAGTCAAGTAATAATGATGATATATTGAAAATTCTTACACAATTTTGGTTTCTTAATCCTTCATGCTCGCTGGTTTAATTGTTAAGAGTCTGTCGTCTAATGGATTCTTGAAAAAGACATGTTTGGACTATCGAGCTAGGTATAATAATTTTTGCGACGGAAAATGCATTAGTAATCGACCAGAGAAGTAGAAAGTAATACGATGACATCAACCTAAAATTATAGGATTTGACCCGTGGAAACGGAGAACTCATGGTAGCGCGTTTTCCCAATTTGTTGAAAATAGTTTTTGGATCGGGTTCACTAATAAGAGGTGCTAATTAGACCATTAGCGTATTAGCTTGTCCTCCTCCTAAATCCTAGCTATTAAATAACGTACGGCTAGGCTTGCAAAAAATGTTCTAGACCGTGGAAAAAGGTAATTCATGCACTTAGTGAGGATTTCCGATGACCGGTGAAGAGTTTTGATTGTTGTAGATCCGCTTCGCTATGAAGAAACTCGATAGTAAGTTGCCTAACTAGTATTTACAAGCTTAAATACTACACTCTTTTATGAATTTCACGCGATGCAAATCTAAATTAATCGTACAAATGGATTTCATATATCAAATAGTTATACTAAAAAAACCTTCCCAAACCTAAAAACCCTTAAAGATATGTTAGTTCGCTTTCGTCCCACACTACCACTGCAAATTAAAGGCTGCAAAGTTAAATTGAAAAAATTAAATTAAATAGCGAAATGAAACCACAGAGAAAATGTCTGGAAATTATTAACTAGAACTAGAATGGGTAAGGTTAAATTAGATGAGATATGTAAGTGATTTCATGTGAATCTTGTGCTTACACTTTCCATGACACACCAATGCTCAGGGTCCACAAGTACATACAAGCCAGATCGAATAATCTTGTACCAATACTTTCCCAAAAAAGATTTCAAGTCTTTTTTTAAAGAGAAAAATATTATAGATAATTAATATGCATCATATATTACAATAGTCATTAACCCTTTGTTTTGATGGTTGTTTCCCGTGGTTCATTAATGTACAGTATGGTATCGTAAAATATTATGTTGTATTGTATTGTACTGTATTAATGAACACAATGTTTGGATAGACTGTATGGTTTTTTGTGGTTTAATAATATTTGAATTGTTTGGTTTAACTGTATGATACTGTATAATAACTTGTAAGTTTACTAAAATAACCTTAACTCTTAATTAGAAATAAATTTATATATATTAATAAAACTCAGGTAAAGAATAAAATAGCACTACAAGAAAAACTATATTTGGCAACGATTTTTTTTGTTTGTTGCCATAGATTGATTATTGTTGCAAAAAGTACTTTTGACAAAAAAAAATAATATTTTGTTGCATGAACTTTTCCCAACGGCTGTTATTGCAACAACGTGCAACATTTTTTTTTTGTTGCCAAAAGTACTTTTTGCAACAATAATCAATACTATGACGACAAAATTAAATTCTTTGGCAACAAAAAATCATTTGCCAACAATAAAACTAAGTTGTTGCCAAATATAAAAAAATTTGTTGCGATTTCTATACTTTCTTGTAGTTGTTATACCCCGTATATTTATTCGTCGGATTATTCGCAAGCAAACCTACTCAAGGTAAAGCCAGAATTGTTTTTCGGACAAGAAATAGAAACCTTTAATTTTCAAGTTTAATTATTACATAAATTGTTTATAAATTTTACTTAGTGTATAAATATTAATGGAGATTAGGGATTAATTAACCATGATTAGATTATTAAGTAGGGATTAAGAATTAATTATTCACTAAATATTACACTAGTGGTCGTGTGGGCCACACCCATGACATGGCAAAATTTGATTGGCTCTAGCCTTGAGTGGGACACTTGTCATTCCCTAAGGCATCATATAAATATCAAAGTGGATGACTAATGAATTCATTTCATCATCTTCACAATATAGAAAACTTAGAGATAGAGAGAGGAGCTCTCAAACCTAAAGAGAGAGAGAAGGTCACGACTGCACTGTTCACGCCGCACTGTTCACGCCGCCACTGTTCACGGCCAGCCTTGTTAAAAAAAAATTGATTAAATCTCCAAGGTGATTTAAATGTCCCAAGGAAGCAACAAGTTAGGATTTAAATTGAAGAAAGAAGAGGCGGTGCAATTGGTGCAAGCGAATGTAGAATTTGCTCCGATTAAATTAAGGTAAAATCTTCTCACTTTATGGTATAGTTGGATTAATGGTGTGGTAATGGAAAGATTAAAATTGTATGAAGTGGAATTGGAAGTAAGAAAATTGCATGATTAAGTGTTGGTGTTGAAATGGACAGAATTGAAGTTGTTTAAGTTAGAAATTGGTTTGATTGTGGTTGTTGTTATTATTGTTGTGAATTATGTGTTAAAAGTAAAAGGTTATGTATGTTGATGTTGAATTATAAATTGAGCCGTGTAAGGGGGGTGTTTTGAGTAAGAATGATGAATTGATTTTAGTAGCATTATAGAGGAATTAAATGGTTAGATTTAAAGTTGTGTTGTTTTATGGACATGTTGTTATCCTTGCTGAATTGAAAGGATTGAGGGTATGATTATGTTCATATGATTATTGTTGTTGTTATCATGGATTATGTGATGAGAATGAAGGAATTTAATAGTTAGAGTTGGAGTTAAATTTGTTGTGGGTTGTTGTAGGGATTATAATGATAATAATGTGGTTTACTTGCATATGGATAGATGATGTAGTTGTGGTGTAGCTGCTGTAGTATTTCATTAAATTTGCTGAAAAGATTGCATGAAATAATGTATAAGTAGTGTATGTGGGCTGTTTGGTGTATTGTAGGTGTTCGGTAGAATTTCGGGCATCTTTATGTTATAGTTGGGGGCTGTTTTGATATGTTGTTGTTCTTGTTGAATTAAAAAGAATTGAAGATATGGTTGTGCATATATATTGTTGTTGGTATTTCTGTGTCAACAGGAGAGTAATTGGAAATTCGGGATAGGCGAATATATAGGGGAGGTGCTGCCCGAATTTCGTCAAGTCTTTAGATAATAGAAAGCCTTAAAACGAAAATATGTGAACTAACGGATAAGTTCTATAAGGAATGGGCTATGGAATTGTGAACCAGAAAATGTAGTTACTAACGACAACGTTACTTTATATAAATAGGCTAAAAGAGCGATGAGGCGAAAAGGATTCGTGAATAAGCGCTAAAGGTATGTTAAGGCTATTCCTTCTTTCATTTTGGCATGATCCTTGTTGTTATTCATTCTATAAGTACTCCATATGATTCCATTCTTAGACGAGTAAGGTCTAAATGTTTCTTGTGATGGTTTATTGATATTGTACTCCTATTCTGTTCCGAAGGGAACACCCATAAGGTGCCAGTTGAGATGTGTATAAGGTTTTACTAATGATTTCGAGGAAATTAGTTTTATACTAAAGGAAACATAAAGTTAGATTTTCAAAACCACTCCGAAGGGGGTGCGATATTTTACTATTTAGATTTTCAAAACCACTCCAAAGGGGGTGCGAGATTTTACGATTTCATTTCATTTACGACTTATGTTTACATTCCACGCCATTATTATTATTGAGCCGGAAGCGGCTGCCCGAAGGGGCCATTATTATTATTGAGCCGGAAGCGGCTGCCCGAAGGGGCCATCATTATTATTAAGCCGGAAGCGGCTGCCCGAAGGGGCTATCATTACTATGCCGGAAGCGGCCGTCCGAAGGGACTATTTTGATACTAGCCGGAAGCGGCTGTCCAAAGGGACCATTTTATTAATATGTCGGAAGCGGCATGTGTGTTAGATTGCATTAATTACTTAAAGAATGTGTGCTAGATTGCATTATTTACTTAAAGATTGTTTTGGAGACTTCGTGTATATGTTTATGTTTCTTCCAGCGAAGGCTGCAGGTATTGAGTTAGATTGTGATTTCTTCTCTCCTAAATCAAATTATGATTATGATTTGTTACCACCTTACATACTTAGTACATTGTCCGTGCTGACGTCCTTTTGCCTGGGGACGCTGCGTTCATGCCCGCAGCCCCAGATTGTTTGGCAGGTTAAGTATATAGCTAGGATGCTTGGACGTCAGCTGGGATTGGCAAGTTCCACCTCATTCGGGAGCTGTGCTGAGTCATGTATAGATACGTATGATTACGGGTATGTCAGGGCCCTGTCCTGACTCATAGTGTTCAGTTTACTCCTTAGAGACTTCTGCAGACAGTGTCCTGTGGTATGTTTGTCGAGATGTCGACAAAGTGATATCAGTTGAGTCATTTATGGATTTTAAAAGAGTATGTATTTTTGATGATTTAGATTGGTCTAAAGTACTTATTGATTGAAGTTTTTCATAATCTGTATAAAGGTAATGACCTCTATTTGGAAGAGTTTCATGTTTTTAAAAGTTTTTGAAATGACAGGTTTTAATAGAGCGAATGTCTAAGGGTTCGCTCGACTCTGATGAGAGTCGGGTGCCCGTCATGCCCTATCAAGATGAGGGTGTGACAGTAGTGTAGGAACTTTAAAAAATAAGTAGGTAGTGGGTTGGGGGGGGGGGGGGGGGTGGAGGGATGCGTGGTGTGAGGTGGGTGGTTGTGGGATGAGGGTGGAGGTAGTGGGTGGTAGGGTGGGGGTGAGTGGTTATGGGGGTGGGGTTGTGGTTGGGGTTAGTGGAGGGGTGGGTGGTGTGAGGTGGGTGGTTGTGGGATGAGGGTGGGGGTGAGTTGTTGTAGGGTGGGGTTGGGCGGTGGTGAGGCGTAGTGGGTGGTGGTTGGGGTGGTGGGGGTGGGTGGCAGAGGAGTGGGGTAGTTGGGGGCGGGGGTGGGTGGTAGGGCAAGAGTGGGGTGGGGGTGAGTGGTACGTAGGGGTGGGGTGGGGTGGATGGTGGAGGGTGGGGTATAATAGAGAAATGAAATACGTAACCACGGAAAAACCATCAAATCCGTGGTTACAAAAATTAGGACTTTTCATGGTTATATAACCATGGAATAAACCACCGGTTTACAACACCATACCATATAATTTTAAGAACAATGAAAACAAACATAATTTCATAGAAAACCATACATTAATGAACCATGGGAAACCACTGTCCAAACAGGGGGTAAGTGCTACTAATTTTGTTTGCATTCTAATAAACGTATTTATCGTACTTCAAACTGCCTTAAATAGCTAGGTAAATATTTGTTACGGTCCAAACTCATAACACGTATTGTCCGCTTTGGCCTAATAAGCCTCATATAAATTTGAGCAAACTTACTCAAATGACTACCTTATTGTAGCTTTTTACCATTTGTAGCTATCCTTTTAAATATTACCATTTGTAGCTATCCTTTTAAATATTACCATTTGTAGCTACATTTTGACAAAATAGTATATGTTTTCGCGAGTATTTGTTGCCAACAAATATATGAGAACACGGTAAAAAAAAAGGATCCTTGATTTTAGCCTTTAACGGTGGAGCTATTAAATTAGATATTAATATACTTTTTTTGATGTATTTTAGTGATTGTTTTTTGCTATAATGTATTTTCGTGTCTTTTTTTTTAAAATATATTTCAGTGGTTTTTTTTTGATGTATTTTACTGTTTTTTTTTTGTTTTTTGTTTTTGATGTACTTCAGTGACTTTTTTTGATGTATTTCAAATACATTGTGTACATTCGAACTACATATGAAGCCAAATATATTCAAATTTGCGTGTATTTTAATGGATTTCAACAAATACATTCAGATACAAGATAAAAAAATTCAAATACATGACAAATACATTAAAAAACAGTGTGTTTGGCTATTAACAAAATGCACTAAAAAATACAAAGACAAATACATTCTAAAACAGTGTATTTGTGAGATGTAGATTTTGAATGTATTTGTATTTGGCTTTTAAAAATACACACCGCCAGATCTGAGACACTACCACCACCAAAAACCCTAATCTCTCCACTACTACCAAAAACCCTAATCTTTCCACCACCAACAAAACCCTAATCTCTCCACCTCCACGTTATCTTCTCCGCCGCCATCTCAAAATCAGTGCCATTGCTGCCACCACCACCAATACACACGGCCAGATCTGTGCCATCGCCTCACCGGATAGAGTGAAAAGAGAGTGAGTGAGAGAGAGAGAGAGAGAGAGAGAGAGAGAGAGAGAGGTGAGCACAGAGGGAGAGGAAGAAGAGAGAGAGAGTGGGGCAGCGCGACCATGGTAAGCCATTCAAGTGGGCCGGGCTAGCCCGAACCCGGCCCGGCCCAGACCCACTAAAAGGTGTAAGGGCCTGGGCTAGGTGGGATTTATTAGGGGGCTGGGCCGGACAAGGTGGACAGCCTATTAGCCTGGCCCACCAGTAGCCCTGGTGATGGCCCACCGGGGCACCGGCCCGACCCACTTCAAAAAAAAAAAAAAAGAGATAAGTACTACATTTATTACTAATAATAAGTATTTTAAAAACATTGTATCCCAATAAATTAGGAGTCTCTTTTTACGGAGCATTTTAGTTTTCTTTAAAATTGTATTTTAAAGCTAGACAATTTTGTTTTCTCAACAAATATACCTTTGATACATTTCAGTATATAGTATATATTAGATTGTGATAGTTTTATATAAAAGTAAAATTTCATTAGCATGTCATATATACTGTGAATATGTAGATTATATCAAATATAATACTCCCTCCGTTTCAATTTACGTGAACCTATTTCTTTATTAGTCAGTGATAAAAAGAATGACCCCTTTCTATATTTGGAAACAATTTACCTTTATGCAATGATTTATAGCCACACAAAATATATGTGACTCATTGAGCACCACAAGTTTCAAAGTCTTCTCTTCTTTCTTAAATTTTGTGTCCAGTCAAATAGACATATCAACATCTACATAAATAATTTAAAATAAAACTTAAAACTTAAATTGATAACGTTGCAAATTCAAAACATACAAACTTGAATGGCGAAATATTGCAAATCAAAAGTTCAAAACATATAAATAAACCCCTCACCCCCCCTAATAGGCTAGTACCCGACGCTCCGGACTTGTGGAGATATATGTCACCACAATATTGACATTTAACATGTTCCTCATTTACTCGCTCAAAATGCATCCACACCGCACTTGAGGTTGATCTTCGAACTCGAGGAGAAGGTGAAGGTGAAGTAATGTACACTAGTTGAATAGCAAATTTAGATAAAGAGAGAATTGTGGAAGAATAGTGTGAAAATGAAGAAGAATGGAAGGGTATATATAGTTTGAAAATATGACCAAAGTGCAGTTATTCATAAATTTAGGGGTTCAAATAAAATTAGTAACGACTAATTTTTTAAATTTACAACGGCTAGCTTTTTGAATTTGACGACGAGTAAACTTTTTTTTAATTTAGCAATTTTATCATTAGTTGTAAATGTTAATTTTATTATTAGTAGTAAATGTAAATGTCTATTTTTGTATTAGAACTTTAAAAAAAAAAAAGGCCCGACCCACTAACTATAACCCAGCCCGCCCTGGTTAGCCTGAGGTGTAGGCCCTATCCGGGGTTGGGCCGGACACCCTTTTCCCTCTCCAAGCCCGGCCCGGCCCCTTGTGGCCCACGTTTAAATGGCCCGGCCCGGTCCGGCCCACTTGACAGCCCTAGGCCACGGTGGTGGTGGTTGAAAGAAGGGGAGAGAGATTTTTTAGGGTTTTGAGAAATGAAAAATCTGAAATGGGTAGTGATTGAGAAAAAAGAAAGATATATGTGTTTGGGTATGTATTTTTGATATAGCTACCATTTGTAATTTAGAAAAGTTAATTAGCTACTAAATATAATTAAATAAAAGGGTAGTTAATATTAATAATTAGGTCTTAAAAGAAGCTACAATGAGTAAAAATTTCATAAATTTATCCTTTAGGCTACACCATTATCGAGCTCAAAAGCATGTAAACTCGTATCATGCTTGATGAAACTCTTCACTTTCCTCTTTCATTACAATAGTCGAATTTGCCTAAGGTATCATATGCACCCGATCTTCTTCAGAAGTTTGCCAGCCTGACAAATTGTTAGTCCTTCTCAGTGACCTCAGCCAACCCTCCATCACCCCTGTTTGCTGGATGAAACCACCACTAATGATTTTCAAACTTAATACCGACGGCAGCTCAATGAGCAGAGCCAACAAAGCAGGTGGAGGGGGCATTCTCAGAGATCATCATGGGAACCTGATTATGGCCTTCACTGTCTCTATGAATTTCTGCTCTAACAACATGGCTGAAACTCAAGCAGCTAATTGTGGGCTGAAATGGTGTCAACAGAACAATATTCAACCTCTTATTCTTGAGATGGACTCCAAGATAGTGGTGGATATGATTAATGGTACAAGCAAACCAACCTGGAAGCTTCAACATTGGATTGCCGAGATTCAGGATAAAGCAAAGGCTCTTAAAGCTAAGGTGATCCACTGCTATAGAGAGGCCAACTTAGCCACATCAGATTCCTTGGTTAAGTTTGGGGCCATCCTTCTTAACTCCCTACCTCCGCTAGGGGAAATTACTCCATGGAGAAAGCTGGACTGGTTAACTTCAGGATCAGGACTAATAAGAAAGGAATTGGCTAAGGTTTTTGAGCTTCTAAGGATTCTGCTTGAGGAATCCTTTGTTGGTCAGATGACCTTTTTTGCGAGCGGATTAGAGGAGGGAAACCCCCTCCATGCTTCTATCATGTATAGCACATAATTTACAGGAGGTATTGGCATTAAGTCCTCCTCTGTGTATGTTTTATGAATAAATATATGATAGATGGACTTATTTAAAAAAAAAAATGCACGACACATAAGTATGTTAGAGTGCTTCAGAATCCATGCAAACTAACCACGCTAAAGGGTATGACAAGATAGATGATAGGTCTTAAATTCGAACGTTCTTAATGATTTTTTTTATTTTATTAGAGAGCGCTTCTCCCTTAATAAACTTCACGCAATGCGAATTGGTTATCTGAACGCTTTTGCCTACCATAAGAAAAGAACAACAAAGTATACTAATCATTCTCTCTCTCTCCTCCTTCCAATCTTCCCTACCCAATTTGCATTTCTTTATACTAAAACTACGGACAAAAGAGAAGAGAAGAATCACATAAAAATGATATTTTACTCAAAAATTTCCAAGTTGGTAGTCAAAAAAGATGTGTTCTCCTAACATCTGGTATAACGAATTTTGCTACTATTCATAAGATAAGCATCTTTTCTTAATGCCTAATTATTTGTAACTTTTGTTTTTCTTAGATGTCGGCTTACGTCGGAACAGAAACTGCTACGACTTTTTAATATTAAAAAACAAATATATAAGACTGAAGAAAATTCGTTGTAATTCTACGCCCCAAGCTCCCAACACCATGATAAGTAATCATTTTTCTTTTTGTGGTTTTCAATAATTAGCCTTGTTTATAGTATCAACTTTGTTCACCTTTTTCATATTTTATCATATTTTATCTTTATTCCAATTTATTTGGCACGTCATGCTTCTGACTTGACCAATTTTCTTATAAGCGAAATAAGGCTAGGCTACATTAATTTAGTTACTAAATAAAATTTAGAAATTCAGAACCTACGAAAAAATGGAAAAAAGAATACATTTAAAGATGGTAAATACTTACATGCACCAAGTATTTACATTAAATTATGTGAATTTACTATAGTTAAGTTAAGTGATTAAATGAGGTGAGACTAATGCATCTTCATTAATCATGGTTAATAAGTGCCAAAAGATTCTGTGCAAATATTTACGTACTCCCTCCATTCCATAATAAGTGATTTTCAAGGATGGTTATCATCTTTCTTTTGTAATAGAGGTTAGGCACTAAGTCCACCTTTTTATGCCTTGGCTTGGTGGAATAAAAGCACACCCAACCTTCGTGGGTGACTATATTTAAAAAAAAAAAATAGAAATTTACTTCAGATGGACCAATTTCGGATTGAGTGTATATTAATTGAATTATTCTTTCAGTTTTCATTGTTTATGACGTGTTTGAAGCAGAACTCGAGCCAAGTTTTCTAAGTCTATATTTGCATGAAGTGATTTGATTCCTCAAATGCAGAGTATATGTTCACATTACTTATCCTTATCTCTGAGGAATATTTATTATGATCTGCTTATTCGGAATGTTCAAAGAAATGCTCAACTTGCTCTTTTCAATTTGTTAATTAGCTAAAGTAACATAAAAATTCAGCGTTTCAGATTAAGATAATGGAAGTTACCCATTAGGGCGCTAGCCAAAAATATTTACATCCATTAGCTAATATTTTGCCGGCTATTTGTTGTGAGCGGCTATTTAAGTTAATTTCCCTTAAGATAATTTATATATTAATTTCTGGAGATTTCACTGGGTATGTTGTTGTTGTTGTTGTTGTAATTTCTGGAGATTATAGCGCATACTCCCAGCGTCTCAATTTAAGTATCTTACTTTTCTTTTTGGTCTGTTCTAGAAAGAGTACTTTTTTTATATTTAGTAAGTTGACAATTCAAACATGGTACATGACAAGTTTAAAAACCACAAGATCAAAAGATATTTTAGTACATTTTACACATCTTTAATTTAATTTAGAACCACAAGATTCAAAAATCTCTTTTTATTACTTAAACTTTGTGTCCAGTCAAACTAATTAAGACACTTAAATTGGAATGGAGGGAGTATCTTTTTTCTTACGCAATAAACTGCTTAAGTAGAACATATAAAACAGCCAAATTTTCAGTCCAGAAGAACACGGTTTCGAAGACAATGAAAAGAAAGGGCCGAATAAAGCAATAAACTAAAAAGGATGGAGGACTAGGTTGGTTGGTAATGAGACCTACAAAGGACATTTTCTCTGGCCAAATAAAGAAAAAAAAACTTATGAGAATAGTTAAATCAACAAAACATTATTTTTACGTAATAGTATTAGAGTATCATTGATAACAAGAATCTCTACAATGTAGAACGGCAAAACACTTAGAATTTTATTCGATAAAGAAATTATGTTGTAATTAAATCAAGATTACTAATTCAATGTTATTTAGGATTTAATATTTGGTATTTCTTTAATTTATATCTAGTTAGAATTTGTTTGTCTAGTTCATATTGGAATGAGTTTTCTAGTCCTAGTCTATGCTGGTTTTCTAGTATTATAATAGGGATGCTCTGTCACATATTTTCATTGTAGTGAGATTCAAGAGTTTTGAGTTATTAAGTAAATTCTCCTACCTTCTTTCTCTAGTTTGATAAATTTCTTTTATATAGCCATTATTGAGTCTTTCACTTGTGCTTATATTGTTCCTTTGAGTATTTTTATTTTCTTCAAATTGGTATCAGAGTATGTGTGAGATCTGATCAAAACCTCGTGTGAGATCCGGCACAAATAAAAAAAAATATGGATATTCCATATTTAGCAAATTGTCCCGTTTTTGTGTTTGATGGCAAAAATAATTTTGGGAGATGGTATCAACAGATGAAGAATTTATTCAATGTTGTTGGACTATGGTCCATTATTGATACAGGGTTCATGGAAACCTCAGAAGGCACAATATTGACTGGTGAAGAAGCTAAAGAATTGGAGAAAAATAGACAATTGGATTATAAGGCACGTTTCTACCTTGACATTAAGGTCGAATTGCATGTATACAATAAGTTTTTACATGCAAAGGAGGCTTGAAAGTTTTTGGTGAATTCACATCGAGGTTCCGCAGACGTAAGGAAAGTCAAATTGCAAGAGCTTAGAAGACAGTACGAGTTGGCCCAAGGGAAACCAACAGAGTCTGCCAAAGAATTCTTTACAAGAGTTATTAATATTGTCAATGATATGACGACTAATGGAAAAGCATTAGACCAAGTTAAAGTTGCTAAAACAATATTGTGGTCCTTGAGTAGAAAATTTCACACTAAGAAGACGGACCTTAAGGCCACCAAAGATCTTAGCACTTTGGCACTTGATGATTTAGAAGGTGAATTGGTGACGTATGAGATGTTCCCGAATCAACAAACAACTGAAACAGTTGACGAGGAGTTGCGAGCAAAGGTGAATCAACCTAAAAAAAAAAAAAAGAAACATCAAATCTGGCTGAAACATCAAAGAGGTCCCACTTTCAGAGGTAGACGACGGGGTGGTAGCGATGATTATCGAGGCCATGGTAGAGGTAATTTTTCCTATCAACAGAGAAATGATAATAATTTCACGAGGGAATAACAGAGTGATTAAAATTTTCAAAGACATGATAAATCAAATGTTCAGTGTTATAACTGTGAAAAATATGGACATTATCAATGTGATTGTTGGTACAATGAATCTGAAAATAGGGAAGATCATGCAAAGATGGCTAGAAATTATGCAGATAAACAAGAGACATTATTGTTTTCTAGCTCAGTGACTGAAGAAAATAAAGGGAATGAATGGTTTATTGATTTTGGTTATGGAAATCATATGTCTGGAAATAAGGAATCATTTGTTGATCTGGATGAACCACTTAAAGCTACAATAAGACTTCTCAATAATGCAAAGGTGCCTGTTGTTGGAAGGGGAAAAATTCCAATTACTTCGAACAATGGATCTTCTCATTTTATATCTGAGGTATATTATGTTCCGAGTCTTCATCACAATTTATTGAGTTTGGGGCAACTAACAGAAAAAGGTTATGATTTGCGTTTTTGTGTACTGAATGGGAACTATCAGTGATGATAAAATAGGACTCATTGCAATAATAAAGATGAATAATAGTCGATTATGGCCTCTTTATCTAAATAGTGGTGATTTACATTGCTTTAGTTCTGCGAATTGTGATGATACTTGGTTGTGTCATCTACGCTTTGGGCATCTGAATTTTGGGAGTTTGAATTTTCTTGCAAGAAAGAATTTGATTGATGGTTTACCTTTTATTGATTTTCCTAACATTTTTTATGAAGTTGGATTAATTAGCAGATTTATGGAGTCGCCTCGTCAATCACACTTGCAAGCAACTAAGAGAATTTTGAGATATGTTCAAGGTACATACTCTGATGGCATATTTTAATCAAAGACTAATGATATTAATCTTGTTGGATTTACAGACAGTGATTGAGCTGGTGATATGATGCAAAGAAAAAGTATTTATGAATATGCATTTTATTTGGGGTATGGTGTGTTTTTATGGTCTTAAAAAAAGCAACAAGTTGTTGTTTTGTCAACGGCTGAAGCAGACATGGCCGCAACAAATAGTGCTACACAAACATTATGGTTGAGAAGGATACTTGCATTTCTTCAACCTAAGTAAGATAATTTTACAAAAATAATTTGTGATAACAAGTCTGCGATTTAGTTAACAAAGAATCCAGTTTTTCATGGCCACTTCAAACACATTGATATTAATATCACTTCATTTGTGATTTGGTTCAAGATAAGGAAATATTGTTGATTATTACAAGACTGAAGAACAAGTTGCTTATGTTGTCATAAGCCACTAAAACTGGAGTTACTCATAAAGTTGAAAAGATGCTATGCATGATTATGGATATTGAAGACGCAATCAATTTTGAGCGATTATTCGAGATTGCATATTTTGAGAAGCATGGAAAATTATTTGTTGATGATACTGCTCTACCACCTATTGAAAGGTCAACTAGAGTTGCATGACCACACAAGACCAAGTAAAAAATCAATTGAAGAAGCAGATGATTTTAAATCAAGACTAGTTATTGAAGGATACAAGAAGAAGAAGAAGAAGAAGAAGAAGAAGAAGAAGAAGAAATATATTCATGATATTTTGAAGATGGAGAAAGTCAGATTAACTTTGAATCATGTTGAAGAGAAACTGAAGATGACCAAAGATGACATTTGCAATTTTGTCGAAGCCACATATTTCAGAAAATTGTTCGGGAGTCTAAGGTGGTTGATTTCTACAAAATACGATATTGTTCATGACACACTCAAGTTTGAAGATCTTGGTTTAAGGGAGGCTATGTTGGAATTAAACGAAGATTGCTAATTCAAAGTTATTTAGGATTTGATATTTGATATTTATTTAATTCATATATAGTTAGGATTTATTTGTCTAGTTCATATTTGAATGGGTTTTCTAATCCTAGTATATGTTGGTTATCTAGTATTACAAACTAAAAGTAGGAACCGCAAAATAGTACGCGCTGAGTAATACTTGGACAAGAAGTACGAGCAAATTTCCCTACAGCATTTGCATTTCTTGTACTAAGAATAAGAATATATAGAAATGAGATTTTCATTTTACTAGTAAACAATTAATCTTTATTAGCAAAAAAGACACACGTTGTAGTCAAAACAGTTGTGTTTTCCTAATGTCCAGCTGGCATAACGGACTTCATTAGTTGAATGCTTTTGTATATATATATATATATATATATATATATATATATATATATATATATCCTTTTGACCTTTTGTAACACTATGATATAATAACCATGTTTACGTCATGCCTTATTTGTTACTTTTGTTTTTACTTAGATATCGGGTTACATCGAAAACGAACTGCTAGACTTTTTCATTAAAAAGACAAATATAAGACAAAAAAAAAAAAAAATTGTACTTCAACGCCCCGACATCATGATCAGTTATCATTTGTTTGTAATTTTCAAGTAATTATTCCTGTTTATTAGTATGTGTCAACGTTGTTCACTTTTTCCTTATTTTATCTTTTATTCTTAGCTAAGTAATATGACTAAAATATACAAAAAACTTCTTCGTTAAAAGGAGTTGCAGTAAGAGCTGCACAAAATATGTCGGGACTTAAATTAAGTATTATTCATCTCCAATTTGTTTGGCACATAATGCTTATCAGACGGCCAACTTGACCAATATTTTGAGTGAAATAAGACCTATGTATATTAATTCACTTTACTATATAAATTTTGTAGAAATTTAGAAACTATAGAAAAAATAGTCTTAGAGCAACTCTTCTCATATAAAAAAATGGGAAAACAAAATACTTAAAAATGTTAGTTTGTGTGTCATGGGAAGCAACAAAAAAAAAAAAAAAAAGAGAGAGAGAAAATAATTTTTGAACGAATATATGTAAGGATAGTTATTTTATATCTCACGAAGTGTAAAAACTAAAAACCATATTTTAATGCATTAACATCATGAAAAATATACAATTGAATATCAAATCATATTTCTTTGACTTCTAAGGTATTTACTTAAGTTTTAATTTGATCATGTGACAAAATCAATATTCTAACAAAGTGACGTGTATGTACGTATATCTCAATAAGATTTTTCAACGTATATATATATCACATAAATGACTAGAAAATATAAAGTCAAACACACCAAGTAATTCAAAATTCAAAAAACGTGAAAAAAAAAACTCATGTCTTCTGACTTGCAACTTGAAGCTGTTTTTTGTTTGTTTTTGTTTTTGTTTTAATATATATTCCAAGTTGAGGTAATTTCTAGATCGTTTCACCCCCTGCGTACATTTCTGACTCCCTAATGTCCAATACAATTTGCTCCTTTTTCCCTCTATATATATCCCCTCTAACTGCCATGAAAATCCAAACACAAAGCTTCAAAATCATAAACACTCTACTCTTCCTTCTTCATCAAAAAATCATAAACCAAATACCCAAATTTTGATAGTTTCATTTCACTCTCGTGTTTGAAACAAATAAGCTCGATACAGATAGATACCAAATAATAAAAATATGCCGAGAAAAGGGATGAGAACTCTTAATTGGTTTTCACCTAAACATTCATTAACAAGTGATGCTAATACTCCGTCTACTTCACAACTCTCTTCTCCATCACGTTTCGCGTTTTCACCGTCGCGTCCGAGTTTCTCGGAGGCGGTGATCGATCGGACGGTTGAGATTGCGGAGCCGATCATCACGAAGTGGGATCCAAACACCACTACGTTCGCGAAAGTGACTTCTCTCTTCTACGAAAACAGAAAAGAAGCCAAGGATTTCATCAAATGTGTGAATAATTTACATAAAGCGATGCACTTTCACGCCAGTGAGAATTCGAGATCGGATAAACTTATTCGTGCTCAATCATTAATGCAAATCGCGATGAAGCGATTAGAAAAGGAGTTTTACCAGATTCTATCAATAAATAGAGCACATTTGGATCCTGAATCTATATCCACTGTGTCTTCTCGTACTTCATTAAGTACTCGTTCGAGCACGTCTGAATTCGATGTTGATCAGGATGATGATGATCGTGTTGTGATTGCCGGTGAATCTATTTCTGAACTTGAGGATTTTTCTAGTGTTATAATGACGGATTTGAGATTGATAGCAGAGTGTATGATCTCTTCCGGATATACGAAAGAGTGCTTGAAGATTTACAAAGCTATACGTAAATCGATCATCGATGAAACCATTTATAGACTCGCTGTTGAGAAATTGAGTTCTTCACAAGTTCATAAAATGCACTGGGAAGTTGTGGACTTGAAAATCAAGGATTGGCTTCACGCTTTGGGTATAGCTATGAAAACATTGTTCAACGGAGAGAGAATTCTCTGCGATCACGTCTTTGCATCTAACGATGCAATAAGAGGGATGTGTTTTACTGAAATATCAAAAGATGCAGCTATGATTCTGTTTACTTTCCCGGAAATTGTAGCGACAAACAGCAAAAAGTCACCTGAAAAAGTGTTCCGTTTGCTCGATATGTACACTTCCATCGCCGAGCACTGGCAGGAGATTGAACTTATATTTTCCTTTGATTCGGAATCTGTTATCCGATCTCAAGCGTTGATATCACTCGTCAAGCTCGGCGAGTCTATAAGGACGGGGTTAACTGAGTTCGAAACAGCTCTACAAAAGGACTCGTCAAAAACTACAGTTGCAGGAGGTGGAATACATCATCTCACAGTCGAAGCAATGAATTACATCACTTTATTTGCTGATTACAGCAACGTACTCTCCGATATCCTCGTCGAGTCTCCTCCTCCGAGTAGAAATTCGTTGCCAGAATCATACTTCGGTATCGCCGATTCTGATGAGTCTCCGGCACCGGCGATCTCACTCCGATTCGCTTGGTTGATTCTCATTCTTTTTTGCAAACTCGATGGCAAAGCGAAGCACTACAAGGACGCTTCCCTTGCGTATCTCTTCTTAGCCAACAATCTCCGCTATGTCGTCTTAAAAGTTCGTTTGTCGAATCTCAAGTACTTGCTAGGTGAAAATTGGATATCAAAACAAGAGGGAAAAATCAAAAAGTTCGCGTTGAATTATGAACGGCTAGGATGGAGCAACGTCATTGAATCTCTCCCGCGTGAACCAAATGCTACAATGGCTCCACAACAAGTGAAGGAGATTTTCAAGAGATTTAATTTGTCGTTCGAGCAAGCTCACCGGAAGCAATCTGTGTGCGTCGTACCTAATAGTAAGCTCCGCGACGATTTGAAAGTGTCAATCGCGAGGAAAATACTTCCCGTGTACAGAGAGTTTTACAATAAACATAGAGATGTAATAGTAAAAGAGAGACATTCTAGTCATGTGATCAGATTTTCTCCCGAGGATTTAGGACATTGTTTGTCCGATTTATTTTTTGGACCGGTTGAATCGGGAAGTTCATCGTCAGTTCAGTCATCTCCATCACGTACAACTCCATCACGATTGCGGTGAAGAAAAACAGTTATAAATATGTGTAGTACATGAAATATGATCGTATTGAAAGGTGTATAAATTGCACAAATTTTTTGGTTGTATCTAAAATGGTTGATGAGAATATTTTGATAAATTGATTATTTTGTAACTCCATGCATACACCAGCAAGTTTTTGGAATTCAAAAGTTTAGTTATTGCTTACTATTTTAGATGGAGAGGTACTACTTACTAGTGAGTTCTGGGTGGTGTTATGATTGTTCAAATACTAATATCAAATACTAATAAACAGTAAAATAGTTAAAATCTCTCTTAATTAATGATTATTAAGAAGCGTGTAAAAAAGAATTACGATAGATAATTTGAAACAGAAAGTAATGTGTTTTAACCATACTGCAATATGAAATATGTAATAACGTAAATATATTCTATGCTTTAAGAAACAAAACCATGTTTGCAAGAATGTGAAGATTCATTAGTTACATTAAGCTTCCTTATTGGTATATGGCTATGCCGGTTATATTGCTATCACTGCTAAAAAAGATGAATTTTCGACGGAAAGTTCGTTGGAAATATGTTGACAAGCTAGTTTCCGAATTCACATTTCTGAGTAGTGTGACACTAGTCATCGTTGCAGATCTGAATGTCTATTCTTAATTTTCTATTGGTTTACATAATTTAATTTAATTTTTCTTTAATAATATTTAGTCATGGAAGCAATACTTATTAACAGTACTTATTTTAGAATTTAGAATATTTGAAGCACAAGTTATATGTTTTGTATGAAAACTTTATCGGAAAAAAATCAAAAAAATCGAGAAAATCAAAAAACTGGAGAAAACTGAAAATTTTGAGAAAACCCGAGGTTGAAAAACCTGACTTTTATTAGTTTGGTTTGTAGATTTAAAATCCCGGCACAATTGTTATGGTTTGGTATTTGAAAAACCCGAACCAACCCGGTTCATGTACACCCCGGCCCTAACTATGAGGATGGAGTTGGTGGGGCGGTTGGGGTGGGGGTGGGCTAGGGATTGTAGGGTGGCAGTGTGGGAGTTTTGGGGGTGTGGTCAGGGCCGGCTCTACCATAATGCCACTAAAGTAATGACTTTTGGCCCCAAATCTTTAAGGACCCCATTTTTTTTGAAAAAAAAGTTTATCATATATGTTACTAATTTTCTTTTGTATGTATTGTTAAATTCTAATTCCCCACTCTTACTATTCTTATTATCTTATTATTAAATATTCTAATTCCAAAAAAAGAGAAAGTAAAAAACGTAAAAAAAAATAAAAATTGAAGAAACAATTAAATCCCAAAAGGAGCCCTTGATGGCTATATTATCAATTGAAAATGATTTGTTAGAAGAAATCGATTATAAAACAGTAATTAATGACTTCGCATCTAAAAAAGTTAGAAAAATAGTCTATATGACGATCTTTTTTTTTTTTTTAAAATAATAAATAAATAAATAGGATCTCTTTGTAAAGTTTGGCTTTAAGGCTCCAATCTTATTGAGTCGGCTGTAGTTACGAGTAGGGTAGAAGGATGCGTGCTAGGTGGTGGCGGGGGATGGGGTAGGTGGAGTGTTGGGGTGAGAGGGAGACATTCAATATGACAGGTCATTTTTGAAACTTGTTTTCTCTATTTTTACTAAGGAAGTATCTTTTTGATTTTTAAGAAACTTATTTTTCAAAAAAATATTTTTCAAAACACTTTGACCAATCAAACACCAAAAAAATTGGACAACATTTCTTGAAAAAAAATTGCTCCATATCAAACACACATGACTTCATCTATGCGACAGAGAAAAAATTCATTAAATATACATAAATATATAATTGCAAACTCAATAATTAACACGAGCTATGAGTTCAAAATTATAAATTTCAAGCCATGCATGGCTCCGCCTATTAGAAAACGAAACAAGTGAGGAAATTTCAGCAATTAACTAGAATTGTGACTAATAAGCAAGCTGGTAAAACAGATTAGGTAAGCTATTTCATGTGAATTTTAAGCCTAGACTTTTCATGACATCTAACTGTTGGGATCGACAAGCCAAATATATTAGGGTAGGGTCCTATTTCTTAAAATAGTAAATAATATCGTACTCGTTATAAAAGTCAAATGTTCTAATGACCAGAAATATTTATTGGGGTGGATTGAAATAGTAGGTGCCAAAGCGAACATTATTACACAAGTTTGGTTTTATAATCTTCGTTTTATCAATCAGCTAATAGGAGACGTAGTTAAATTGAAGCTTAAATAAGGAAGGGTTGAAAGCGTGTAAATGAACGAGGAAGTGCCTTACATGTATTCTCTTTCAAACTAATCGGGCCAAATTATAGTTCAGACGATAACACAAACACCCAATAATTTAAATATGAATCTCACAAAATTGTATATAATTTCGGTGAGTTTTTGGCCATTAACTTAAAAAATGTTAATGTTTAAGTTAAACAAGGTATGAGATTTTATGTCTCAAACTAGAAGGAATCTTAGTACTTTTGAGAAGCGTAAACTGAAAGAGGTTTCATGGGAACAAATGTCATGGTTTTACATTGGAAAATAGACGAGTCTACATACCTTTAGTCATTTCCTTGTCTTTCAAGTCCATGGTCCATTTTTGGGTGCTCAAAGATAGCTGTTTTGTATTAATTCTTTACATCTTTTATCTCTCCTTTTTTTTTCTTTTTTAAAATATATAGGAATTGATTTATATACGTTGGATCGGACCTGAACATAGTTAAATGTTTACATAGGAGACTCATATAATTGTCGATCTTTTTAATTTAAAATGTTCATTGTTTAATAATGAGTTCCTAACCTGGTGTTTTTATTCAATAAGTAGCACTTGAACCAAATTTTCTCTGTCTATAAAGTATACTAGTTACACGAGGGCCGTGCTAAGCTCGGGCCCAAACTCAAGATATAAAAGTAGTAATATTTTAATTAAAAAGGTTTAATTTATATCATATTTTTTTATTGCATAATTAATATAATTCAGTGGCATGTTAAATATGTATTGTTGATAAGTCTTCTTAAGTATTAAAGTTACTTAGTCACTTAATTAGATAATTTTTAAACAAAAAATTATTTATGAAGAAGGAAGTTTGGTAGGAGAATTATGAAATATCAAAGAGATGCAAGTGACTCGACATTTTGTAAAGTAACATGATCTAATTTTTATTAAATAATTACGACTCGGTGAAAATCATAAATTGATTTTTTTTTTGACATTTTTATGAATTTATGAGTATATGATTTCCTTATTTATAGACAGAAATAGATTTTTTTTCTTATTTATTAAGTTTTAGTTTCACTCGTGATATTTCATGCTGCCAGAGTTTATGTTAGTTAAATGTGGTGATTTAAACTTAATTTTAAACTAAGTTTAAGAAAAAACTAAATTTGTTAAATGAATCTCAAAAATGAATTTAATTCTTCATATGAATTAAAGAGCGTAAGGAGCTAAAACAAATTGACAAAATACTGCAGGGTCCACGTCAAATGGGCCGAAAAAAACAATTGAATGTTAAAACTTAAAAGTGGGACAGGCTCCTACCAAAAAAAGAAAAGAAAGTGGGACACAAGGAAAAGGCAGCAACAGCATGTGTAAGTAGCAACCAATCAAAAGTTTTGTTTTACAATGTGAGGACGACAAAAGATTGGGATTAGCTCTTATATAATATCTAAAAATGCATGATGTGATTTCATTCCTCAAATGAAGCACATATGTTCACATTATCCTTATCTTTGAGGAATTAGGATAAAAGGGATGATAGCTGCTTATTCAGAATGTTCAAAGATATATATATGCTCAACAAAGGTGTCAAGTGGGCCGGGCTAGCCCGGACCCAGCCCGGTAAACTCGGCCCACCACCGGCCCAGCCCAAGCCCACTAAGAGGTGTAAGGGGCTGGGCTAGGTGAGTTTTATTAGGGGGCTGGGCCGGACAAGGTGGACAGCCCACCAGTCCGGCCCACTTCAAATTAAAAAAAAAAGATAAGTACTACATTTATTGCTAATAATAAGTATTTTAAAAACATTGTATCCCAATAAAATGGCGGTAGTTATAATTGTGGGATTCTTAAAATTTTTGAAGCAAATATATGAAATATTTATTAATTATTCAAACCATAGTTAGAATCCTACTTTAGTTAATTAAAACTTAACCATTAATTTTAACTCATGTAATTTGTCTCTTATACAAGTAAGAACTTGGGGAAAATGGAGACAATGAAAATGGAGAGGAGTCGGATCCGTTAATATTTAATTGCTACTAAATGAAAACTAATTAGCTCTCCTTTTAAAAAATAAATAAATTAGTGGTCGAGTAAGATCCATCGGTACAAACATCTCCAATGTATGGAGATGTCGATTATGAAAATTTTGAGCCAATTCCTCCTAATGTTAATATGGAAGAATTGAATAAAATGGTGGAAAATATGTAGATTTGAATTTGAAGAGTTGTCAAATTGAATTTTCTTTTTCTAGTTTAAGTTTACGAAATCAAAGAAAAGTAAATGGTGGAAAATAGTGTAAGTTTGTAAGCTTTAAAGTTTAAATTCGACTTTGCAATTATTGATTAATAAAACTAAAGGCTCACTGAGCCTTTGAATTTCTTTTCAAATTTGTGTTATAATTTTATTTACAAGAATAATAATCTGTACGCAGTCAAAATAGAACTATAAATGTAATTGTGTAAAACTAATCCTACACAAGCAGCAACTCCAAGATAAATTTCTGCAAGGAGGGATAAACATTGATCAGTGCCCAAAAGCAACAAGACATTATAAGAGGCTGACAAAATCAGTGAAATGACAAGCCTTTGAAATTGCTGATGCGTGAAATAAATCAAATACCCCTTTTAAGTTACTATCTTGCCATTGGCTTACACAAGTTCAAAAATATTTCAATAGGTTATACAGTATATAATAATATAAACTATTAGTTATATATATATATATATATATATATATTAATAAAATCTTATTAGTTTCAAATATTTTATATATAATAATAATTAAATATTTTTTAGCGTATTGAAATGTCTCCGCCGATGATGGAGGTGTGACAATCTGCACATGACATTAGGACTTAGGATTAGATGAGATAATTAAATTAAGAACTTTGGTTTAGTATCAAAACTCATGTGCATTGTTCCCATTTAGATGAGTAGGAATTTAGAGAAAGAAGAGAGTAGGGAATTGTGAGATAATATGGAGAGGAATGAATGGTATTTATAGATTGAAAATACGGCCAAAGTATAATTTAAGGAACTTGATGGTTAAAATAAAGTTGACAACAACTAGATTTTAAAGTATCAAACTTAGTAAATTTTAGTATTAGAATTTTTTTTTAAAATAATTAAAATCCGGCTCGGCCCACTAACTAAAACCCGACCCGACCCACTAACAAAAACCCGGCCCGGCCCACTAACGAGCCCCGTTAGCCCGAGGTGTAGCCCCTATCCGAGGTGGGCTGAGTCGGACACTCTTTCCCTCTCCAAGCCCAGCCCCGACCCAATCCCTTGTGGCCCCGTTAAAATGGCCCAGCCCGGCCCGCTCCGCTTGACACCCATAGCTCAACTTGCTCCTTTTTATTTAATAATTACAAGTAGCATTAAAGAAAACATAAATATTCAACTTTTCAGATTAAGATAACGTGTATCCAATAATGACCTGGAGATAATTTCACATCTCTTTTTTCTTGTGCTATAAACTAAATTGGAACATACAATATCAACCAACTTTTCTATCGAGAAGAGCACGGTTTAAAGTAAATGAAAGAAAGGAACGGCCGAATAAAGCAATAAACTAACAAGGATAGAATGAAGGATTAGGTTGGTTGCTAATGAGACCTTCTCCACATTTTCTCAAGGGAAAATAGTCAAATTACCCTCCAAGTATGGTTTATAGTTTAAATTTGTCCTCCGTCAAAGTTTGGGATCAAATTTGCCCTCCCCGTTAGGATACTTGTTATATTTGCCCTTTTTTGGATGGAAATATGACTTGACTAAAAAATTAGCCATGTAGGCTCCACATAAACTACACGTAGACTCCCAAACCCAATTATTTTAACCCAATTTGAGTTTCAAACTTCGGTTCTTAGGGACACTAGTTGCCAGCAGACAAAATGTTCTTGTCAACACCATGCGGCATGAGAATATACAGTGGTCTGGATCTATACTGAAGGTAGTCCAACAATTAAACAAAAGAAAATGTGTGGACAGTCATGTGTTAGATGAGCGCAACCACATTCAACAATAAGAAAAGGTCTAACAAAAAGGGAATGTAATTGGAAAGAAGCATTATCCTCCATAACTGTGCTGGGAGCTGAAACTCACCTCCAACTCCAGCAAAGAATCATATGTTTTCTTCTCACGCGTGTCAAACACTGTAATGCCTGTGATTTTAAGTACCCGTGCTTCACAGCAATTAGGTTCTACATGGGAAAGTGCACCAAAATCATTTTTATGATGCAAGGAAACAACTGAATGATCAAATAAACGACTGAAAGATATATTCGCTAAACTCCGTCCCAATTTATGTGGCACCTAGGACGGAGGGAGCCTATGTGGAGCCTACATGGCTAATTTTTTAGTCCAATTCATATTTCCATCCAAAAAAGGACAAATATAACAAGTATCCTAACGGGGAGGGCAAATTTGATCCCAAACTTTGACGGAGGACAAATTTAACTTATAAACCATAATTGAAGGGTAAATTTGACCCTTTTCCCTTTTTCTCTACCAACCACCCACCCCCCCCCCCCCAAAAAAAAAAAAACTTATGAGAATAGTTTCAATAATTAAATCAACCAAACATTAACTATTTTTATAGTAATAGAATTAGATTTTGAATTGATAACAAGGATCTCAATAATATAGAACGGGAAACACCTAAAATTTTATTTGATAAAAGAAATGATCTTGGAAATAACTAATTTCCAAAAGCTAACTCATGAGGTGACAACTGAAGAGTGCAAATTTAACCCCTCACAATATCGAGGTATTGGATTTATTTTGAAAACAATGCGAAGAACCAAAAATTAATCAATCAATCAGATTATTTAAGCCGAAGTAAAGCGAGCACCAACAACACGCAGGACTAAAGTCGTTCATTGCTCATTTACTATCTAACTCAAAAGTCATGGAATCAAACCCCCATTCTCATCTAAAACCCAACACCAACTTCAGATAGATCAAGAATTGGGATGTCGGAGACTCGATACAATCATAAAGCATAGACTTTACACAGCTCAAAAAGTTAACTCATGAGTTAAAAGCTGTCAAGATCATATATAAGAAACCAAGTCTTCCATCCATTTCCAATGTGGGAATATAACATTAATTTAAAATACATATTCTCAATTAGCACGCTTTTTTGATGTTCATTATTTTGTTTTTATGACTGAAAAAATTCAAATTTTAATCCTAAAAGTGAAATTGAAACATAAAGAAATTTTTTATGTTACATATAATGAAGAACAACCCAAATCCTCTCATTAATTTATTTAGAAAGATTGATGTTAATGGAATAAGTTTTAATTTGAATCCTTAAAATTAAAATAGAATGTCAAATTAATGCAAAGCTCTTAATACTGTATTTTACCCCTTAACACGAATTTTTTTTTTTTTTGGCTTGAAAGAGGAACTTTTACAACATAACGAAAGATAAAAATTAAAAAGTCTGCCTAGATACATCTTAACGATGTTATCTCTGAATTGTCATTGTTTGGAAAGGGGGATCCAAACCACATCACCTTGCTGGAAAACAATATGGATAAACAGAATTCTGAGTATATATAATCATTTTAATTAGATTCTTTTTTTTTCCTTTTGGTTAAATATTTCTTTTGGTAGAATGATGCATAAGTAGCTAATAATATTATTATGACTCCATCCTATATGATAGGTTATTGCTTGATGATCTTGGATAGGTTATTGCTTGATGATCTTGGAGGTCCAGCTGTGCATCCACATATCTTTAGAGAAGCAGTATTGTGACGTATTTTATCGCAAGATGATTGTATTAATAATGGTAATACTGTCCTGTAATGTTCTACTTCGTCGCCTTTGTTTTTATATGATTACTTTGATACCGATCCGTCAAATTTATTTGGTCTTAAGGGGGTCAAGTTTGTAACGATATAGTTAAAATATAAAATATATCTTTCAGCAAAAAGAAAAAAAGGGAGAAGATAAAGTCGTAGAAGGACTTTTAGCAGGTTTTAAATTATATTATACCCATTTTTTTTGTATTTTTTTTTTTAAATCTCGAAAGACTTGACATAAAAATAATTGCAATCGCTCATAAATTCAATTGACCGAAGTAGGAGTGCATGTCTTACGTATAAATTAGTAGTTGGTTTAATTGTTATAGTTTCTTTCGTCTAATGAATTCTTGAAAGTGACATGTTTGAAATGTGGAGCAATTAGATCGCTACGTATAATTATTCTGATCTCTGACGAGAGAAAATGTGTTAAATAGTCAATTCGAGAAATTAGTACGATATATCACCCATCACAAACCTAAAGACCCTTAAGCACAAAGGTTAAGGAAAAAAAAAAAGAAAATTCAATAACGGCTAATGTAACAAATAAACGAAACAACTGAGAAAATTTCAGGAAATATATGACTAGAATGGTGGCTGATAAGCAAGCCGGTAAAACATATGAGGTAAGCGATTTCATATCAATTTTTTGCTTACGCTTTCCATGACATGATCAACTGTTAATTGGAACTCACAAGCCAATTATATTAGGGTTGGGTCCCACTTAAATAATAATAGTAGCATAGTACTTGTTAGAAAAGCCAAACACTAATGATAAGAAATCTTTATTGGGGGTAGATTAATTTATCGGGATAAAATTACAACTTAACATACTCTTAAAGTTTAATAAATATTGGTTTGGTTTGGTTTTAACTAAAAAAAAAAAAGTCAAACCGAACCAAACCCACCCGACATTACATATATAAAGTTTAATAAATATTTTATACATAAAAAAAATCTATTTATAATGTTATTTATAAATATTTCTTAAACTTTTTCCTAGTTTTTTGTCTTTTAACATATTATTTCAAGCTAAACCTTAGAATTTTGAATGGTTAATAAGTTTTATAGCCCATAGATATTAGCAACTCAAATAAAACAGAACAAAAAAATAAATCAATACTAATTCTAACAAAAGAAATTCAATTCTAAAACTAGGAATGACAATAATTTTGGATGTCTATTATTTAGTTTTATGGTTTAGACAGTGAAAATATATAACATAATTTTAATTTTTCTTTAATATTTAGCCATGTAATTAATAAGTATTAGCCTTACTTATTTAACATGACAGCGATTTCATTTTTTTTTGTAGAATATTTTAGGACAATGTCATCTCTCATCTCACATTTTGTGTTATTTTCTTAAAACGTATCTTAATTAGATAGTCGTAGCTTACTATGACTAAAGAAATATTTGAAGTACAAGTTATATTTTTAGTATGAAGACTTTACCGAAAAATCCCGATAAACCCGAGCAACCCGAAAAAGCTGAGAAAACCCGAACTTGAAAAACCCGGCTTTTGTTGGTTTGGTTTGGTTTATAAATTAAAAACCCGATGCAATTGGTTTGGTTTGGTATTTGCAAAATTCGAACCAACCCGGTCCATGTACACAACACACAACAATCTTACGCTTGAATTAAGTTCCACATGACTCATCGTCATTCATGGGTTAATTTGTTAATCGAGTATTTATGGCCACCAAACTGTTACACCTCGAAAAAATTTCCGTTGATGCACAGTGAATAGATTAACGAAGGGCACGAAGTATATGATGTTTCGATAAGTAAGAGATAGCATTTGATGATCCTAATTGAGATTTCAAAGACAATCGAAGTAAGAGAAGAAAGTTGGCCGAGAAAGGCAAGGTATACGTTATGTATCGGAAGAGATTTACTAGCAACAAGTTAATGGTAACTTAAGGATGTCTTGGAGAAGAGTTATAACGTCCCTTAGATTGTTAATGAGGTGTTAAACAAGTGTTAAGAAGGTTCCATAAGGATTGGAGATCAAACGAATCGACGAGAACGGATTTCGGAAAGCTGGGCAATATACGGTCCAACATACGGACCGTATAAAACATACTGGTTGTATGTTAGGCCGTATGTTCTGCCCTCACTAGACCAAAGATATGGCCAGACATACGTTCCATACAAAAGATATAGACCGTATGTTGGTCCGTGAAACCGAGTCGGGACAGATTTTAAAATTGATATAAGGGACTTCAACCTCATTTATTTCATTTCATTTTCTCACTCCACTTCAAGAACTCTCTAGAAATCTCTCCACACTTCTTCCACAAGAACTCAAGAGAGATTTATGATCAACTTCATCAAACCAAGGAAATCAAGTGTAAGAAACTCATTAGAGTTCATCCAAGTCAAGAAATCCCATTGGAAGTGAACTAGGGTTTTGGCTCAAGTGAAGTATTTCCACTCAAGACTCATTCCCACACTATCTAAGGTAAGTTTTATGATCATTACATGTTGTTTAAGGTATTGAGAGGTTGAAATACTTGGATTGTAGAAGGAGATAGGAAATGGGTCATGAATATGAGAACAATGGCATTTTTCAGTAGTAGTTTGAAATGAGTCATGATTTTTGATATGTTGTGATTATAAGGATGTTATAAATGACATTAAGGACATGGGATAAGCATTATATGTGAGAAAACGTACTAGTGTACTATGACCATGATTATGGATGGATTGAAGTGAAATTGTGAAATGTGGATAATGTAAGTTTATGAAGATTGTTGCTTATGATGTTGTGAATGTAATTATAGATGTTTGGGAGTTGATATGTAATATGGGGAAAGTTGTATAAATAAAAGAAATGCTTCCTAATTTTCTCTAGCTTTAATTGAGCATGTTCATGTAATTGATTAGTTAACGATAATACGAACTCTCTTGAAGGTTAAAACGTGAGCGTTGAAGGAGAACGAGCAAGTGATAGAATAACTAAACGAAAAGGTATGTGAGGATAGTCCCTTTCTTCTAAGGAATGACTCCAATGGCATGAATTCTCCTATTTTCCCATGACTTTCTTACACCCCGGAGATTATGAGTCTATGATTAGAAAGAGCTTCACATGAGATGGAGAAACGAGATATGTTATGAGCATGATAGTGATGATGATAAGTTAAGTCTAGAGATCCTAAAGCTAATGATTCATTGATGTTGTTTATTGTATACACTCACCTTATATGCTAATTCCTTCAAGGTGAGGCAGAATGCTTATGAATGCTCCATAATGGAATCGGGGGTTCACGACCTTATGTCACCCCAAAAAAGTATAGTTGTTTTGAGTTTCTATGTATGCGTTATGATGATTACATGATGATGACATTACACCGCGCCTATGTGGCCGGCCAAACACCGCTAAGGCGGGCAGCGTATACACCATGTCTAGATGGCATAGGCAGACACCACTTGTGGGCGGCATGAGATGGTTACCCCGGACGCAGGAGGCCTAGACGCAGGCTAATGATGATCACACCGTACGTATATGGTCGGACAGCTTATACATATATATATATATGTATACATGATATGATGAGGATGTTTATGAAGTAAGTCAGCATGCATTATTTCTATTAAACTTGACAATCAGTCACAGATTGTTCTTCATTTGATATCCCTCTATTTCATTGATGTATCGTTATTGTTTATGCCTTACATACTCAGTACAATATTCGTACTGACGTCCTTTTGTTTGGACGCTGTGTTCATGCCCACAGGTAGACAGAGAGGTGATCCAGATTCATAGGAGTTGTCAGCATACTTTGAGAGCACTCCATTGTTCCGGAGGTGCCATTGCTTATTATTTTGTGTAAATGCTTTTGGGCACGACGGGGTCCTGTCCCGTCCATATGTCTAGTACTCTAATAGAGGCTCGTAGATATGTATGTGTGAGTAGTATGGTCTCACGATGTCCTTATGGTATGTATATTATTTTGATAGCCGAAGGGCTTATGTATATAAAGGTAAGTATGTTTCAAAATGGAAATGGTTTCCTTATGATTATAAGCATGAGATTAATGAATGATCGGAGGATGAGTATGATTACTACCAGTATGAGCGGTGCGCGATGATTAGCTCCAGGTACTTGTCATGGCCCCTGGTCGGGTCGTGACACAAACCCGGCCCATTGAATTTATTTTTGTATGCATCTTGAAAGCAACGACCTATAGGTAAAGGTAGAAAATCGACTCGTAGATGGGAAAAGACACTAGGCGAGGCCCCACACCTTACTCTGTCAACTTCTTGTCTCGTTGATTTATTGGCTCTGATATCAACCGTTAGGCTAAAACAAATCAAAAATACTCTTAACATGATGTAATAATATTGTTTGTTTTAGACGGGTGCCAAAAAAAATTACAATACAATTTTGGTTTCACAGTGAGGATGTAAACTACATGTATCTTTTTGGGAACATTTGGTTTTATGTTTCATTATATTTTAGTCATATGATTCTTCTCACAGGAGATCGCTAAAAACTTAATACAAGATATTTGAGAATAAAAATTCAGATCATTTTTTTTATCATTTAACTTAAATTGACACCGCTTATCACTATAATAAATTATCTATTTGTTCACTTCTTTAAATATTAGCATTGTTTGTGAAAAATCCTACATGCGTCATTAAAAAAATTGTTATCTCCTTATATGTGTTGACACCCAATTTTGTCCCTCCTTTATTCCAATTTATTTCCTCGGGGCTTCTAAATTTATTGACGAGCTAAACACTTTGTTTTCACTAATATTTTATTTTCTACTACTATTAACATCGTTACTTTCATCTTCACTATTCTACTATTCTACTATCAATATTACTATTATTACTTTATCACAAATTTTAAATGGTTCGTCATCGTTTCATTTTAGGATTTGTACTCGTTAAATTAATTTTACTTTATTAAATCCTTTACTTTCTATATACTAATTATTATTTATCTTCACATAATATATATTGTACTAGTTGTTAAATTAGAAACCCACAAATAATTTAAATAAATAAAGAAGAACTCATATTTTCGGACCAACATTTGAGCCAAAACGTCCAGCCCACACGTTTAATTCGGATCAGCCCACACCCGCCATTTCCGACCTGACCCGGCCCACACGTTTTCATTATCCTAAACCTAATCCCTTCACAGCCGCACACTTTCCTCTTCCCTCTTCATCCGCTCTGACCTCTCTCATCTCATTTCCTCTTCTAAACAACAAGCATGTCCACAGCCATGGCAGATCCTAAACAGACCCATTTTCATGCAATATGCAGTCCCTCTCTCCCTCCCTCTTCCATTTTTGGCTAAAATCCCACTTTCCTTTAGCCGTGCACAGTTGTGTCTCTCCATTTCCGCGAAAACGTAGCAACACCATGTGAACCGAAAGCTATTGAATGGCAAAACGACACCCCAACGTTTGTGTCGAGCCCCAGCTGGCAAAAATCCATTTCCGGATAAAATCCAAACATACTTTATCGTCTCCAGCATATGTTCAGCCATTTATGGATGTTTGACCCTCAGCTCAAGCAGAGACAACTTTCGAACGACTCTTGAGAGTGAGAATCTCAACCCGTGACCCTTTTTGGATTTTTCCGAATTTGAAATTCAAAAATCGTTAACCCTAGCACTTTCTTCCACCTATAAATACATCTTTAACTCCATAGCCGAAAGGGGGGACGATAAAAAAGGAAAGGAATCCCTACTCTCTGTTTGTTAGTATCTGGTTCGATTCATCAAGAAAAAAAGAAGAAAAAGAACACACTTTTTTTTTTTTTATCTTTCCATTACTACTTTAAAGTTGGGATTTTGCTCAGATTCCGTTCTGTTTCGAATCTTTTTTTGAGCCGCCGGAACCCTGTTTGAAATATCTATACTTTTCGATTACTATATCCCGGCATATTCATTTGACGTACTAAAAGTTTTACCGGTTTCCTATTCGGCTTTTACTTTGGAGTCGAGTGTAGATTCGCGGCTTCACGCCCCATTTCACTGTACTAACAAAAGGTAACATCTGAGACCATTGCATTTTCTAATTCCTGAAATATATAGTGGTAATGCTTATTTGACTTGTTAGAAACCATGTTTTTAGGATATTACATTTTAACTTGTATGGAAATGTGTTGTTTGGCCTTGACGATATGCCGACGTCTTTCGTTTATTCTAAGACTGATAATTATTTGGAGATGTCTAGTTTGTGTTGGTTAAATCTAATTCAGTGATGTTGTGTTATGATACAGTGTTAGCATATCAATTCTTGGTTCAGAATCTGTGTAGGTCAGCCTGTTTCTTTATTTTAGTCTCATGTTTTTCCTTAGTTGTTATTAGAATGCAAAATCTGCATCTGTTTATTGTCTCGTTATCGACGGGTATTGTCTGTAATAGAAATCATACTATTAATGAAAATAATCTCGTTCTGATGTGCACAAAAACTCAGTTACGGCATCAGAATCTTTTTGTGCTTTCCTTTTTGTGAAATGAACTACTGTGGTTTGTTACAACAGATAATCTAACACAAGTTCAATACAATTTACTACATACAATGATCTGGTGGTATTAGGATTTTTGAGTTTTATGACCACTTTATTTTGAAGTTTCTTAATTTATTTATGTTAGGTTAGGCAGCCCTATCATTTGCGAGTTAGACTTTTTTTTTATCCAAAGAAACATAAATTCTTGTTGATAACAAGTGACGATGAGAGTTGAACTCTTGATGTATGTTTTTGTGCTACGGGGAACTGTGTGATTGTGTCTAAAAGTTTTAAGTTAAGAGAGGGGCCTGCTTGTTCATCTATCTTAACCTTTTAAGCATGCAACAAGTGCCTGTAGTCTGCCAGTTTCTTGAAAACAATAGAATATGTTGGTGAAGATAACAGTATTAAGGAAGAAATTCTATGTTTTTATCTACGATCAAATGATGATAATATCCTGCTTTTTTTTTTGCTTCTGTTTCCAGCTCCCTAATTGAATGAATAATCCTGCTCCAGGCATTAGTATTTGTCTCATGTTGCGTGTGCCTTTTTGGAACTGAACTCGTATTTGAAGTAGTTAGCTATCCATGTCTTTTCCTTCTCTTAAGGTTGCTTTCTTTAAATTTCTATCAACTTGAATGTTAATCCAGTTTATGATGTTACGGGTTCAATTTCAGTGTAATGTTAGTGATAGTTTGCCTGATTTTCACACTCCTTAGTCTAGGCATTGGTTTGTTTGCCCTATGTTTTTCTCCTTTATCTTTTACTGAAGTTATATTAAGGATCTATTATAAAAGATTTGCAAACGTAACAGTGCACGTCCTTCTTTGTCTATTTTTACAGTTCATTTGTTTGCATACATTTTCCTTGTCACTAATCTTTATCTTTTTCTTTACATGTACACATCGGAGAAAAATGGAGTCCTAATTCGGGACTCGTCATCTCCCGCATTCTGTGTTGGGCCAAAGCCCAACGAAACTTTTCTCTCGAGTCAGCCCCATCAGCAACAGTCCGCAGCATCTATTAAAATTTCGCTGGGCCGAAGCCCAATAGCAGTGGACGGTAGCAGTCCTAAAATGGGCTGAACCCATTTAAATCATTTACTCCTCTATTTTATTTTATTTTATTTTGTGCATTTAATTTGTAATTACATGACTAACACCTTACTTGTTTTATTTGCTTAGATTCAGTGAACTTTAGCGGAATTAGTGGGGTTGGTTTTAGTAAAAATGGGTAGGAAGAACCAATAATTAATTTCATAGTTTCATTTTCTTCTTTTATATTAAATTATCTAAGGTACCTATAATATTTATCTATATTAAAGCAATTGATTTTCAAGGTCGTGAAGCCATGAACACATATTTTTGAATTATGTTTTCATTCTTACTATATTGGAGATCTTAAGGTATTACTGATATATAAATATGAACTCAAGTATGTTTTATAAACAATTCTTCAAGTTTGAATCAATAACACACATTTTTAGCTAGGCATAGTTAATAAACATAATAAAAGGGAGAAAGAAAATCGCATCTTGTCTGTACTTTTAAAACAAAAATCAGTTAATGCCTCCCTTTTGAGTTATTTTCAATTATGTTTAAGACGTTACACATTCCACACCTTTTTTTTCAGTTTATTTAAAATTAAACTCTTTTATACAAATTACTATTTTTACATGTCCTATTTTAAATAGTCTTCTTACATGTCTATCTCTAACTTTAGTAATACTTACAAAGCTATTTTTCTTTTCTATAATATTATATTTACACTTAGCCTAATTAACTATAAGTCCGGTCGGATTAACCATTGTGGAATTTAGAGGATGCCTAATACCTTCCCTCTAGGTTAATTGAACCCGTACCTAGAATCTATTTGGTTTCGTAGACTTTAAAATAAAATTAACTTTAGATAATTACTTTAATTAACTTTAGGTGTCCTAATTCACCATAAATAATTAGTGGCGACTCTCAACTTTAATTAATCCCGGAATTACTCGGATGTTGTAAATTATTTTGATCCCGGTTAAAATAGGGTATAACAATATGATTTTAAACCATCATCACTTATAAATTATACTATTATCAAAAAAAAAAAAAACAACCATCATCACTTTATGAGCTATTTTTTTAGATTAAGTTGAGCACAAAGTCCAACTTGTTTTAACACAAACTAATATAATTAACAACTAGAGTATATTAGAGTGCTTGACAGCTTAAGCAAATAAACACAAAGTAAACTATTGATCATTATTCTTCATCAGCTCTCTCTCTCTTTCAAACTTAAAGCATGGTGTGTAATACTTGGACTAGAAGTACGAGCAAACTTCCCTTCCCCATTTGCCTTTTTTTTGGTACTAAAAGATATAATGATAGGAAGGAAATGAATCGTATATATAATATAAAATAAAAATAAGTTTGTATACGGGTAAAATCGAGGATACGGACATGCTCGGTTTCCTGTTGTCATGGTTGTGCTCGGGCACGATATGACCGGCTCATCGGGAACGAGGCATCGAGCTCGATCTGGGATGAGGTGATAAAGGAAGGGCGGTTAACTGCCATAAGGAGAAGACCAAAATATCCGCCCTCAACCGGATATTTCGGCGTCGATCTCGGCAACAGCTGTCACCAGATTTCTTTCCTTTATTTAGAATTGTACTAGGGTTGGGACTCCTCTACTATATAAAGAGGAGGTTCCCATCCATTGAAGGGGTTGACAACAGAAAGAAAGAAAGAGTTCATATCAAAAAGAGTAAAGAATCATTTAAGTTCATCTCCATTTTGTTCTTGAGTTCATTTTCATTATTCATCGTGTCCGTGTTCAGCATAGGATATCGACCTCGGTTTCTATACCCGAGGCTTGACATAATAAATATTCGGTCAGATCTGCTTCTTTATTTACTTATTGACTCATCTCACAATTTAATCTTGAATTGAATTTAGCCACATATATTTGGTGTCACACATAAATTTAATTGTTCTCTGTTTTAAGGTTAAACAGTTTGGCGCCCACCGTGGGGCCTTAGATAGTAGTGGCGGTTCAATACAACATTCTGGTTACGCTCGATATTTTACACTTATTCTTTAAGGTTTGATTTCAGGTATACCAGAAATGTCGGATTCCCATTCTGTCAACTTCCAAGTGGAACCGAGCCATCACGAGCATGACGACAGAGACGTACCAAACAACAACGCGCCCCCCGTTAACCCTGTTCAAGTTGGATCATTGGTGGGCAACGTACCGGCCGGCGAGAATAACGGAGTCATGCTGCAACAACTCTAAAACCAGTTAGACATGGCTATGGCTCAGTTGCAGGCCCAGCAAGAGATCATAGCACAATTGCAAAATCGGGGTCAGGCACCCGATATTTTCCCATCAGAACAGACCTAGGATACGGAGGAAAGACACATCCCACGGGGTAACGAGAACCACCCCGGGCAAAGCAGCGAATTGATAAGAATGCTCGCAGAATTGACTAAACGAGTCGAGTCTGGCTAAAAGAAGATAGAGGCGAATGACAAGACGGTGGAGAACTACAACTCGAGGGTCGATCATATTCCGGGGGCTTCACCAGTGTTGAAAGGACCATATTCGAAAAATTTGTTCAAATGCCATTCCCGCCAAGTGTGGTACCGATTAAAATCCCTAAGAGATTTCGCATGCCCGATATCCTGAAGTACAATGGGACGACGGACCCAAATGAACATGTGACTGCATATACATGTGCTATTAAGGGCAATGATCTCGCCGATGACGAAAGGGAATCAGTGCTACTTAAGAAATTTGGGGAAACCATGTCAAAGGGGAGGGGGGGGGGGGGGGGATGATTTGGTATCATAACTTACCCGAGCATTAAATTGATTCATTTGCCATGCTCACTGATGCTTTCGTCAAGGCCCATTCCGGGGCTATCAAGGTCGTAACACGAAAAATCAGACTTGTTCAACGTCAAGCAACGAGATGACGAGACCCTCCGCGAGTTTGTGGCTCGATTTCAAATGGAGCGCATGGACTTACCCCCAGTCACTGACGATTGGGTCGTTCAGGCTTTCACCCAAGGGCTCAATTCAAGGAGCTCGATCACATCTATGGAGCTAAAGCAAAATCTAATAGAATACCCAGCGATCGCCTGGGCTGATGTACACAACAGGTATCAGTCGAAGATCAGGGTTGAAGATCATAAAATTCTGAGGGCTGCTTCAGTATCATGGCATTCCGGCAAAGGGAGTGATCGATTGAGGAAAGTGGTAGATCGGGATTCCAGATCGTCATATGCCTTACCCACTCGATCGAAGGGGAAACGGGTGCAACAGCAAATCAGGCAAGAATGATAGGAGGAATGACCGAAGGAATGATCGAGGCTAAAGTAGTCGTGGATTGATAAACAGAAATGTTATCGATAGAGCCCCGGGAAACAGAAAAACTCCAAGGTTATCCGAGTACAACCTTTGCGTCGATGTAGCAACCATAGCGGCGGCCGTTATCCGAAACAAAGAAACAAGACATCCAAGGCCAATCCAATCTGATCCAGAGAAGCGGAATAAAAGTCTTATTTGTAAGTATCATCATACTCACGGCCATCGGACCGAGGATTGTCGGCAGCTGAGAGAGGAGGTCGCTCGTCTGTTCAATTTGGGTCAGCTTCGAGAATTCCTAAGTGAACGAGCAAAAACTCATTTCAAGAACCTGGATTCCAACAAACAGGATAGGGCGGAAGAGCCTCAGCAAGTGATACACATGATCATGGGAGGAACTGACGTTCCCATTGGGCCGGTTGTAAAACGCACCAAAATTTCCATAACGAGGGAAAAGCATATCCGGAATGATGACCCCGATGGTCTCATCACGTTCGATGACGAGGGCATGGAAGGCATCACCCAGCCGCATAACGACGCACTAGTAATAGATGTCCTTGTCAATAAATTTAGAATTAAACGTGTGCTAATTGATCTAGGTAGCTCGGCTAATATCATCCGATGGAGAGTCATTGAACAGCTGGGACTACTAGATCAGATCGTGCTGGCAATACAGGTCCTCAACAGATTCAATATGGCATGCGAGACGACGAAGGGTGAGATCACTTTACCGATCAATATGGCAGGAACTACGCAGCAGACACAATTTTATGTGATAGAGGGAGACATGGGATACAATGCATTGCGGGGCAGACCGTGGATTCACCTCATAAGAGTGATCCCCTCAACTATGCATCAGGTATTGAAGTTCCCGACCCCATAAGGTGTCAAAACCGTCCGTGGTGAAACATGTCGCAAAAGAAATGTTCGCGGTTGAAGAATTTGTTTAGACTATAAAGGTGCCAGATAGAAACGAATGGAATATTGCCAAATAGCAATCACAGATCCCGATCCCGAAATCTTCGAAAGATCGGAATAGAGACACACTAGACCAAGAGTTAAAATTCAGAGTACCGAGAACCTTTGTGGTGCCCGATGATTCTGATGCCACTAAGTCCACAATCGAAGAACTTGAGCAAGTCACACTGTTCGTCTATCTACCAGAGAAGAAGGTATACCTGGGCACGGGGTTAACCCCCGAGCTCAGGAAAAGATTTATTGAGTTTCTTAAAAATAACTCATATTGCTTTGCTTGGTCCCATTTAGACATGACAGGTATTCCACCGGATGTGACGACACACAAGTTGAGCCTGGATCCGAGTTTTCCTCTTGTCAAACAAAAGCGGAGGCCACAGCCCGAGGTAAAACATGCATTCGTCAAGGACGAGGTAACCAAACTCCTTAATATAGAGTCCATTCGAGAGGTAAAATACCCAGATTGGTTAGCTAACGTTGTAGTAGTGTCTAAAAGGGGGAATAAGTTTAGAATGCGCGTAGATTATAAAGATTTTAACCAAGGCCTGCCCGACGGATTCATTTCCTTTGCCCAGCATCGATCGCATGATCGACGCTACTACGGGTCACGACACGCTGAGTTTTCTCGATGCCTACTCCGGGTACAATCAAATACAAATGGACCCGGAGGATCGAGAAAAAACCTCCTTCATCACTAGGTCTGGTACATATTGTTATAAAGTAATGCCCTTCAGCAAAAAAATTGCCGGTGAAAAAATGTCGATGCCACCTATCAACGTTTAGTCAACCGCATGTTTGAACACCAAATAGGAAAATCCATCGAAGTTTATATAGATGACATGGTCGATAAGTCCCTGCGAGCAGAGGACCGCTTGAAATTTTTGCAGGAAACTTTCAGCATATTAAGAAAGTACAACATGACGCTGAACCCGAAAAAATGTGCTTTCGGAGTCGGATCAGGTAAGTTTCTCGGATTCATGGTATCAAATTGGGGGATTGAAATCAACCCGGATAAGATAAAAGCAATTGAAGATATCACTGTGATCAATGACATCAAAGGGGTACAAAGATTGACAGGACGGATAGTTGCCCTAAGCCGATTCATCTCCAGATCCTCGGACAAGAGTCATCGGTTCTTCTCGTTGCTAAAGAAAAAGACTGACTTTGCATGGACCCCTGAATGTCAGATGGCCTTAACAGAACTCAAAAGGTACTTATCAAGTCCGTCTCTACTCCACACGCCAAATGCGGACGCCCAGTTGTATCTATACTTGACGGTGTCCGAGATAGCAGTGAGCGGTGTCCTGGTTCGAGAGGAGAAAGGTACGCAATATCCGATTTACTATGTAAGTAGAACCCTCGGTGACGCCGAAACCAGGTACCCACATTTGGAAAAACTCGCTTTGGCTTTATTGAGTGCATCTAGAAAATTAAAACCATACTTTCAGTGTCATCCCATATGCGTCGTAACGTAGTACCCCTTAAGGAATGTCATGCATAAACCCGAACTCTCAGGCCGACTAGCAAAGTGGGATGTGGAGATTAACAGGTATGATATTGAGTACAAACCCTGAACTGCGATCAAATCCCAAATATTGGCGGATTTCGTGGCTGATTTTGCACCGGCTATGATCTCCGAGGTCGATAAGAAAACGCTTCTTACCTCGGGGACTAGTACGGGAGTCTGGGCTCTTTACACAGACGGTGCTTCTAATGTAAAAGGGTTCGGGTTAGGGATCGTTCTTAAATCCCCATGATAACGTCCAAATCCACTGCTCAAAGAGAAAGTGTACACGGTCGTATGCAATATAATTTATCCAACTATGAGTCGGGGTCGATCGCACAGGGAACAATATACTAGGCGATTCAGAAAGTAAGTAACTTTCACTTACTAAGCTAAGCCAAACGATAGATAATATTTTGGTTTTTGGAGAAAATTATAACTAATGTGGAACTGTAAACTAACCTAGAAAGCAGGTAAAATGATCAATGGCCACAAGAATGGATATGAAGGAAACTACGCTCAAGTAACGATCCAATGTATTTCATGATTTACAAATAATGGTGAGTTTATATTACTTAGTCTCGGATAATGACTCTAAATTAGCTTCTTCCAAAGACTAACTAGACTACCTAATTGAATATCCCTAAAGCAATTAGGAGCATTAAGAACACCCGAATATGGCTACAAGTGGTGTCGCCTATCCCTAGGTCGATTTCCATTAGATGAAGGTTAACGCCCCAAATTCTTATTAATTATTCTTTCCCAATCTCGAGTTTTCCTCTTCCGAGTTTAAACCGAAATAAATGGGCGAGTCCTAGGGTTAGCAATACCCTTAAGAAACATTAAAGAACAAGAATAATTAAAAAAACATTAACTCACTTCTATTAATTATAAAATCATTCAACACATAAGCAAAATAAGAGATTCAATCCAAACTTAAAAAATGTATACTTCCATAAACAAGGTTCAAGTATTGAAATGAAATACTACACACATAAATATTCAATAAATAGCAAGAGATGAAGAAATGGGTAACAGATTTCTCATTGTGTGCCTCCAAATCTTCAAACCCTAGTGCAGTTTCTTGCTCTAAGCTTGGAAGATGGCCAAAGATGATAATATTTTGCCCCAAGCTTCACTTTTATAATTCCAAAATTTCCTAACTAAAAAAAAAAAGGACAAAAACAGCCCCCAAAGTTTCAGATTTTCGAAATTGCAAATCTGGCCGTTTTTGCAAATTTAGCCACTTTTCTTGTTTTCTTCAATTTGCCCTCTTTTTGACTTGTTTTTCTTCAATTGATTTCTTCTCGATCACTTCTAAATCACATAAAACCTACAAAATGGAAGTAAACGACATTAAATGCACTATTTTCTCAATCAAGCATAACAAAAATCTAAGATTAAAGAAGAGATAAGTTAATAAAATACTAACTTATCACCCCCTCAAATGACGTAATAAGACAATCTATTAGATCGGCTGATTTAACTAACAACGAAGCCGAATATGAGGCTATGATTGCAGGTTTAGAACTAGCTAAAAGCATGGGAGCCGAGGTCATTGAGGCCAAATGCGATTCTCTCCTGGTGGTCAACCAAACGAACGGAACCTTCGAAATCAAGGATGATCGAATGCGGAGGTATCAGGAAAAATTGCAGGTTGTCCTTCGCCAGTTCAAGGAGTGGACGTTGGAACACGTACCCCGGGATAAAAATAATGAGGCGGATGCCCTGGCAAATCTGGGATCCTCAGTAGAATCGGATGGGTTCAATTCCGGAGTTATGGTGCAGTTGACAAAATCGGTCATAGAGACCGGCCACGCTGAGATAAACTCGACTAGCCTCACTTGGGATTGGAGGAAGAAATACATAGACTATCTTCAAACAAGAAAGCTACCATCCGATGCCAAGGAATCAAGAGCCCTTCGAACCAAAGCATCTAGATTTTATTTGATCGATGGCCAGTTATACTGAAGGTTATTCCACGACCCCTTAGCGAATGGCCAGGACGAGTCTACCAATAAAACTATATTCCAGAATTTAAAGAAAAGACAGGCCGGCTCTAAGCACCGATGGAAGGAGGTTCTGCCCGAGATTTTATGGGCCTACCGCACAATGGTAAGATCAAGCACCGGGGAGACTCCGTTTTCCCTTGTATACTGAGCCGAGGCCCTGATACCCATTGAAGTTGGTGAGCCCAGATTAAGATTCCGATATGCCACTGAGGACTCGAACCATGAGGAAATGTCTGTCAATCTAAATCTCGTGGATGAAAGGAGGGAAGCTGCTCATATCCGGATAGCCGCACAAAAACAAAGGATGCAAAGATATTATAACCGGAGGACCAACCTCAGGCACTTTAATATTGAGGACTTGGTACTGAGAAAGGTCACACTTCATACAAAGAACCCTCACGAAGGGAAATTATCCCCGAATTGGGAAGGACCGTACCGAGTCACTGGAATAACCGGGAAAGGTTCTTATCAGCTCGAGAACGAAGACGGACAACAGCTGAAACACAACTGGAATGTAGCACACCTAAAACGATATTACTGTTAAAGGTACGAATAACTTTTCTTTTGTTTTTCTTCTCTGTCATCTAACCACACAAGGATACAGTCCGAGGGACACCTAAGCAGCACAACGGAAACTGGGAAGTCATAGACTTAGGACTGAAAGCACGTGCTGCACTCTTTTTCGCTTTGACCGTTTTGTCCCGAAGTGGGTTTTCGACAAGGTTTTTAATGAGGCAGCACCGAACAGCGTGCTACGCAAATAGAGCATACCGATCAAAGACCGGGGACTGCACATACCGGGCTAATAGTACCCGAGCTCTCATACTTCGGACTCGAGTACTAGGGGACTATTATACTAACTGATAACTATGTAAAACCAAGGCTTGAACGATAGGATCTGATATAAGGACCAAACGATCGATTGAATCTTGTCCAATTAGTTTGTTCTTGCCACAACAACAATTGCGAATACATCTCCGGTCGGTTTTTCAATAAAAAATCTAACTTCGTTCACAATGATCCAATGTTGCCAGATACTGAAAGGCTATGGCCCAAACGATTAAAGACTACGGTCTAGAAAGCATACACAATGCTAAAAAAACTATGGCGTAAACGATTAAAGACTACGGTCTAGAAAGCATACACAATGCTAAAAAGCTATGGCCTAAACGGTTAAAGACTACGGTCTATAAAACATGAAGATTACGGTCTTAAAACACAAAAAATATCGTGATCCGGTCTGTCTTCAATTTATAAATAAAGCAATGACTAAGGTCAACACGGATTAAAACCCGATCACGAGTCGTTACCACTTGAATTTTATCCCGGCCGAAACAATAAGGCAAGCTAAAACGATGGCATAAATCGAACAAACATTGAACCGAGGAATAGTTTGCAAAGAGCAATAAAAGGCGATGAATAGACCGAATGAAGATCTTTTTTCATTTATACATACATATAAGTGGATTTACAAAGGCTCGAATTAGCGGCCTTAAAACAAAAAGCAAAACTAACAACAAAGGGGGAAAAAGGGGATGTAAGGCCTACGAGCCTAATCTTCACCCGATTCCTCAGTTTCTTCCTCGGCTGACTCAAGGTCGATATTCGAATCCTCAGGGTTGAATGTAGCCTTTGCTTCCGCTTTGAGCTTCTTAGGCTCATCGATTAGATCTGACAAGTCCACTCCGGTGGCTTGAACTTCTTCGAGGGTTTCCTTTCGGGATAAGCACCGCACGTACTCAGCTCGTAGATTACTGGCCTTCTCGGCAGCAGTCACGTCGGCCTTATACTGCTCTAACATATCGTCATAACCCGAGATCTGGTCTAGAGCCTTTCTATGTTCAGCCTGTAGATCAGTGATGACCTGGTTCAGTCGATCCCGTTCAACTTTGGCCGTAGCAAGCAATGAGCCGAGTCCGTTTATTTGTTCCACCGACGCCTGAAGCTGCTCCCTGAGAACATCACGTTCTGCCACAACACCGATGGTCGTTTCTCGGAGGGCATTAAGCTCGGGCTTGATCCCATCAAGCTCTGCCCGAAGTTGATCAATCTGGATAACATATGCTCGAGCCTGAGAAAGAACGACATTAGTATCAGCTATTGAAGATTTATTATAAACTTCGAAAGCCCTTACCTTCTCTGCCAACTAGTCACGTTCCCGCTTAGCCTCGGCAGCTTCGTTTCGAGCCACTGCTAAATCCGATTTAAGGATAGAAAGGTTAGGGAGAGATGAGATATATTGCAACTTCTGCTCATACAGATTCATGAGCACGTCCACCTCCTAACTCTTTCTTTTGAGCTCCTCCTTGAGCCGGCTCACTTCGTGCCTTAGTCGGTGGAAGCTTGCATAATGAAGCATGGAGGACTGTAAGGGAAAGAGGAACGGTTGTTAAAATGAGGCTTGAAAATAAAGCTAAGTGAAAAGGGCGTAAGAACAAGACTTACCCGGTTCAATGCCTACTGAACCTCGTTGAAAAGGCACGATTCGCTGACTTCGGCCATTTTCTTACGATCCTTTTGGGACACCAAAGGGTACAAATAACTGGCCACCCCGACTGGCCCCAATAATATGTTCATATCGGGCGACACCTTGAAAGTTATTAGCCTCTTCCGATTCAAGTCGGTACTAGGGGCACGAAATAATTTCTCCATCCTAGGACCAGAATTAACCCCAAAACTGTTGGCTACGGGGATGGACAAATGCTCAAAACCCGACATACCCAGAGCGGGTATTTCGTAACCCGCATGACCGGCTGCCCCTTCCTCGGTCATCTTGCCTTTGGCTTTTTCAACATTGGCGGGAATATGCACCAATGAGGGCGGAGAGTCCTGTATACAAATTATTGTTTCAGACGAGGCCACAGCTTGTATCGGAAGGACAGAACCAATGTCATACAAAGGCGGAATGTTAGGTACCTTTGAGCCTGGTACCGAGGAAGCTGCCTTCGATCCAGCAGCTGCAACTAGCAGCTAGCAGCCTTTCAAAACTTCGAGAAGGAGTGTGCTCTGTCGTAGGTTCTATAGATGCCCCGACCTTCGGCCTAATGCTCCCTACGACCGTCGGCCTAGGGACATCTCTCGAACCCACTAGAATTTGACTTGAGCTTTCCACCAATGGTGGAATAATCGCTGTAGAACCGGTCAGATCTTGCTCAAAGAGCTTGTCAACAAGACGATGCCCGCCCAACTCCTGGTCGTCATCATCAGAATGATCCGATAGTTGACCGATAACCTTGGAGTCCAGAGCACGGGCCGAGACATCTTCCGAAGAGGTCTCTCTGATAGTGAGCCTCGATATTGTCCTGGTCTGGCAAGAAGCTCAAGAAGATTCGGAGGGTCGTCTTTTCTTCATTTCAGCTTTGTCTCCCTAATCAGGAGCTTCGATATCTTACTGGTCGACCGAGGCCTCGGCAGCTTCCTCGCCCCGAATTTTGGTGGCCTTTGATAGACCTGTGTAGCGAAAAGAAAAATAGTCCTTACTTATCTGACATGGCGTAGCACATAAGGAAGACGGGACAACGCTCTAAGGGAAAGACTTACCGTGTGTTCTGGCCTCCCACCGGGACGGGGACAAATGTCTCCAGGTACGATCGGCATAAGTAAGTTGGGAACAGATTTTTCCGATCCACTGATCAAAGTTAGGAACCGCACCGAGGGTTCGGATCAGCCCTATATACACATGAGCAAATAAAAGATTCATCGTAAGTATAGGCATACGGTCATATCGCACCAAAATAAAGTTACTTACGGTTCGGCTTCCATCTCTCGGGAGACGGCACCTTGTCAGCGGGAATAAGATTAGTTGTCCTGATTCGGACAAATCTGCCCTACCAGCCTCGGTCTCTATCTTCGTCCAGACCGGAGAAGGGCGCCTTTCCGGCTCGTTTTGAGAGTTTAATCATGCTCCCTCTGAAGACACGGGGACTATATAGCCGGAGTAGATAGTGCACCGTGAATGGAGCATTCACGTTTGAAGTGAAATAACGGAGGAACACAACGATCCTCCAAAATGACGGATGAATTTGGCCGAGGGTAATCTCATACCGTTTGTAGAAATTCACTATCACGGGATTGAGTGTGCTAAATGTGAAAGGATAGGTATAAACACTTAAATACCCTTCTATGTAGGTCGTCATGGCTTCATCCTGGTCAGGAATAACGACCTCCTTACCCTTCCACTCGCAATCGGCCTTGAATTTCTCGAGTTTACTCTAGGGTATTGTGCACAAATAGGCCGATATTTCAACACCTCGATCCCCTTGGTGAGAGGATTTCTCGACCTTGAAATCTCGGATAGTCGAGCAATCTTGAGGAAAGAAGTCGGTCAGTACTGGCTCTGGTCTTGGAGCCGAGGAGGTCTCACCGGTTTTAGCCTTTGAAGATTTGCTCGTCATTTCAGAAGTATGAAGATAAGAAGGTTAGAATGAAGGTTTAAAGATTAAGTAGGAGACTGATAAGGAGATATGAAGATATGAAGGTATGAAGGTTTGAAGATATGAGGATCAACGCGCACGAAGGTAAAACTCTCTTTGGTAAAAGTCAGAAAGTGAAAAATGAAAGGGAAAACTTGCTTTTATAGAGTGGGGCGAGACGGTTTGCCTTCCATAACCGTCTTCAGAACCAACAGGGTCTTGACACGTGCCGATGTCAGACGGATGTGACCTTGATCTTATCCAACCATGGGGAGCGTACGTGGGAAGGAACCGGGACGACCGCTCGATCAACAGATCGTACTTAAACAGGTTGGCCTTCCGATGAGACCTAGGTCGGGCTCTCACACGAATACCATTATGATCAAGTAAAGCTTCCGTAAAGATGTGGTCTCGAACCTATTATGGTCGAGTTTTGAATAAAATGTTCGAACATGGCATCCGGTAGCAAAACATTTCGAATTTTTATGAATTATAGAACAATAGATTATTGATCGAATATTGCAAAGACATACACAAAGATTCAAGTACAAATAGCGCACAAGGAATGCTCAATCAAATCCAACAAAACCAATTCGCAAAGTCCCATTAAAAGTTGTTCCATTCCATAAAATTCCGACTATGTCGGATACATCAGTATAACAGGAAAAACGGGAGAAGCCCTACTCTACTGTTACTAATTGGAAAACGAAAGTAAAACAACAACATCCTTAACCAACCTAGCGAGTTGAAGGTTGAGATCTTTAGCCTATTCCACGGGATGCAGCGATGACGCGTGATACCGATTAGATATCCCCATGACTTGTACCGAAGGCGGATGAACCGGGGATATTCGGCCCCGGTAGATCTTCTTCATCGAGCACTATTGTCGGCGGAGTTTCGCCAAAAGACATTTCTCCACGGGTCTCCATGATATGACGGGTTCGAACTCGAGATCCAACCCCCGAATGCCTAACTAGGAAGCTTCCAGTCTCTATGCGCCCAGGTGCCCTCGATGGCGCAGATGCTCTTCTTCCCCGAACAACATCCTCGGCTACCAATTTTCCCTTGGAAGCCCTCCTCGTCTGAAGTCCTGAAAAATAAATACATTGGATTGAGACATAATACAGGGAAATGAGGGTCGAAATGATCAAATTAAGAAATTACCATGGTCTTCGCCTTTCCACCCTTCAGGTGCCATCCTTCTCCAAGAACGGCCTACGCTACGAGAAGCTCGGAGAAGGGCAATCACTCATTCAAAAATAGCTGTAACCAGCTCGGGCTCAACCGGATTTGGTGAGAGGTTCCACACCTCAGGAAAATCGGCAAATGATGGACAATGAAGTTGAGTTGTGCGTATCATCACAAACCGATGAAGCCACCCTCGGTCATAATCGTTTTCGGGGTCGATCAGGCTTTGACTCCCCCTGGGAACCATATGAACAATTCCCCCTCGGATCACCCGAGGTATATATATGTGAAGCAAATGGTCAAGGGTGAAGGTGACTCCGGTCACATTAGCTAACTTCTCAATACAATACACAAGTCTCCAAACCTGTGGAGCAATCTGCCCGATACATCTTCGATACCGACGACAGAAGTCCTCGATCACTCGATGAACAGGGAGAGTGAACCCTATGGCACAGGGATACATGTATGACAACGAGTAACCGATAATGTGGTGATTTATTTTCACACCATCCCCAACAGGGCGAACGTCAACATCTCCGCCTAAGTTGCAATCTTCCCTGACTACAGTAATGGAACCATCATCAATACAAGATTCAAAGTTCTCCACCGAATCTAAATGGTGAAGAATTTTACAATCGTTCGTATAGATAAGACTGTCATACCCCATTTTAACCGGGTTGATTTAGAGGTACAACATATTGGTGATTCCTGTTTTTTGTTATTTTAAGGAGTCGCCACCTAATTATTTATGGTGAATTAGGACACCTAAAGTTTATTAAAGTTATGCTTAAAGTTAACTCTGTTTAAGGTCTGCGAAACTTAAGATTCTAGGTAAGGGTTCAATTAGTCTAAAGGGAAGGTATTAGGCATCCTTTAAGACCCATTAATAATGGTTAACCGACCGGACTAAAATTTAATTAGGCTAAGTGTAACTATAATATAATAGAAAAGAAAATAACTTTGTAAAGTATTGCTAAATTATAAATAGATATATAAGAATGCTATTTAGAATAGGACTTGTAGGAAATGAATGATGATGTATAAAATAATTGATTAGTTATAGATGAAGAGAGGGGATTAGTATTCAAAAGCGAAAGGCAATGACTATCCCTAGGTATAAATTCAGTTGGCGTTAAAAAAAATGTGGTGGCTAAAACATTTTTACATATAAATTCAGGGATTAAGAGTAAAAGAAAAAAAAAAGGTAACCAATAGTTTAAAATCTGATTTCGTATAGAAATTAAATTCCTCGTTGAAGGAATCATTAAAGTCGTCCAACATTTCAAGTTGAGTCCAAAATAATGATTAGACTTTATGCTTTTTGCAATATTTTTCTAAATAAATCATGGCTCCAAATTTTAGCTAGAACGAACTTAAGATCTGCTCACCCTTTAACTTATTAAAATCTTGAAAACATAAGCTCAACAATGATTCAAAAGATAGTGGGATTTCATAAAAAAAAAAAAAAAAAAACGGAGCGGAACACTAAAATACTAAATGGTTTGTTATAATGACAATATCTATTTTATCCCTATGTCGTCAAATTACTAACTAGGTGCTCACCACAAACAGAGAACAGCAAACCAACGAGAAAAACACAATAAAGGTGTTCTTATATGAACCACAACAGTTAAAGAGCACACGGCAAAATCAGCGTTTACGACACGAATCATAGAGGAAGATGGAGATTTTCAACATTATCTCCATGGTCTCCAGGACGTATCCCCTGGCAGATATGGATAAACTGATTAGGATAACTTCATGTGTAGCGTCGTTGAGTCTCAAAATAAGATTCTTCGGCTCCGGTGTTCATGCAACAAAGAAGATGAAGAAAGTGAAAGAGGGAGTTAGTAAAGGGACAAAATCAGGTGGAAATGAAACAATGAAGCTAAAGCTGAAAATTGCCTAGTAGTAGTATTGTATTAAACTGAAAATTAGGTGCAATCTTCTTGACATATTTTGATTTGAAAGGAATTCTAGATTAAAGAGATGAATCTGAAACTTTCAGTGGATTCTAATACATTTATACGTGAGTTGCATTCAATTCAAAATTGCCACAACATTAGATCACACAATTTCCAAAACAAATGAATAATGATTTAAGCAGCAACTGAAACCATGCTTCTCACCGAGCCAAGTTCTTAGAATATGACATTTTGGTACACTACAAGAACCCTTGTGCAGATATACAATATTTTAAAGAAGCAAAGTGGGATTTCAACAGGATCCAAGTTTCAGAGGCATACAAGTAAGGACTAAGCATCACATTCAAGTAGGAACATTATCACTACCATTGCATTCATATGAGTTTATTTCCAGCAAGGCCCAATATTAATTCTAAATACTGACTGAATTAAACCCTTTAAACACTCTATTTTTCTCTTAGTCTCGGCTAAGAAATAATAAAAATAAAAATAAATCCAGTCCACGAATGGCTAGTCTTATTTTAAGATAAACCAAGGAACCATAAAAAAAACACTGAGCTTTTAACAGAACCGAATTAGAGCCACAATGAAACTTTAATAAGTGAGACTTTCATTTGGACAATGGGGCAGATGCAACAGGAGGAAACTCGAATTGAATACCTATGTTGTATTAACATTATGTACTTATGAACTAACATGATGAGTTAATCATTAAAAATACTAAACCAAGAAGATAGCCCCACCGTTTACAACACCTTTAGTTTAGCCTATGTTTAGTTCAAAGATTTAAAAGGAGACTGATTCCTTTCAAGGGATAAAGAGCTTTATGCTCAACTGCAGTTTACTTGGGAAGAAGAGAACCTTCAACTTCAGGAAATAACTGCTTCATTGACTATCTAGACAAAATTTTAATCAAGCAGAATCAAAATTAGCTACTGAAAACCAGCAATCCAACAATAGCATGTCAAACCCAGTAAGCTATTAAACGAACATAAGTATCAGTTTTAGTTTACCACCAAACTGCTAGAACATATTAAAAAAAACAGGATGGACAAATGCTACACATGCGAATTCATGAAATCTATTCGTATCACCTTTAACCCTTACCCATAAATCAGACTCCAAGATTAAATTAATTCATCCAACAGCTATAACAGCTACACGAAATAAGAAATGCAAGCATGCTTTTTTTTTTATCACGACTGGTCATAACAAAGCATTAAAACATCATTTCTCTATGGTAACAGAAATTTAACAGGACAATAAATCCGAAGATGATGTAAGAGTCTTCGGGCGAAGAAGTTGACGTAGTATCCAATTTTGTTTGGACTAATGAATTTATAAGAAAGTACGGTTTAGGAAAATTGATGGAAGATGTTATGAGGACCGAAGGAATTATGGAAAGTTATGGCCGAATCTCAGTTTCGAGTTGCCTACATATCTCGGGCTGCACGAGAATCAGGCCATGTGTAGTTCGAAAGTTTTTGTGGATTCATAATCTAGCGGGGCGTTGTAGACAGGTGATGAGAACGTTCAAGAATGGAACATGTGCTTATAGCCTCCTAATTATAAATGTGGCGCGCAACACACCTTTAAGTAAGACTCTACTAGGCACGATGTAAATTCTTCAAAGATGCCCCAGTGTTGAGTTATGGAGACACTGGGGATGTAGAAAGGAATATGAGATTGTGGAAAGAGTTGATTGAAATAGAGTTTTAGTAGGGAATATGAAAGAAAAATTAACCTACGTATCACGTGTTTGTGGACGTAGGCGGAGTTGAGTTCGAGAGTATATCCGTGACCTTTGCTTATGAGTTTGATATTCCTCTTCAGCGTATTTTCCCCAGTTCACTGCGTAAGATAAAGTTCCACGTTGTGTTGCGTCACTGCAGGTTGTACTTTCTGCCAAAACTGAAATTTATGTCAAAATTAGTAATAAAGTTGAAATTATAAAGAGTGTAAAATGATAGTAAATATGAGTGTGGGAATGAAAATGTAGCCGTGTGGCTAATGTTGTCTCTGGTTGTCTTCAGGGACTTGAATGAATGCGTGACGCGTATGCTGAGGATGTGATAATATCTCTAGTTGCATTTGAAAATGATAGTGATAAGGTCTCCGGCTGTCTTCCGGGACTCGATGATAAATGATATCCGCGAATTTTAAGGTAAATTCATTAAAGTGGTAAGGTAGATGATGAAATAAAGGAATGAAGTAAGGAGTAAAATAAGTGTATAGCCGTTCGGCTTATGCAGGTGAGGCCGTGTAGCCATGCGATGTCTCCGGTTGTTTTCGGGACTTGATGCTATGTCTCCGGTTGTCTTCGGGGACTTGATGCTACGTCTCCGGTTGTTTTCGGGGACTTGATGCTACGTCTCCGGTTGTTTTCGGGGACTTGATGCTATGATGTAGCCGTTTGGCTTATGCGGGTGAGGTTGTGTAGCCATGTGATGTCTCCGGTTGTCTTCGGGGACTCGATGATATGTCTCCGGTTGTCTTCGGAGGCTTAATGATAATTTCTGTAAGGTTCAATGTAAAATCGTTAGCATTGGTAAAGTGAATGATAAGGTGGAGAGTAGTGTCATAGTGTAGCCGTCTGGCTTATGCATATGAGACTGTATAGCCGAATGATGCCCCCGGTTGTCTTCGGAGACTCGACGCCAATCCTGTAAAATTCAAGATAAATATGTGAATTCTCATTTTAGGGTAGAATGACCCAATATGCCCTATTTTAGGGTGGACGAACCCGAGTATCCTATTTTAGGGTGGAAGAACCCGATGTATCCTATTTTAGGGTGGACGAACCCAAGTATGTCTCCGGTTGTTTTCGAGGACATGATGTATATGCCGTGTGAGGCATTTAAAGAAATGATATCCTATTAAAGGCGGACGAGCCTAAAATGTCCTATTTTAGGGTGGACGAACCCAAGTATGTCTCTGGTTGTTTTCGAGGACATGATGCATATGCCGTGTGAGGCATTTAAAGAAATGATATCCTATTAAAGGCGGATGAGTCTAAAATGTCCTATTAAAGGCGAACAATCCTAAAGTGTCTTATTAAAGGCGGATGAGCCTAAATGTCCTATTAAAGGCGGACAAGCCTAAAGTATCCTATTAAAGGCGGACAATCCTAAAGTGTCCTATTAAAGGCGGACGAGCCTAAAGTGTCCTATTAAAGGCGGACAATCCTAAAGTGTCCTATTAAAGGCGGACGAGCCTAAAGTGTCCTATTAAAGGCGGACGAGCCTAAAGTGTAGTGCGTTTGCGAACAATGATGTTGTCTCTTTGTCGGGCATTTGAAAGTAATAATGCAATGCGATGCGGTGCCTTTGCGGTGCGGGAATTTGAAAGCAGTAGTGCATATGCAGTGCGGGAATTTGAAGAAATGATGTCCTATTAAAGGCGGACGAGCCTAAAATGTCCTATTAAAGGCGGACGAGCCTAAAATGTATAGTTATCCTCGGTGTATGATATTGATGCCTCCAGCTGTCTTCGGAGATGCCTCCAGCTGTCTTGGAGACTTATCAATGACTCCTGCAAAGTTCAGAGTAAAATGGTTAAAGCTGGTAAAGTATATGACAAAGTAATTGATAAAGTATGGAGTAAAGTGGTGGAACAGCCGTCTGGCTTATGATGTTGGTGGTATCGTGACAGGCCAAATTCAGGACACGTAATCCTGATTTAATTCGCCTTCAATCTCGTCAACCTACAAAACAGGTATATAAAGTCATAAAATTATTGTGATAAAAATAAAATAACTTAAAAGATAAAGTTGGAAGTAAAGCCGTATGGCTTTTGAGGCGAGGCCATAATGAGCCAAATGATGCTTTTTGGCCCTGATTGATAGACTTGACTGTTGATCTCGCGATTTTAAGTTCCTGCACTCAAAGAAACATTCTTAGTTTGGGAGGGGGAAGTTGATTCGTGTTGACTCGAAGCTTGACGTTGTTGGCTGCTCCATTCGTCTTATTTGTTTGGATCTTGTGACCTCCGTTCAAACCTCGGTAGACGAACAGTAGTGAAAATGATTGAAAGAAAGTGTTTCATTTAAAAAGTGTATATGTAAGTGTATATATAAGGAAAGATATATATGTAAGTATATGTATATAAGGAAATATATATGTGTAAATATATGTATGTAAGTTGTAAAATATTTCTGCCAACTTCAGATTGTGACACTTCTAAAGTAATTGGTCTATAATACTTCCTATCTGGTAGCCTCAATCTTGTCGATGTCCAACCGTTCTTTTGTCTATATATATTTTCAAAATATGCCCCAGTTTTGGGTTCAGAAGGGTATGTTAAATTTATGTTGTGGTGTGACCGAACCTTGTATAGGTTGCCTACGCATCCCTCCAAGGGAATCAGGTTGGAACGTAGTTCGTAAGGTTCATAGAATATGGTTTGAGAATTTAATAAAGGGACCGAACCCGATGTGGATTGCCTACGTATCTCACCAAGGGAATCAGGTCAGCGTAGTGCTGTTGTGTAAATGGTAAAAGGTTTGTTGGTTTTCTATCTAAATATGACTAACCCGTATGTTGAAAGTCTACGAATCCCGCCAAAGGAATCAAGTCATGTGTAATTCTCCTTACATAAGGATTTATGTTATAATGCAACCGAACCCTATGTGGGCTGCCTACGTATCCCGCCACGGGAATCAGGTCAGCGTAGTTCGTACGGTACATAAGAAATGATTTGAAATTTAATAAAGGGACCGAACCTAATGTGGATTGCCTACGTATCCCGCCGTGGGAATCAGGTCAGCGTAGTTCTGTTATATAAACGGTAAAAGGTTTGTTGGATCTGTATGTTGATAGTATACGAATCCCGCCGAGGGAATCAGGCCCTGTGTGGTTCTTTGTGTAATGATTTTTGTATTTTTTGTTATAACGCAACCGAACCCTATGTAGGCTGCCTATGTATCCCACCCCGGGAATCAGGTCGGAACGTAGTTCGTACGCATGCAAAATGGGAAAAATTCTAACCTAGTATGACTGAGTCCCTATGTGGGATGCCTACGTATCCACCAAGGAATCATGTCAAGCGCAGTTCGTAGGCATGCAAAATCTTTTGATTTTTTTGTTCTAAATGCAACCGAACCCTATGTGGGCTGCCTACGTATCCCGCCACGGGAATCAGGTCAGCGTAGTTCGTACCGATTGTTAAAGGAAAGGTTTCAAACTAGGCTGTCTAACCTAATGTCGTCCTTTGATTTCTTCTTGAATTACTAGCTTTCAGGCTTATGTCATCACCTATCGGCTATTTCAATTTCTTCCGAGTGTAATCTTGTCTTGTCCTCAAATGTCTTTATTACTCTTTCGGGATGTATGTTTCATCTTATGTCACAATCATAGAGTTGGCAGATTTGATAAATAAAGTAGAAAATAATAATAGATGATTAAGGAAAATCAGAAATGCATAGATTTTGCGATTAAGTTTTCAAAAGATGAGGCAAAGCAACAAAAGTCTTGAGCATGATTCAAAACTCAATTTTAAAATTGTGCTATTTCAAAAGTTTTCTACATGTTCAAACTACCAAGACTCGTGGAGTAAGAATCCAATTCTTCAAAGTCTCTCCTGGTTCGGCATCCTGGATGGTCGGTGTCTCGGTGTCGACCCGAATCAACTTTTTTAGGGATATAAGAACATAAAAATGCAAAATGATGTCAGTCTCACAACATATCTAGGTAAAGTCATGATCACATAGAGTCAAGTAAGTCATGTAGCAAATAGTTCATAAAGTTTTCAAACAAATGTAAACGAGTATAACGCGTCCTAATATGCATGTGACCTCTTTGTGCCAGAGGTAGGCCTAACGTTTGTTTGAAGGGTAAAGCGTGCCATAATACGTCATCCCGTTGCCTTTGATTAATTAAACAAGTTCTATTTCTCAAAAAATAAAGTACAAAACAATGTAATATTTATTACATGTCAAATGAATACAACATAAAGTGTTTCCTAATCTAAATAAAGTAAATAAAATTTCCTATGCCTAACTTCTAGTTCCATTTGTGATGTCCTTAATCTGCGTCATTTGTTGTACTCCAATGCAAATCCATACCTGTCATAAAATGTTAGTCATTCTCTCCCTCCTAAAGTTTAATTAATTAGAGCAAATAGTCAATATTTAGGCACAGTTATCCTTCAAACATGCACATAAAGTATGCTTAATGTCACTTGGGGTCGTGAACCCGCTTGGACGTTTGGTAAAGTCGTCTAATGGATTTAATACACCAAGGGTATTAAACCTCCTAGGTCATGAAATGTATGCTCTTAATAAAGAGTGTTGGTTTAGCTCTATCTTAGGCTGACTAAGAGTGGGTTTACTGGACGCAAGGTTCCCGAGCGGACAACTCGAGTGAGAAGGCTACGCGGTCACCGTTATTCGGACACCCCGCGCATATGCCAACTCTCCTAAAAATTGGAATTTTGAAAGAGATTTGCGGGTGCGCAAAACACACCTCGCGTGTACGTGTGATAGTGTGAATTTTCCAGAAGTGGAGGAAGTATGAACTGAATGACAGTTTTATCAAAGCAAGTAACACATAAACAGTTTATATCAAACAAACAGTTTATATCAAACAAACAATTAATAGCATGTAAAAACAGTTAACAAATAAATAAAGTAATTAAAATAGCACACAAAGCCTATTTAAACTAAGTCCGTTATGGTTAGAACCTAAGTGAGATTCCCCAGCGGAGTCGCCAAGCTGTCATACCCCATTTTAACTGGGTTGATTTAGAGGTACAACATATTGGTGATTCCTGTTTTTTGTTATTTTAAGGAGTCGCCACCTAATTATTTATGGTGAATTAGGACACCTAAAGTTTATTAAAGTTATGCTTAAAGTTAACTCTGTTTAAGGTCTGCGAAACTTAAGATTCTAGGTAAGGGTTCAATTAGTCTAAAGGGAAGGTATTAGGCATCCTTTAAGACCCATTAATAATGGTTAACCGACCGGACTAAAATTTAATTAGGCTAAGTGTAACTATAATATAATAGAAAAGAAAATAACTTTGTAAAGTATTGCTAAATTATAAATAGATATATAAGAATGCTATTTAAAATAGGACTTGTAGGAAATGAATGATGATGTATAAAATAATTGATTAGTTATAGATGAAGAGAGGTAGTATTCAAAAGCGAAAGGCAATGACTATCCCTAGGTATAAATTCAGTTGGCGTTAAAAACAATGTGGTGGCTAAAACATTTTTACATATAAATTCAGGGATTAAGAGTAAAAGAAAAAAAAAAAGGTAACCAATAGTTTAAAATCTGATTTCGTATAGAAATTAAATTCCTCGTTGAAGGAATCATTAAAGTCGTCCAACATTTCAAGTTGAGTCCAAAATAATGATTAGACTTTATGCTTTTTGCAACATTTTTCTAAATAAATCATGGCTTCAAATTTTAGCTAGAACGAACTTAAAGATCTGCTCACCCTTTAACTTATTAAAATCTTGAAAACATAAGCTCAACAATGATTCAAAAGATAGTGGGATTTCATAAAAAAAAAAAAAAAAAAAACGGAGCGGAACACTAAAATACTAAATGGTTTGTTATAATGACAATATCTATTTTATCCCTATATCGTCAAATTACTAACTAGGTGCTCACCACAAACAGAGAACAGCAAACCAACAAGAAAAACACAATAAAGGTGTTCTTATATGAACCACAACAGTTAAAGAGCACACGGCAAAATCAGCGTTTACGACACGAATCATAGAGGAAGATGGAGATTTTCAACATTATCTCCATGGTCTCCAGGACGTATCCCCTGGCAGATATGGATAAACTGATGAGGATAACTTCATGTGTAGCGTCGTTGAGTCTCAAAATAAGACTCTTCGGCTCCGGTGTTCATGCAACAAAGAAGATGAAGAAAGTGAAAGAGGGAGTTAGTAAAGGGACAAAATCAGGTGGAAATGAAACAATGAAGCTAAAGCTGAAAATTGCCTAGTAGTAGTATTGTATTAAACTGAAAATTGGGTGCAATCTTCTTGACATATTTTGATTTGAAAAGAATTCTAGATTAAAGAGATGAATCTGAAACTTTCAGTGGATTCTAATACATTTATACGTGAGTTGCATTCAATTCAAAATTGCCACAACATTAGATCACACAATTTCCAAAACAAATGAATAATGATATAAGCAGCAACTGAAACCATGCTTCTCACCGAGCCAAGTTCTTAGAATATGACATTTTGGTACACTACAAGAACCCTTGTGCAGATATACATTATTTTAAAGAAGCAAAGTGGGATTTCAACAGGATCCAAGTTTCAGAGGCATACAAGTAAGGACTAAGCATCACATTCAAGTAGGAACATTATCACTACCATTGCATTCATATGAGTTTATTTCCAGCAAGGCCCAATATTAATTCTAAATACTGACTGAATTAAACCCTTTAAACACTCTATTTTTCTCTTAGTCTCGGCTAAGAAATAATAAAAATAAAAATAAATCCAGTCCACGAATGGCTAGTCTTATTTAAAGATAAACCAAGGAACCATAAAAAAAACACTGAGCTTTTAACAGAACCGAATTAGAGCCACAATGAAACTTTAATAAGTGAGACTTTCATTTGGACAATGGGGCAGATGCAACAGGAGGAAACTCGAATTGAATACCTATGCTGTATTAACATTATGTACTTATGAACTAACATGAAGAGTTAATCATTAAAAATACTAAACCAAGAAGGTAGCCCCACCGTTTACAACACCTTTAGTTTAGCCTATGTTTAGTTCAAAGATTTAAAAGGAGACTGATTCCTTTCAAGGGATAAAGAGCTTTATGCTCAACTGCAGTTTACTTGGGAAGAAGAGAACCTTCAACTTCAGGAAATAACTGCTTCATTGACTATCTAGACAAAATTTTAATCAAGCAGAATCAAAATTAGCTACTGAAAACCAGCAATCCAACAATAGCATGTCAAACCCAGTAAGCTATTAAACGAACATAAGTATCAGTTTTAGTTTACCACCAAACTGCTAGAACATATTAAAAAAAACAGGATGGACAAATGCTACACATGCGAATTCATGAAATCTATTCGTATCACCTTTAACCCTTACCCATAAATCAGACTCCAAGATTAAATTAATTCATCCAACAGCTATAACAGCTACACGAAATAAGAAATGCAAGCATGCTTTTTTTTTTTTTATCACGACTGGTCATAACAAAGCATTAAAACATCATTTCTCTATGGTAACAGAAATTTAACAGGACAATAAATCCGAACAACATCAAATTTACCTGTTCGTGGTGCAGTGAAGTGGGGCGTCGAGGTCTCGGATTTATGATCGAACCCGAACCCGAACCCGATTAAAGTAACTAAAGTTTTCAATTGGAAAGTGAAAATAGAGTAATATGTGGCTGTTTTTTTTTTAGAATGAGGCTAGCTTTTCGATGATAATTTCCGTCCCAAATCTTATATTTTCAACAGAAGGGTTTTCCTGATTTAAAAGAAAATCAAGACCAGAAATAAATTAAAAAAAACTTAAGACTCGATGATAGAATACTTGTGTATCTTCCCAAAAACACTGAAAAATCCCCCCTTTTCAACTGAATAATTCTTCTTCATTTATAGAGTGAGGAGAGAGAGGAGCGTATGAGAGAAGGAGTGGGGAACAGCGTGTGGGGGGCAAGGGAAAGTGGAGGAGACAGAGGGAAGTGGAGAGCAGAAAATCGTGGGGCGTGGGGAAGATGATGGAGGAAGGAGCGTGAGAAGAAGGAGGAAGAGAGGGATGAAGGAGGCGGGTGAGGGGAAAGAGAAAAGAAAGGAAGAGGCGGAAATAGGGATTAGGGTTAAAAGGGGAGGGGAAATGGATGGGCTGGACCGGGTCGGGTAATGGGCTGGCCAATAATTCGTTTGGGCCGGTCTATTAATTTAAATATGGGCTGATATAAATGTGGGTTGGGTATTAAAATGTGGGTTGTTTGTTTGGGTAGGGGAATAACATTGTATTTGTATTTTGGGCCATTAATTCGGCTGAAAATTATTGATCCTTCCTCCGCTATTTAATCATTTTTTGGGCTTCCAATTTAATAACTGGTATAATATATATTATGTAAAGACAATAAATAATTAATATGTAGAAGAATAAATATTTTGCAAAGTGTTGTCTTGTAATTAATTTAACGAGTCCAAACCCGAAAACGAAACGATGATGAACTGTTTAAAAGCAAAAATAATAGTAGTGAAAATAAAGTGTTTAGCTCGTCAATAAATTTAGACGCCCGAGTGAATAAAATGAAATAAAGGAGGGACAAAATTGGGTGTCAACAAAGACCCGACTGGAGAATACCAGCAGCAAGGGATTCTAGCCCCCTATCAGAACCAGCGGCTCCCGTTGATGGCGTAAACGAGTGCTGATCTTCACCTTGAGTCAATAATGGGACGTGAGCCATGATCATGAAAGTTTTTTCTTAACAGTAAATAGTCACGCCTTGATGAAGGAAGATTAAAAATCCGAGGATTACTACGAGCTCAATTCGAGAATTGCAGAAGGTTTTTAAGGAGGAGCAAAGTGAGATTTGAAAAAGTGCAGATGTATGGAAAAGGAAGAATACATGGGCTTTATATAGAAAGAGGATCAAGAGATCCTATAGCGTATCAAGGACTCTGACACAAGGAGGACTCCCAAAAGGATTTGGCGGCTGGGTAATGATGACCTAGCATCGGGCAGAGTGAGATTTTGACTGGAAGGTCTTGTCCTAGGTAATTGGAGGCGGTTGTTCAGCTTTATTTGGCTACATTCCCCGCCGTCAGTAATTTTACCTCGGGAAATGGGGGGACTATCTGTATACGGGTAAAACCAAGGATACGGACATGCTTGGTTTCCCGTTGTCATGGTTATGCTCGGGCACGATATGACCGGCTCATCGGGAACGAGGCATCGAGCTCGATCTGGGATGAGGTGATAAAGGAAGGGCAGTTAACTGCCATAAGGAGAAGACCGAAATATCCGCCCTCAACCGGATATTTCGGCGTCGATCTTGGCAACAACTGTCACCAGATTTCTTTCCTTTTTAGAATTGTACTAGGGTTGGGACTCCTCTACTATATAAAGAGGAGGTTCCCATCCATTGAAGGGGTTGGCAACAGAAAGAAAGAAAGAGTTCATATCAAAAAGAGAAAAGAATCATTTAAGTTCATCTCCATTTTGTTCTTGAGTTCATTTTCATTATTCATCGTGTCCGTTTTCAACATAGGATATCGACCTCGGTTTCTATACCCGAGGCCTGACATAATAAATATTCGGTCAGATCTGCTTCTTTATTTACTTATTGACTCATCTCGCAATTTAATCTTGAATTAATTTAGTCACATATCTTTGGTATCACGCATAAATTTAATTGTTCTCCGTTTTAAGGTTAAACAAAGTTGTAGTAAACAAATGTGTGTTTTCCTAATGTCCAGGTAGCATAATGACTTCGTTAGATGAATGCTTTTGTTTAGTAGCAATCCTTTGTGATACTATGATACGAAAAACATGTTTTCGTCATGCCTTATTTGTAACTTTTGTTTTTACTTACATATCGGGTTACGTCGAAAAAATATTACTGCTATATTGACTTTTTTCATATTAAAAAACAAATATAAGACTGAAGATATAATCCTGTACTTCAACGACCCAACATCATAATCAGTTATCATTTGTCTGCAATTTTCTTGTTGTTTATTAACTGTCAATTTTGTTCAGTTTTTCCTTATTTTGCTTTAATCTTAGCTAAGTAAAATGACTATAATCTAAAAAATTATTCCCTCTGTCCCAAAAAGATTGTCCTCCTTTCCTTTTTGGTCTGTCCCAAAAAGATTGTCCTCCTTTCCTTTTTGGTCTGTCCCAAAAAGATTGTCACCTTTCTATATTTAGAAACAATTTAACTTTATGAGATGATTTACAGCCACACAAATATCTAAGGCTTGTTTTGGACCACACATTTTAAAAGTCTTCCTTTATTTCTTAAACTTTGTGTTAAGTCAAAGGAGGACAATCTTTTTGGGACGGAGGGAGTAACTTATTCGGTCAAAACAACTTGCAGTAAGAGCTGCGCAAAATCTAACTGGAAATAAATATTCATTCAGTTCCAATATGTTCGGCACACAATGTGTGTCAAAGGGCCAACTTGACCAATTATTTGAGTGAAATCAGACCTAATTCCGTTAATTCACTTTACTTTACAATTTTTTAAATAATTTTAGAAACTATAGAAAAAAATAGTCTCAGAAGAACATTTCTCATATAAAAAATGGAAAATAAGACACTTAAAAATGTCAGTGGAAATTTACTTAGTTTGTGTCTTGGGAAGAAGAAAAAAGTACTAATATTTTGGAACAAATATATGTAAGGTGTTATCAATATTATTTATTATTGTAGATGTCTATCTTTAGGAGAAAAATTAGAGTTAGTGACTTTGGGATCAAGTCAGTATTTCCCTATAAATATAGAGGTTCTACTTCATTGTAAATAGATCCCTCAAGAAAAATAAAGAATTCTCCTCTCTTATCTCTTCTCTCTTTTCTCTTTCTCCACAATAGCTTCTTACTTACTTTATTATTTTATAACATAAGGAGAGTTATTTAGGGTGAAATAAACTATTTTTAATGCATGAACAGTATGAAAAATGCAGTTGAATATCAAGTAATATTATAAATTCACAGAATAAACCATTCTATATGTTTCTTTGACTTTTTAAAGTATTTACTCAAGTTTCAATTTAATCATGTGACAAAATCAATATTCTAATAAATGACATGTATATCCACATATCTCACAGAGATTGTCTTCAAACTTATATATTACATAGAAACAACAACAACAACAACATACCCAGTATAATCTCACAAAGTGGGGTCTGGGAGGGTAGAGTGTACGCAAACTTTACTTCTATCTTGGGAGATAGGGAGACTGTTTCCGATAGACTCTCGGCTCTTATGTATCACATATATGACTATAAAATATAATGTCAAAAACACACCAAGTAATTCAAATATCAATACCTTAAAAAAAAATGGCATTTCGTTACCGGAATCATACTTCGGTATCGCCGATTCGGATGAGTCTCCAGCACCGGTGGTCTCACTCCGATTCGCTTGGTTGATTCTCATTCTTCTCTGCAAACTCGATGGCAAAGCGAAGCACTACAAGGGCGCTTCCCTCGCCTATCTCTTCTTAGCCAACAAATTCCGCTACGTCATCGTAAAAGTCCGTTCGTCGAATCTCAAGTAATTGCTAGGTGAAAACTGGATATCAAAACAAGAGGGAAAAATCAAAAAGTTCGCCTTGAATTATGAACGGCTAGGATGGAGCCATGTCATTGAATCTCTCCCGCAAGAACCAAATGCTACAATGGCTCCACAACAAGTGAAGGAGATTTTCAAGAGATTTAATTTGTCGTTTGAGCAAGCTCACCGGAAGCAGTCTGTGTGCGTCGTACCTAATAGTAAGCTCCGCAACGATTTAAATGTGTCATCGCGAGGAAAATACTTCCCGTGTATAAAGAGTTTTACAATAAACATAGAAATGTAATAGTAAAAGAGAGACATTCTAGTCATGTGATCAGATTTTCTCCTGAGGATTTAGGACATTATTTGTCCGATTTATTTTTTGGATCGGTTGAATCGAGAAGTTCATCGTCAGTTCAGTCATCTCCATCACGATTGAGGTGAAAAGAAACATATAGTTTTTTCTTCTTTTGTTGTTATTTCAATGTAATTATGTCTAATGCATGAATATATTAAAAGGTGTATAAATTGCACAAAGTTTTTTGGTGTGTATATGAAGGAGTTAGATTGAGGGTCAACCCGGATTCATATAAATATAAATATTAAATAAATATATTTTTGGTATATATTTAATTTAATATAAAAGGAAATGACACAATTGTTGAAAAAAGTTTATAAACAATTGTACCTATTCAGGAAACATAAGAAAAGTTCCGCAGGAAACAACTTCTCATTACTTCTGGAAAAAACAAATCCTTTACCTTCCTTCATTTCAAAATAGAAAATAACTCTCTTCTTCTCCTTGAAGAACTAGTAGATTCCTACGAAGTACGAATGCATGTCTTACATATAAATTAGTAGTTGGTTTAATTGTTGTAGTTTCTTTCGATTAATGAACTCTTGAAAGTGACATTTTTTGAACTGTGGAGCAATTAGCTAGGTCTAATTATTCTGATCTCTGACGATAGAAAATATGTTAAATAGTCTATTAGAGAAATTAGTACAATATATCACCCATCACTAATCTAAAGACCCTTAAGGACAAAGGTTAAGAAAGAAAAGAAAATTAAATAATGACTAATATTGTAACAAATAAACGAAACAACTGAGAAAAATTTGATCAGGAAGTAACTAGAATGGTGGCTGATAAGCAAGCTGGTAAAACATATATGAGGTAAGCGATTTCGTATGATTTTTTTGCTTACACTTTCCATTACATGATCAGCTGTTAATTGGAACCCACAGGCCAATTATATTAGGGTTGGGTCCTACTTGAATAATAATATTATATACTCGTCATACATATTAGAAGAGTCGAACACTAATGATAAGAAATCTTTACTGGGGGTAGATTTAAATGTTGGGCTAAAATAACTTAATATATTCTTAATATAATGTGATACTATTTAACTTTGGTTAAGCTTCTACGGTTTTCTTCAAAAGGTCTCACACCAGAGTATCAAACACCTAATAAATATAGTTCTTCTTTTTTGCTTTCAACGTGAGACGTAAGTTGTTCACACACACCCAACAATCTTTCGCTTGAATTAAGTTCCACATCCCATCATCATTCATGTTTTATTCTGTTAATCGAGTATTTATGGCCACCAAACCCAGTCCATTGGATTCTTTTTATTATTTTTTTGTATGCGTCTTCAGAGCTATGGATAAAGGTAGAAAATAGTTACATAGACGGGCAACAATACTAAGCTGGGTCCCACGCCATTACTCTATCATCTCCTTATTAATTATTGGGCTAAAACTACGCGTCCATAGATACTCCTTAACATGATGTGATATTGTTCATTTTAGACAGGTCCAAGTAAAAAGTTATTACACAATTTTGGTTTCACACTGAGGAAGTAAACTACATTTATTTTTTGGGAAGATTTGGTTTTATAGTAAATTATAAAGGCTATTTTAGTTATACGATTCTTTTCGTATGATATCGCTAAAAAAATAACACGAGATATTTATAAATAAAAATTAACACCACTTATTTTTGATCATTTTTAACATAAATTGACACCACTTGTCACTAATGTAACTTATTTATTTGTTCACTTCTTCAAATATTGATATCGCTTAAGAAAAAATCTACATGCGCCACTAAGAGAAATAAATTATTATCTCCTTATATGGTTTTAAACAATCATCACTTTATGAGCTATTTTTTTATACTCCCTCCGTTCCGATTTAAGTGTTTTAGTTTGTCTTAGCATGAAGTTTAAGAAATAAAGGGAGACTTTTGAATCTTGAGACCTTAAACTAAAGATGTGTAAAGTAGCAAAAAGTTATTTGAATCTTGTAATTATAAACTTACCATGTAAGATGTTTGAATTGTCAACTTACTAAATATAGAAAGAGACACTCTTTTTGGGACAGATCAAAAAGGAAAGTAAAATACTTAAATTGGAAACGGATGGAGTAGTAAGTTACGCGCAAAGTCCAACTTGCAGTTCTAACATAAACAAATATAATTAACAACTAGAATATATTAGAGGGCTTTGATAAATTAAGCAAAATAAACACAAAGTAAACTAGTGATCATTATTCTTCAGGTGTCTCTCTTTCAAACTAAAAGTAGCTAGGAGCCGCAAAATTGTACATGTTGTGTACTACTTGGACAAGAAGTACGACCCAAACTTCCGCCATTTGATTTTTTGTACTAAAAAATATAATGAACTACACTTTACTAGAAGTACGACCCAAACTTCCCTTCCCCATTTGTAATTTTTTGTACTAAAAAATATAATGATAGGAAGGAAATGGATCATGTAATATAAAATAAATACAAATTGTAGTAAAAAAAAGAAGTATATTTTCCTAATGTCCAGCTAGCATAACGACTTCGATAGATGAAAGGCATTTGCTTATTTGCAATCCGTTGTGATACTATGATACGATAAACATGTTTTCGTCATGCCTTATTTGTACCTTTTGTTTTTACTTAGTTATCGAGTTACGTCGAAAAACGATAACTACTATTGACATTTTTCATATTAAAAAACAAATATAAGACTGAAGATATATTCCTGTACTTCAACGACCCAACATAATCAGTTATCATTTGTTTGTAATTTTCTTTTTGTTTATTAACTATCAATTTTGTTCATTTTTTCCTTATTCATCTTTAATCTTCGCTAAGTAATATGACTAAAATCTGAAAAAACAACTTATTCGGTCAAAACAACTTGCAGTAAGAGCTGCGCAAAATTTGACTGGAAATAAATATGTTCGGCACACAATGTTTATCAAACGACCAACTTGACCAATTATTTAAGTGAAATCAGACCAACTTACGTTAATTCACTTTACTCTACAATTTTGTAAATAATTTTAGAAACTATAGAGAAAAATAGTCTTAGAGAACTTTTCTCATTTGAAAAATGGAAAAATAAGATACTTAAAAATGTCAGTGGAAATTTACTTAGTTTGTGTCTTGGAAAAAAAAAACAAATAGGAGTAAGGAGAGTTATTTTATATCTTACGAAGGGTAAAATAAACTATTTTTAATGCATGAACAATATGAAAAATGCAATTGAATATCAAGCAGTATTATTAATTCACCGAATAAACCATTCTATATATTTCTTTGACTTTTAAAGTATTTATTGTTCAAGTTTCATATTGATCATGTGACAAAAATAATATTATTATACTAAAAGTAGGAAGCTCCAATCTTCAAAGTTAGATTACCATTTTGCCCTTGTAGAAAATTAAAATTTAATTAATCAGTAATATTTTAATTACACAGAGCTTAGATTAGAAGTTCAGCAGGCAGCAGCAAACTTTACTGCTTCACATCAATTTACCAAAACTGTTTCCTCCATAATTATTCAACAACAACAACAACAACAAGCCCAGTATAATCCCACCATGTGGGGTCTGGGGAGGGTAAAGTGTACGCAGACCTAACCCCCACCTTGAAAGGTAGGGCGGCTGTTTCCGAAAGACCCTCGGCTCAAGAGAGGAGAAACAAGAGAAGAAAAACAAGACAAAAGGTTAGATAGGACCAAGCATATCGAAAACAATATGAAAGCAAGGAATAACAAAAGCGAGAAAGTCATGGTAGAATAGTCCGGAAAGAAAGGAGCATTACCTACTATAGATAACTAAGATAACCAAAGTACAACAACCCAACAAATATAAGCAGCAATCAAATGGCAATAAAAAATTGAGCAAAACTACAACTACTATGGTGAAAAGATTAGCCATCTAGCCTTCTATCCTAATTTGAGTCCTCCACAACCTCCTATCTAAGGTCATGTCCTCGGTGAGCTGAAACTGTGTCATATCCTGTCTAATCACCTCTCCCCAATACTTCTTCGGCCTCCCTTTGCCTCTCCTGAAACCGTCCATGGCCAACCTCTCACACCTCCGCACTGGGGCATCTGTGTCTCTCCTCTTCACATGCCCAAACCATCTCAGCCTCGCTTCCCGCATCTTGTCCTCCATCGATGCCACTCCCACCTTGTCTCGGATATCTTCATTCCTAATTCTATCCCTCCTAGTGTGCCCACACATCCACCGCAGCATTCGCATTTCCGCGACTTTCATCTTCTGAACGTGAAATTTCTTGACTGGCCAACACTCCGCCCCGTACAATAAGGTCGGTCTAACCACCACTTTGTAGAACTTGCCTTTAAGTTTTGGTGGCACTTTCTTATCACACAGCACTCCGGAGGCGAGCCTCCATTTCATCCACCCTGCACCAATACGATGTGAAGCATCGTCGTCGATATCCCCATCTCCCTGTATAATTGACCCAAGATACTTGAAACTTCCTTTCTTTTGAATGGCCTGGGTACCAAGCCTCACTTCCTCGTCAGCCTCACGCGGTAGGCCACTGATCTTACACTCCAAGTATTCTGTCTTGGTCTTACTCAATTTAAATCCTTTAGACTCCAAAGTCTGTCTCCAGCCCTCCAGCTTATCGTTAACTCCGTTGCGAGTCTCATCAATCAGGACTATGTCATCCGCGAACAACATACACCAAGGCACCTCACCTTATATTTGTCGCGTCAATTCATCCATCACCAGGGCGAATAGAAACGGGCTAAGAGCTGATCCCTGATCCAACCCCATCATAACAGGGAAGTGCTCCGAGTCTCCTTCTACCGTCCTTACCCTGGTCTTAGCTCCATCATACATGTCCTTTATCGCTTTAATGTACACCACAGGTACACCTTTAGCCTCCAAGCATCTCCATAGGACCTCTCTTGGCACTTTGTCGTAGGCTTTTTCTAGGTCAATGAATACCATGTGCAAGTCCCTCTTTCGCTCCCTATACTGCTCCACCAATCTCCTTATAATATGAATGGCTTCTGTAGTCGAGCGCCCCGGCATGAATCCAAACTGGTTCTCTGAAATAGACACACCTCTCCTCACCCTCATTTCCACCACCTTTTCCCACACTTTCATAGTGTGACTTAGCAGCTTGATACCTCTATAGTTGTTGCAGTTTTGAATGTCTCTCTTGTTCTTGTACACGGGAATCATTGTACTCCACCTCCATTCTTCTGACATCTTCGTTGTCTTGAAAATGACATTAAACAACCCAGTCAGCCACTCCAAGCCTACCCTGCCTGCATTCTTCCAAAATTCCCTAGGAATCTCGTTTGGTCCGGTCGCTCTTCCCCTGCGCATCCAATGAACAGCTCCCTTAACCTCCTCAACCTTTATACTCCTACAATAGCCAAAGTTGCGACGCCTATCCGAGTGCTCCAAGTCTCCCAACACACTGTCTCTATCCCCTCCTTCGTTCAAGAGTTCATGAAAGTATGACTGCCATTTCTGTCTAATGCGAGATTCCTGTACCAACACTTGGCCATCCTCGTCCTTGATGCACTTCACTTGATCCAAGTCGCGTGCCTTCCTCTCTCTCGCCTTGGCGAGCTTAAATAGCTTCTTATCCCCACCTCTGTCCTCTAGTTCTGCATAAAGGCATTCAAAGGTAGCCGTTTTAGTCGTCGAAACTGCCAACTTCGCCTCCTTTCTCGCCATCTTATACTTTTCCCTGTTCGTCCGCTTTTCTTCATCATCCTTGCTATCCACCAACTTCACATATGCTTGCTTCTTTGCTTCTACCTTCCCTTGGACTTCTCCATTCCACCACCAATCCCCTCGGTGCCCACCACGGCGGCCTCGTGAGACCCCCAATACATCTCTAGTTTCTTCCCTAATGCAACTGGCCGTCCTATCCCACATACTGCTCGCATCCCCCCTACTATCCCACGCTCTCATAGCCACCAACTTCTCCCTTATCTCCAGGGCACTAGACGGAGTCAAACTTCCCCACCTAATCCTCGGCCGGTCATCTACGACCCTCTTCTTCTTCTTCCTTCTTATCTCCAAATCCATCACCAATAGCTTATGTTGGGTCGTAAGATTCTCACTCGGTATGACCTTGCAGGCCTTACAGAGGCCTTTATCATCTTTTCTAAGAAGCAGAAAGTCTATTTGCGTCGCAGCCACCGAGCTACGGAAGGTTACCAAGTGCTCCTCCTTCTTCGGAAAACTCGAGTTGGCTACCACCAATCCAAAAGCTTTTGCGAAATCCAGGAGTGAGACTCCTCCACCATTCCTGTCCCCGAAGCCAAATCCTCCATGCACCTCGTCATAACCCCTCGAAACAGACCCAATGTGCTCATTGAAATCTCCTCCTATGAATAGTTTCTCAGTAGGCGGTATACTTACCACCACTTCGTCTAAGTCCTCCCAAAAGCGCCTTTTTACCTCCTCGTCCAAACCCACTTGTGGCGCGTAGGCACTAATAATGTTCAAGGTGAACCCTCCAACGACTAACTTAATCGCCATCATCCTGTCATTGATCCTCCTAACCTCTACCACCTGATCTCTAACCTCACTATCTACTAAGATCCCTACCCCATTTCTATACCTCGACTTGCCCGAGAACCAAAGCTTGTACCCGTCCACCTCCTTAGCTTTAGGTCCTACCCATTTAGTCTCTTGGACGCAAGCTATATTAATCCTCCTCTTCTTAAGAATCTTAACTAACTCTATGGACTTTCCCGATAAAGTTCGAATATTCCAAGACCCTACTCTCAACCTAGAAGCTCCCTCAACCCCTTTAGCCCCCCCCCCCCCCCCCCCCCCCCCCCCAACCCTGGCCTCCGATCCCAACCGAGAACATGACCCTAGTCTACCATCCCTCACCAAAGCCAGTAAAGCAAATATACGCTAGTGAAAGGTTAATCTAAGACAAACGAAGGGTCAATACTAAAGCACAAGTTAGCAATAGTCTATAAGCAGTGAAATATGCGGAGCAGGCAAAATTTATAAGGCTAAAAGACAGGAAATGGGCTATTGGAGGTACCAACTCCAAGTAAATAAAACCTGTTCACCATTGAGAAATCTCTGTTCGCCGCCAGAAAAAATGTTGTTCTCTGCCGGAAAATACTGTTCACTGACCGAAATCACTGTTCACCTACCTGTGCAGAAACTGCCCGGAAAACCTACTGGTGGAGGATTTCCGGTCGCAAGGTAGAAGAGAGAGGAAAAGAGGAAAAAAAACAAAAAAGGAAGAAGGAAAGAAAAGAGAGAACAGAGGAGAGAGATCTGGCCGGCCGGTGGTCGTCGTCACCGGTCGCCGATGGCCGTTTGGGTGGCTTGGCTGGAGGGGTGGGTGGGGTGGGGGTTGGGGGGAGGGGGGGAGGAGGAGCAAACTTACCGTTGGTGAGAGAGAGGAGAGAGAAGAGAGAGAAAATTATCCTCTACTTACAATAAGGTAAATACTTATTCTCTGTAATGAAGTACAGATTATTCTGGTGTATCATTTTGACTGAATCTGGACACTTTTTTTTTAAACCGCGAATCTAGGCACACAATAACACCTATGACTGAATGAATATTTGAACAATAACAGATCCATGAAAAAAATTCTTTTTCATAAAATAAGATAGATGGGCAAATGCATATCAGCAATGGGGTACAGGATGGATCACGTGAAAGTTCAAAATATTGGAGTTCAAGTAAGGATACATGGATTGAGAGAAATAGATTGACAACAGGTGTAAGCAGATAAAACTTTTTCATCGAAGAAATTCAGTGCTCATAAAAACCTCCAACTAATGTAGGGAAAGAAGTAGCAGATTTCTTAAAAGTTTGTATTACAACTTACTTGCGGTCACCCTCCACATCTGGTAGATCCTTGGTGATGGCAATGACTAGTGCAAACAAAGTCACAAAAGTAGTAATAAAGGCAACAGGTGAGCTCCTTCCTCCATAATTATTCACCCACAATAATTACTCACTATTAAAACACGGATAATTTTAAGAGTTAGTAATCTGAAGAGTTTTAAAAATGAAGAAGAGTCAATTTGAAGAGTCAGTAATGTGAAAGTTTCTTTTTTAAAATGAATAAAGTCCATTAGGACTCCCAACTTCCTCTTATTTTCCTTCCAAGCTCTTCTTTTCTATTTTCTCTTGAATCAGCTTATAGCCAAGTCATATGTTAGTTGTTTGTTATGTTTTTTTTTTTGTCCAATGATTTACTATAAATTGTTTCTCTATTTTTTTTTTTGGGCAGTGTAATCCAAAACATAATTCATTGGAGGAAGTATGTATTCTGTTATGATAAATTATAAAATCAAGCACTGTCATGTTATATCGTACAAGATCATCGAATTTCTCGATAATTACTTTTTCTTTTCACATAATCCTAAAGTGGATAATACTGTAGTTTCTAATACTCTTAAATTTTCTTGCAGTGTAGGCCAAATATAATTCATTGGAGAAGGTATGAATTTTTCAATGATATTGCCTCAAGCATTGTCATGTTGTATTGTACATGATCATTGGACTCCTTGATATTACTTTTTCTTTTCACATAATCTTTTTAAAAAGAGTAAAACTTCCCAAAACATATGGATTACTTCTCTCCTATTATGGTTTCCAAATACTCTTGGTTATTAAATTCTAGCAAATTTGATTTCTCGTGAACTTTCTTGTGATTGGTCGATCGCTTTTAATTTTGTTGCTCCATATATAAGCTTGCATCATAGGTTGATCTAATTACATCTTCTTTCTACTATATTTTAAGTAGAGGATGAAACAATAACTTGACATTTGTTATAAACTTATAATGTAGAATTCACGAGGATTGATGTTGTTTGAGAATTTCTTTGACAATTTTTCCTACTTATATTCTAGGAAATCAAGGTTGCAGTCAGAAAGTACAAGATTATTCACATTTAAGTAATAATGTCATTGAAATGTTAAAAAAGAACAATAAGGAACTGTCAACCTGAATATTTGATATATTATTATAAGGACCACATAAAAAAAGGTTATACTAATTCAATTGATTGTGTATAACTACAAATTATAATAGTAGTTGGCGATCAAGTCTTTCGAATATGCTCACTATTCATTTTTCAGCTTTTACTTCCTTTCAAATTTTCAATTATTCATCGATTACGTGTTTTAACATCATCTATACCGTTTTAAAAAGTTTTGTACTGATTATGATGAGACATGTATTCTAATAAATGCCATGTACGTAATATCTCATGTAGATTTTTTTTTTCCAATGTATATATCTCATTGACTAAAAAATATAATATCACCAAGTAATTCAAATATCTATAACGTAAAAAAATTCGCATTTCCTCTGACTTGGAACTTGAAGCTGAATTTTATTAATTCATATTCGTGAAATTCTTATCGAATTATTTTATCCTGCTCTTCAATTTCTTAAACTTAAATACAACGAATTTACACATAACTCAAGAGTCATAAGCAACAGGAAAACTAATTATGTAACTGTGAAATGTGAATATGAAAATTCAAAACTCCTTGTTATTGAAGAAACGTGTGAATAATAAGACCTTTTGAATAATCCAAACTCCTCACTAAATCCCACGTGTAATGCCATGTCACGGGTGAAAGTCAAACTCTTCCCGAGCGTATATTTCTGACTCCCCAAAGTCCAATACAATTTGCTCCTCCCATTTTCCCTCTCTATATATCCCCTCTAACTGCCAATAAAATCCAAAACACAAAGCTTGAATCATAAACACTCTACTTTTCCTTTTTCATCCATAAACCAAATACTCATAAATTGCATTTGGAACAGATAAGTTCTATACAGATACCAAATAATAAAAATATGCCAAGAAAATGGATAAGAACTCTTAGTTGGTTTTCACCTAAACGTTCATCAACAAGTGATACTAATACTCCATCTACTTCACAACTCTCTTCTCCATCACGTTTCTCGGAGGCGGTGATCGATCGGACGGTTGAGATTGCGGAGCCGATCATCACGAAGTGGGACGCTGACACCACTACGTTCGCGAAAGTGACTTCTCTCTTATACGAAAACAGAAAAGAAGCCAAGGATTTCATCAAATGTGTGAATAATTTACATAAAGCGATGCACTTTCACGCCAGTGAGAATTCGCGATCGGATAAACTTATTCATGCTCAATCACTAATGCAAATCGCGATAAAGCGATTAGAAAAGGAGTTTTACCAGATTCTATCAATAAATAGAGCACATCTGGATCCTGAATCTATATCCACTGTGTCTTCTCGTACTTCATTAAGTACTCGTTCGAGCACGTCTGAATTAGACGTTGATCAGGATGATGATGATCGTGTTGTGATTGCCGGTGAATCTATTTCTGAAGTTGAGGATTTTTCTAGTCTTATAATGGCTGATTTGAGATTGATAGCAGAATGCATGATCTCTTCTGGCTATACTAACGAGTGCTTGAAGATTTACAAAGTTATACGTAAATCGATCATCGATGAAGCTATTTATAGACTTGGGGTTGAGAAATTGAGTTCTTCACAAGTTCATAAAATGGATTGGCAAGTTATGGACATGAAGATCAAGGACTGGCTTAACGCAATTGATATAGCAATGAAAACATTTTTTAATGGAGAGAGGATTCTCTGCGATCACGTCTTTGCATCGAACGATTCAATCAGAGAAATGTGTTTTACTGAAATATCAAAAGATGGAGCTATGATTCTGTTTAGTTTCCCGGAAATTGTAGCGAAAAACAGCAAAAAGTCACCTGAAAAAGTGTTCCGTTTGCTCGATATGTACACTTCCATCGCAGAACACTGGCAGGAGATTGAAGCTATATTTTCTTTGGATTCGGAATCTGTTGTACGATCTCAAGCATTAACATCACTCATCAAGCTTGGCGAGTCTATAAGGACGGTATTAACTGAGTTCAAAACAACTCTACAAAAGGAATCCTCAAAGACGACCGTTGCAGGAGGTGGAATCCATCATCTCACAGTCGAAGCAATGAATTACATCACTCTACTTGCTGATTACAGCAACGTACTCTCCGATATCCTCGTGGAGTCTCCACCTCCGGCGAAAGGTTCGTTGCCGGAATCATACTTCGGTATCGCCGATTCTGATGAGTCCCCGGCACCGGTGATCTCACTCCAATTCGCTTGGTTGATTCTCACTCTTCTCTGCAAACTCGACGGTAAAGCGAAGCACTACAAGGACGTTTCTCTCGCGTATCTCTTCTTAGCCAACAATCTCCACTACGTCGTCGTAAAAGTCCGTTCGTCGAATCTCAAGTACTTGCTAGGTGAAAATTGGATATCAAAACAAGAGGGAAAAATAAAAAGTTTCACGTTGAATTATGAACGGCTAGGATGGAGCCACGTCATTGAATCTCTCCCGCGTGAACCAAATGCTACAATGGCTCCACAACAAGTGAAGGAGATTTTCCAGAGATTTAATTTGTCGTTCGAGCAAGCTCACCGGAAGCAATCTGTGTGCATTGTAACTAATAGTAAGCTCCGCGACGATTTAAAAGTGTCGATCGCGAGGAAAATACTTCCCGTGTACAGAGAGTTTTACCATAAACATAGAGATGTAATAGTAAAAGAGAGACATTCTAGTCATGTGATTAGATTTTCTCCAGAGGATTTAGGACATTATTTGTCCGATTTATTTTTTGGACAGGTTGAATCGGGAAGTTCATCGTCAGTTCAGTCGTCTCCATCACGTACAACACCATCATGATTGAGGTGAAGAAAAACATTTATAAATATGTATAGTACATGAAATATGATCGTATTGAAAGGTGTATAAATTGCACAAAATTTTTGGTTGTATCTAAAATGGTTGATGAGAATATTTTGATAAATTGATTATTTTGTAACTCCATGCATACACCAGCAAGTTTTTGGAATTCAAAAGTTTAGTTATTGCTTACTATTTTAGATGGAGAGGTATTAGTGAGTTTTGGGGTGGTGTTATGATTGTTTAAATACTAATATTAAATACTAATAAACAGTAAAATAGTTAAAATCTCTCTTAATTAATGATTATTAAGAAGCGTGTAAAAAAGAACCACGACAGATAATTTGAAACAGAAAGTAATGTGTTTTGACCATACTGCAATATGAAAAATGTAATAACGTAAATATATTCTATGCTTTAAGAAACAAAACCATGTTTGCAAGAATGTGAAGATTCATTAGTTACATTAAGCTTCCTTATTGGTATATGGCTATGCCGGTTATATTGCTATCACTGCTAAAAAAGATCAATTTTCAACGGAAAGTTCGTTGGAAATATGTTGACAAGCTAGTTCCCGAATTCACACTTCTGAGTAGTGTGACACTAGTCATCGTTGCAGATCTGGATGTCTATTCTTAGTTTTCTATTGGTTTAGATAGTGAAAGTACATAATTTAATTTTCTTTAATAATATTTAGTCATGTAAGTAATACTTATTTTAGAATTTAGAATATTTGAAGCACAAGTTATATGTTTTGTATGAAAACTTTATCGGAAAAAAAAATCAAAAAATTCGAGAAAACCGAAAAACTCGAGAAAATCGAAAAGTTTGAGAAAACCCGAGATTGAAAAACCCGACTTTTATTGGTTTGGTTTGGTTTGTAGATTTAAAAACCCGGTACGATTGTTATGGTTTGGTATTTGAAAAACCCGAACCAACCCGGTTCATGTACACCCTGGCCCTAACTATGAGAATGGAGTTGGTGGAGCGGTTGGGGTGGGGGTGGGCTAGGGATTGGAGGGTGGCAGTGTGGGAGTTTTGGGGGTGTGGTCAGGGCCGGCTCTACCATAAGGCCACTAAAGCAATGACTTTTGGCCCCAAATCTTTAAGGACCCCATTTTTTTTAAAAGTTTATCATATATGTTACTAATTTTCTTTTGTATATTGTTACATCCCGTACCTCGGAGAAGCACTGATTAAATTTGAATGTAAGTATGTCGAGTTATGGCTAGGTAAAACAACTTTGGAGTCTGAGGAACGAGACATTATTAAGTATATTGGTTAAGTAAAGGGTGATTATGATCTTGTAAGTCGTAATCGGGAAAGACTATTTTGAAACACAAGAACATGGCCATTATCATGTATAATAAATGATAAATATCATGTATGGAGAGTTTCGGAAGGTTTCGAGATCAAGCAAATTGAAGAAAATAAGTTTGACGAAAATTTGAGAAATGTTGGGCAGATTTTTAGTCAACTTTGGAGGGGCATATCTCCTAGTATATTAGGAGTTTTAAGGTGGAACAAAAGCCTAAAATGTAGTTCGTCGAGTCTAGTTTCTAATGCAACAAACCGCTCGTCGATAGGACATCGGAGTAGAGAATTATAGACGTTACAAACTGAGTTGTCGACGCAGAAACAGGGCCGCTACAGTGTCGCTACAGTAATGCCGACCTTGGCCACTATAAAAGGGATTAAAATCCCATTTTTCATCATCAAAAACTCTCCAAATTTCCAGAATTTTCAGCAGCAACAAAAAAAAAAAAAAAAAGGGGGGGGGGGGGGGGGTCTCTTACATCACATAAAAGTGAAGATTTTGAGCAAAATTTCAAGCTATGGAATATCAATCGAGGTCCGGGCAATGCGTAGACGCGATTATAATTTCAATTTGAGTGGAATTAGCTTGGGAACAAGTAGAGATCGAAGATCTTGCTACCTTAGTAAATATAAGGTACGAATCATTGAATTTCTTTCTTTATCAATATGGATTAAGGAATAATTGCAAGAATAAAAGTTTTAGTTTGTTGCGTTGATGTGTTGGCTTATGGATTGAGATTTGAAGGGAATTTTAGATGAAAATACATATATTTATCTTGTAGGATGTTGAGGGTGTTGTTATTGATGTTGTTGGTATTAATTTCGGTTTCTTTACGGAAATAAAGTTATTAAATAGTCGTATCACAAGTTGGTTAGTTGAGAAATTTAGAAGACATCGTGTGGGATATTTTAGGAAGTATATTGGTATGGATAATGGTGTTGATGACGTTGGTATTGTTGTTGTTGATTGGTTGTTGATATTCTGATTTCGGGCTAGGCATATAAACAGGGGAGATGCTGCCCGAATTTCGACAGAACCTAAAAGGATTTTAATTAAAGGCTTAAGACGAGCATAAGATGATGATCCTAACGATATTATGAACGGTTCTATATGTAGATTACGAGGCTACGAATGATCTTAAGTGAATTGCAAGGCAGGAAGTAAGTTGGAAGTCGAGAAATTATCTTCCAGGTATGTTAAGGCTAGTCCCCTTCTTTCTAAAGGCATGATCCTTTCGTTATAAACCTTTGTGTCGCACCCATAATATTATTGGTTCCTCAAATGCTAGAAGTCCATGAATTTCGTAATCTTTATGATGTTATTGAGCTTCTAAGGGCATGATTCTTTTCCTACCAAACCATGCATGAATTCCATGAAAATTTTCATTTCCAAGAATGTTAGAGATTCATGACCCTTAAAGTTTTTATGATGGTAAAGATGAATAATTTCTTTTATGATAACCATGATGATGATTATGAGGGATTTATTTATCCAAGCTCCAAGGCATACAGATTTAATGTTATTATGAGATAATTTTATTCATAGAGATTTCCATGTACATGAGCTTTATATTATTATGATGACTATGATGAGAACGATTTTATGTTCAAAGGTTCCAAGTTATGATTTCAAAGACGATATGAGAATATTGAGCTATCTTTTGACCATTCTTAATTTCATTCATTGTTGTTGGTCTCACCTTATAGTAATTGTTCCTTCAAGGTGAGACAAAGTGACGATGATTATTCCATAATATAATCGGAGGTTACCGACCTTACGTCACTCCGATGTACTCATAGCTTTTATTTGGCTCTCATGCATGCTATATATATATGTATGTATTTTCTCACACCGTGCCGCGCTATAGTCGGTCGGCCATGACATGTAGATGTGCACACCACTGCAGTGAGCATGTTATGATATTGCCCCGGACGCTGGAGGCCCGGACGCGGGCTAACGATGATAACACCGAGCCTTACTGGCCGGGCATGATACTATATATGTAACACCGAGCCTTAATGGCCGGGCATGGTACTATGTATATGTATATAAATGTTTTTTTTAAAAGACTAAGCATGCATGATATCCGCCTTATGAGGCATTCCGGTGTACAGGTTATCTCTCTTATTCCTTGTTACTTTTCATATCTGTGTTATGTTGTTATTCATGCCTTACATACTCAGTACATTATTCGTACTGACGTCCCTTCTTGTGGACGCTGCGTTTCATGCCACGCAGGTGTATACAGATGAGTAGAGGTCATGGCTAGAAGATGTTCCAGCTGGATTGGCGAGCTTCATTTCTTTCCGGAGTGTTGCCGAGTCGAAGTATCTATGTTATGGTACAATGATTTATGTTAGAGACTTTGCAGATAGAGTCACGTATATAGCATGTCAGTCTTGTAAGCGGCTATTTAAGCCGATGTATCATTATGCATTACTTTACAGATTTTATTTGATTTGAAAAGAACGAAAAGAATGTTTTTTTTGAAAAGCTTCCATTATGCATCTCATTTCATGACTTAAGAGTCTAGTGAGATTAGGAGTAGAACGAGAACCATCGGGTTCGCTCGGCTCTAAGTAAGGGTCGGGTGCCCATCATGCCCTATCAGAATTGGGGTGTGACATATGTATTGTTAAATTCTAATTCCCCACTTTTACTATTCTTATTATCTTATTATTAAATATTCTAATTCCAAAAAAGAGAAAGTAAAAAACGTAAAAAAAATAAAATTTGAAGAAACAATTAAATCCCAAAAGGAGCCCTTGATGGCTATATTATCAATTGAAAATGATTTGTTAGAAGAAATCAATTATAAAACAGTAATTAATGACTTCGCATCTAAAAAAGCTAGAAAAATAGTCTTTATATGAAAATATATATGACGATCTTTTTTTTTTAAAATAAATAAATAAATAGGATCTCTTTGTAAAGTTTGGCTTTAAGGCTCCAATCTTATTGAGTCGGCTGTAGTTACGAGTGGGGTAGAAGGATGCGTGCTAGGTGGTGGCGGGGGATGGGGTAGGTGGAGTGTTGGGGTGAGAGGGAGACATTCAATATGACAGGTCATTTTTTAAACTTGTTTTCTCTATTTTTACTAAGGAAGTATCTTTTTGATTTTTAAGAAACTTATTTTTCAAAAAAATATTTTCCAAAACACTTTGACCAATCAAACACCAAAAAAATTGGACAACATTTCTTGAAAAAAAATTGCTCCATATCAAACACACATGACTTCATCTATGCGACAGAGAAGAAAGTCATTAAATATACATAAATATTTAATTGCAAACTCAATAATTAACACGAGCTATGAGTTCAAAATTATAAATTTCAAGCCATGCATGGCTCCGCCTATTAGAAAACGAAACAAATGAGGAAATTTCAGCAAATAACTAGAATTGTGACTGATAAGCAAGCTGGTAAAACAGGTCAGGTAAGCTATTTCATGTGAATTTTGTGCCTAGACTTTTCATGACATCTAACTGTTGGGATCCGCAAGCCAAATATGTTAGGGTTGGGTCCCATTTCTTGAATAATAAATAATATCGGACTCGTTAGAAAAGTCAAATGCTCTAATGACCAGAAATATTTATTGGGGTAGATTGAAATAGTAGGTGCCAAAGCGAACATTATTATTACACAATTTTGGTTTTATAATCTTCGTTTTATCAATCAGCTAATAGGAAACGCAGTTAAATTGAAGCATAAATAAGCAAGGGTTGAAAGAGCGTAAATGAATGAGGAAGTGGCTTACATGTATTCTCTTTCCAACTAATCGTGCCAAATTATAGTTTAGAGGGTAACACACACACCCAATAATTTAAATATGAATCTAGCAAAATTGTATAATAATTTTGGCAGAGTTTGAGATTTTATGTCTCAAACTAGAAGGAATATTAGTACTTTTGAGAAGCGTAAACTGAAAGAGGTTTCATGGGAACAAATGTCATGGTTTTACATTGGAAAATAGACGAGTCTACATACTCCTTTAGTCATTTCCTTGTCTTTCAAGTCCATGGTCCATTTTTGGGGGCTTAAAGATAGCTGTTTTGTATTAATTCTTTACATCTTTTATCTCTCCTTTTTTTCTTTTTTAAAACATATAGGAATTAATTTATATACATTGGATCGGACCTGAACTTAGTTAAATGTTTATATAGGAGACTCATATAATTGACGATCTTTTTAAATTTAAAATGTTCATTGTTTAATAATGAGTTTCTAACCTGGTGTTTTTATTCGATAAGTAGCACTTGAACCAAATTTTCTGTGTCTATAAAGTATAAATGCATGATGTGATTTCATTCCTCAAATGAAGCACCTATGTTCACATTATCCTTATCTTTGAGGAATTAGGATAAAAGGGGTGATCTGCTTATTCAGAATGTTCAAAGATATATATGCTCAACTTGCTCCTTTTTATTTAGTAATTACGAGTAGCATTAAAGAAAACATAAATCTTCATATTTTCAGATTAAGATAACGTGTATCCAATAATGACCTGGAGATAATTTCACATCTCTTTTTTCTTATGCTATAAACTAAATTGGAACATATAATATCAACCAACTCTTCTATCGAGAAGAACACGGTTTAAAGTAAATGAAAGAAAGGAAGGGCCAAATAAAGCAATAAACTAACAAGTATAGAATGAAGGATTAGGTTGGTTGCTAACGAGACCTTCTCCACATTTTTTCTAACCCACAAAAAAAAAAAAAAAAAAAAAAAAAAAAAAAACTAACTGATGAGAATAGTTTCAATAATTAAATCAACCTAACATTAACTATTTTTATAGTAATAGAATTAGATTTTCAATTGATAACAAGGATCTCAATAATGTAGAACGGGAAACACCTAAAATGTTATTTGATAAAAGAAATGATCTTGGAAATAACTAATTTCCAAAAGCTAACTCATGAGGTGACAACTGAAGAGTGCAAATTTAACCCTCTCACATTATCAAGGTATTGGATTTATTTTGAAAACCAAAAATTAATCAATCAATCAGATTATTTAAGCTGAAGTAAAGCGAGCACCAACAACACGCGGGACAAAAGTCGTTCCTTGCTCATTTACTATCTAACTCAAAAGTCATGGAATCAAACCCCCATTCTCATCTAAAACCCAACACCAACTTCAAATAGATCAAGAATTGGGATGTCAGAGACTCGATACAATCATAAAGCATAGACTTTACACAACTCAAAAAGTTAACTCATGAGTTAGAAACTGTCAAGACCATATATAAGAAACCAAGTCTCCCATCCATTGCCGATGTGGGAATCTAACATTAATTTAAAATACACATTCTCAATTAGTACGCTTTTTTGACGTTCATTATTTTGTTTGTATGACTGAAAAAATTCAAATTTTAATCCTAAAAGTGAAATTGAAACATAACGAAATTTTTATGTTACATATAACATGGACCGGGTTGGTTCAGATTTTTTAAACACCAAACCAAACCAATTGTGTCGGGTTTTTAAATTTATACACTAAACCAAACCAATAAAATTTGGGTTTTTCAACCTCGGATTTTCTCGGGTTATTCGGGTTTTTTTTGGGAATAGTCTTGATACAAAACATATAATTTTTACTTCAAATATTTCTTTAGTCCTAGTAAGATATAACTATGTAATTAAGGTGTTTCATAAGAAAATAACACAAAATGTGAGAAGAGTGATGACATTGTATTAAAATATTCAACAAAAGATAATAAAATCGGTTAAAATAAATATTGCTAATTAATAAGCCGTAAAGAAAATGACCATAATCTAAAAATACTAAGTCATGCTAAAATAAGTACGGCTAATAAGTATTAATTACATGACAAGAAAAAAAACTTAAGTTATGTATTTTCACTCTCTAAACCAATTATGCAAAACTAAAGAATAGATATCCAACATTATTGTCATTCCTAGTGGTAAATTGAATTTCTTTTGTTAGTATTAGTGTTGAGTTGGTTTTTGTTTGGACTTTATATGAGTTACTAACATCCATAGGATATAAAACTTATTCACATTCAAAATTCTAAGTTCAAGCTTGAATAATATGATAATAGATAAAAAAAACTACGAAAAAATTTAAGAAATATTTATAAATTACATTACAAATAAATATTTTTATGTATAAAATATTTTTAAAATTGAATACATGTAATGTCGGGTTGGTTTGGTTCGGTTTGACTTTTTTTAGCTAAAACCAAACCAAACCAATTATGATCGGGTTTTTTTTTTTCAACACCAAACCAAGTCAAACCAAACCACTAGTCGGTTTTTGTTTTTCGATTTGACTCGGTTTATCGGTTTGGTGCGGTTTGTCGGTTTAGTTTGTGCACCCCTACATATAATGAAGAACAACCCAAATCTTCTCATTAATTTATTTAGAAAGATTGTGTTAATGGAATAAGTTTTTAATTTGAATCCTTAAAATTAAAATAGAATGTCAAATTGATGCAAAGCTCTTTTTTTTTTTTTTCTAGTAGTGATGCGGAGCTCTTAATACTGTATTTTACCCCTTAACACGATTTTTTTTTTCTTTTTTTTTTGCTTGAAAGAGGAACTTTTACAACATAACGAAAGATAGAAATTAAAAAGTCTGCCAAGATAGATCTTAATGATGTTATCTCTGAATTGTCATTGTTTGGAAAGGGGGATCCAAATACTCGTTTATCCGGATCCCACATCAGCTTGTTGGAAAAGAAAATGGATAAACAGAATTCTGAGTATATATAATCATTTTAATTAGATTCTTTTTTTTTCCTTTTGGTTAAATATTTCTTTTGGTAGAATGATGCATAAGTAGCTAATAATATTATTATGACTCCATCCTATATGATAGGTTATTGCTTGATGATCTTGGAGGTCCAGCTGTGCATCCACATATCTTTAGAGAAGCAGTATTGTGACGTATTTTATCGCAAGATGATTGTATTAATAATGGTAATACTGTCCTGTAATGTTCTACTTCGTCGCCTTTGTTTTTATATGATTACTTTGATACCGATCCGTCAAATTTATTTGGTCTTAAGGGGGTCAAGTTTGTAACGATATAGTTAAAATATAAAATATATCTTTCAGCAAAAAGAAAAAAAGGGAGAAGATAAAGTCGTAGAAGGACTTTTAGCAGGTTTTAAATTATATTATACCCATTTTTTTTGTATTTTTTTTTTTAAATCTCGAAAGACTTGACATAAAAATAATTGCAATCGCTCATAAATTCAATTGACCGAAGTAGGAGTGCATGTCTTACGTATAAATTAGTAGTTGGTTTAATTGTTATAGTTTCTTTCGTCTAATGAATTCTTGAAAGTGACATGTTTGAAATGTGGAGCAATTAGATCGCTACGTATAATTATTCTGATCTCTGACGAGAGAAAATGTGTTAAATAGTCAATTCGAGAAATTAGTACGATATATCACCCATCACAAACCTAAAGACCCTTAAGCACAAAGGTTAAGGAAAAAAAAAAAGAAAATTCAATAACGGCTAATGTAACAAATAAACGAAACAACTGAGAAAATTTCAGGAAATATATGACTAGAATGGTGGCTGATAAGCAAGCCGGTAAAACATATGAGGTAAGCGATTTCATATCAATTTTTTGCTTACGCTTTCCATGACATGATCAACTGTTAATTGGAACTCACAAGCCAATTATATTAGGGTTGGGTCCCACTTAAATAATAATAGTAGCATAGTACTTGTTAGAAAAGCAACACTAATGATAAGAAATCTTTATTGGGGTAGATTAATTTATCGGGATAAAATTACAACTTAATATACTCTTAATATAGTGTGATATTATTCGATTTTGGTTAAACACGTTGTTGACACTCAATTTTGTCCCTCCTTTATTTCAATTTATTTTTTTGAGCTTCTTAATTTATTGACGAGCTGAACACTTTATTTTCACTATTACTAATTTTCACTACTTTACTATCAACATTACGAGCATTACTTTATCACAATGGCTCGTCATCATTTTATCTTCGGATTTTTGTGTTCGTTAAATTAATTATACTTTATCAAGTCTTTTTTTTTATATATATATTTGTCATAGTAAATAAGTGTACTAGTTATTAAATTAGAAGCCCAAGAATAATTAAATAGAAGGATCAATAATTTTCAGCCAAATTATTAGCCCATACTCTATTTTATTTTCTGCGCATTTAATGTGTATTGTATGGCTAACATTTTGTTTGTTGATTTAGATGAACCTTAGTGACATTAAGGGGTTAGTTTAGTAATGGGTAGTTAATTCCACAAATTACATTCTCTTCTATTTATATTCTAAACTATGTATAGTATCTATAACATTTATTTGGAGTAATTGATTTTCAAATAGCATGCCTACACATTCTTGGTTTAAAGGAATCATTTTTCATTCTTACCATCTTAGGATTTTCAAAACATCACAAATTTCACACTAATGTTAGCTTATTTTGAGAAATAAAAAGGCAAGCTAGTTCCCCGATAACTCTTCTACTTTAGTGCCTTTCCAACACTTGAAATACATATTTGTTAAAAAAAAAAAAAAACATTACATGTCCCGCTTGTTTTAAACATTACATGTCCCGCTTCTTTTAGTTTATTTTTAACTAAACTCTTTTATGCAACTATTATTTTCTACAAGTTTTACTTTAAATAACTTTAGCAATACTTACAATGTGTTTTCTTAAATATTTAAATATTACATTTTAGCCTTAATTAACTAATCATAAGTCCGGTCGGTTAACCATTGTTAATGGGTCTTAAAGGGTGCCTAATACCTTCCCTTTAGACTAATTGAACCCTTACCTAGAATCTTAAGTTTCGCAGACCTTAAATAAAATCAACTTTAGATAATTACTTTAATTAACTTTAGGTGTCCTAATTCACCGTAAATAATTAGGTGGAGACTCCTTAAAATAAACAAAAAATAGGAATCACCAATATGTTGTACTCTACTTTAACCCAGTTAAAATGGGGTATGACACACGTACTGTTTTCTTCAAAAGTTCTTACACCATTAAGAGTATGCTTTTCTGCTTTCAACATGAGACGTAGGGGTATACAAAGGAAACTGACAAACCGCACCAAACCGACAATCCGAATCAAACCGAGAAAAAAACCTGACTAGTGGTTTGGTTTGACTTGGTTTGGTTTTAAAAAGAAAAACCCGACCACCATTGGTTTGGTTTGGTTTTAACTAAAAAAAAAGTCAAACCGAACCAAACCCACCCGACATTACATATATAAAGTTTAATAAATATTTTATACATAAAAAAATCTATTTATAATGTTATTTATAAATATTTCTTAAACTTTTTTCCTAGTTTTTTGTCTTTTAACATATTCTTTCAAGCTAAACCTTAGAATTTTGAATGGTTAATAAGTTTTATAGCCCATAGATATTAGCAACTCAAATAAAACAGAACAAAAAAACAAATCAATACTAATGCTAACAAAAGAAATTCAATTCTAAAACTAGGAATGACAATAATTTTGGATGTCTATTATTTAGTTTTATGGTTTAGATAGTGAAAATATATAACATAATTTTAATTTTTCTTTAATATTTAGCCATGTAATTAATAAGTATTAGCCTTACTTATTTTAACATGACAGCGATTTCATTTTTTTTTTTTTTGTAGAATATTTTAGGACAATGTCATCTCCCATCTCACATTTTGTGTTATTTTCTTAAAACGTATCTTAATTAGATAGTCGTAGCTTATTATGACTAAAGAAATATTTGAAGTACAAGTTATATTTTTAGTATGAAGACTTTACCGAAAAAACCCGATAAACCCGAGCAACCCGAAAAAGTAGAGAAAACCCGAACTTGAAAAACCCGGCTTTTGTTGGTTTGGTTTGGTTTATAAATTAAAAACCAGATGCAATTGGTTTGGTTTGGTATTTGCAAAATCCGAACCAACCCGGTCCATGTACACAACACACAACAATCTTACGCTTGAATTAAGTTCCACATGACTCATCGTCATTCATGGGTTAATTAGTTAATCGAGTATTTATGGCCACCAAACCGTTACACCTCGAAAAAAATTCCGTTGATGCACAGTGAATAGATTAACGAAGGGCACGAAGTATATGATGTTTCGATAAGTAAGAGATAGCATTTGATGATCCTAATTGAGATTTCAAAGACAATCGAAGTAAGAGAAGAAAGTTGGCCGAGAAAGGCAAGGTATACGTTATGTATCGGAAGAGATTTACGAGCAACAAGTTAATGGTAACTTAAGGATGTCTTGGAGAAGAGTTATAACGTCCCTTAGATTGTTAATGAGGTGTTAAACAAGTGTTAAAAAGGTTCCATAAGGATTGGAGATCAAACGAGTCGACGAGAACAGATTTCGGAAAGCTGGGCAATATACGATCCAACATACGGACCGTATAAAACATATTGGCCGTATGTTAGGCCGTATGTTCTGCCCTCACTGGACCAAAGATATGGCCAGACATACGTTCCATAAAAAAGATACGGACCGTATGTTGGTCCGTGAAACCGAGTCGGGACATATTTTAAAATTGATATAAGGGACCTCAACCTCATTTATTTCATTTCATTTTCTCACTCCATTTCAAGAACTCTCTAGAAATCTCTCCACACTTCTTCCACAAGAACTCAAGAAAGATTTATGATCAACTTCATCAAACCAAGGAAATCAAGTGTAAGAAACTCATTAGAGTTCATCCAAGTCAAGAAATCCCATTGGAAGTGAACTAGGGTTTTGGCTCAAGTGAAGTATTTCCACTCAAGACTCATTCCCACACTATCTAAGGTAAGTTTTATGATCATTCCATGTTGTTTAAGGTATTGAGAGGTTGAAATACTTGGATTGTAGAAGGAGATAGGAAATGGGTCATGAATATGAGAACAGTGGCATTTTTCAGTAGTAGTTTGAAATGAATCATGATTTTTGATATGTTGTGATTATAAGGATGTTATAAATGACATTAAGGACATGGGATAAGCATTATATGTGAGAAAACGTACTAGTGTACTATGACCATGATTATGGATGGATTGAAGTGAAATTGTGAAATATGGATAATGTAAGTGTATGAAGATTGTTGCTTATGATGTTGTGAATGTAATTATAGATGTTTGGGAGTTGATATGTAATATGGGGAAAGTTGTATAAATAAAATAAATGCTTCCTAATTTTCTCTAGCTTTAATTGAGAATGTTCGTGTAATTGATTAGTTAATGATAATACGAACTCTCTTGAAGGTTGAAACGTGAGCGTTGAAGGAGAACGATCAAGTGATAGAATAACTAAACGAAAAGGTATGTGAGGATAGTCCCTTTCTTCTAAGGAATGACTCCAATGGCATGAATTCTCCTATTTTCCCATGACTTTCTTACACCCCGGAGATTATGAGTCTATGATTAGAAAGAGCTTCACATGAGATGGAGAAACGAGATATGTTATGAGCATGATAGTGATGATGATAAGTTAAGTCTAGAGATCCTAAAGCTAATGATTCTGACTATGATTCATTGATGTTGTTTATTGTATACACTCACCTTATATGCTAATTCCTTCAAGGTGAGGCAGAATGCTTATGAATGCTCCATAATGGAATCGGGGGTTCACGACCTTATGTCACCCCAAAAAAGTATAGTTGTTTTGATTTTCTATGTATGCGTTATGATGAGTACATGATTATGACATTACACCGCGCCTATGTGGCCGGCCAGACACCGCTAAGGCGGGCAGCGTATACACTATGTCTAGATGGCATGGGCAGACACCACTTGTGGGCGGCATGAGATGGTTACCCTGGACGCGGGAGGCCTAGACGCAGGCTAATGATGATCACACCGTACGTATATGGTCGGGCAGCTTATACATATATATATATATATGTATACATGATATGATGAGGATGTTTATGAAGTAAGTCAGCATGCATTATTTCTATTAAACTTGACAGTCAGTCACAGATTGTTCTTCATTTGATATCCCTCTATTTCATTGATGTATCGTTATTGTTTATGCCTTACATAATCAGTACAATATTCGTACTGACGTCCTTTTCTTTGGACGCTGTGTTCATGCCCACAGGTAGACAGAGAGGTGATCCAGATTCATAGGAGTTGTCAGCATACTTTGAGAGCACTCCATTGTTCCGGAGGTGCCATTGCTTATTATTTTGTGTAAATACTTTTGGGCACGACGGGGTCCTGTCCCGTCCATATGTCTAGTACTCTAATAGAGGCTCGTAGATATGTATGTGTGAGTAGTATGGTCTCACGATGTCCTTATGGTATGTATATTATTTTGATAGCCGAAGGGCTTATGTATATAAAGGTAAGTATGTTTCAAAATGGAAATGGTTTCCCAATGATTATAAGCATGAGATTAATGAACGATCGCAGGATGAGTATGATTACTAGCAGTATGAGCGGTACGCGATGATTAGCCCCGGGTACTTGTCATGGCCCCTGGTCGGGTCGTGACACAAACCCGGCCCATTGAATTTATTTTTGTATGCATCTTGAAAGCAACGACCTACATGTAAAGGTAGAAAACCGACTCGTAGATGGGAAAAGGCACTAGGCGAGGCCCCACACCTTACTCTGTCAACTTCTTGTCTCGTTGATTTATTGGCTCTGATATCAACCGTTGGGCTAAAACAAATCAAAAATACTCTTAACATGATGTAATAATATTGTTTGTTTTAGACGGGTGCCAAAAAAAAATTATAATACAATTTTGGTTTCACAGTGAGGATGTAAACTACATGTATCTTTTTGGGAACATTTGGTTTTATGTTTCATTATATTTTAGTCATATGATTCTTCTCATAGGAGATCGCTAAAAACTTAATACAAGATATTTGAGAATAAAAATTCAGATCATTTTTTTTTATCATTTAACTTAAATTGACACCGTTTATCACTATAATAAATTATCTATTTGTTCACTTCTTTAAATATTAGCATTGCTTGTGAAAAATCCTACGTGCGTCATTAAAAAAATTGTTATCTCCTTATATGATTTTAAACCATCATCACTTATAAATTCTACTATTATAAAAAAAAAAAAAAAATACAACCATCATCACTTTATGAGCTATTTTTTTAGATTAAGTTGAGCACAAAGTCCAACTTGTTTTAACACAAACTAATATAATTAAAAACTAGAGTATATTAAAGTGCTTGATAGCTTAAGCAAATAAACACAAAGTAAACTATTGATCATTATTCTTCATTAGCTCTCGCTCTTTCAAACTTAAAGCATGGTGTGTAATACTTGGACTAGAAGTACGAGCAAACTTCCCTTCCCCATTTGCCTTTTTTTTTTTGTACTAAAAGATATAATGATAGGAAGGAAATGAATCGTATATATAATATAAAATAAAAATAAAAATAAAAATAAGTTTGTATACGGGTAAAACCGAGGATACGGACATGCTCGATTTCCCGTTGTCATGGTTATGCTCGGCTCATCGGGAACGAGGCATCGAGCTCGATCTGGGATGAGGTGATAAAGGAAGAGCGGTTAACTGCCATAAGGAGAAGACCGAAATATCTGCCCTCAACCGGATATTTCGGCGTCGATCTCGGCAACAGCTGTCACCAGATTTCTTTCCTTTATTTAGAATTGTACTAGGGTTGGGACTCCTCTACTATACAAAGAGGAGGTTCTCATCCATTGAAGGGGTTGGCAACAGAAAGAAAGAAAGAGTTCATATCAAAAAGAGTAAAGAATCATTTAAGTTCATCTCCATTTTGTTCTTGAGTTCATTTTCATTATTCATCATGTCCGTGTTCAGCATAGGATATCGACCTCGGTTTCTATACCCGAGGCTTGACATAATAAATATTCGGTCAGATCTGCTTCTTTATTTACTTATTGACTCATCTCGCAATTTAATCTTGAATTGAATTTGCCACATATATTTGGTGTCACACATAAATTTAATTGTTCTCTGTTTTAAGGTTAAACAGTTTGGCGCCCACCGTGGAGCCTTAGATAGTAGTGGCAGTTCAATACAACATTCTGGTTACGCTCGATATTTTACACTTATTCTTTAAGGTTTGATTTCAGGTATACCAGAAATGTCGGATTCCCATTCTGTCAACTTCCAAGTGGAACCGAGCCATCACGAGCATGACGACGGAGACGTACCAAACTACAACGCGCCCCCCGTTAACCCTGTTCAAGTTGGATCATCGGTGGGAAACGTACCGGCCGGTGAGAATAACGGAGTCATGCTGCAACAACTCTAAAACCAGTTAGACATGGCCATGGCTCAGTTGCAGGCCCAGCAAGAGATCATAGCACAATTGCAAAATCGGGGTCAGGCACCCGATATTTTCTCATCAGAACAGACCTAGGATATGGAGGAAAGACACATCCCATGGGGTGACGAGAACCACCCCGGGCAAAGCAGCGAATTGATAAGAATGCTCGCAGAATTGACTAAACGAGTCGAGTCTGGATAAAAGAAGATAGAGGCGAATGACAAGACGGTGGAGAACTACAACTCGAGGGTCGATCATATTCCGGGGGCTTCACCAGTGTTGAAGGGACCGGATTCGAAAAATTTGTTCAAATGCCATTCCCGCCAAGTGCGGTACCGATTAAAATCCCTAAGAGATTTCGCACGCCCGATATCCCGAAGTACAATGGGACGACGGACCCAAATGAACATGTGACTGCATATACATATGCTATTAAGGGCAATGATCTCGCCGATGACGAAAGGGAATCAGTGCTACTTAAGAAATTTGGGGAAACCATGTCAAAGGGGGCGATGATTTGGTATCATAACTTACCCGAGCATTCAATTGATTCATTTGCCATGCTCACTGATGCTTTCGTCAAGGCCCATGCCGGGGCCATCAAGGTCGAAACACGAAAATCGGACTTGTTCAACGTCAAGCAACGAGATGACGAGACCCTCCGCGAGTTTGTGGCTCGATTTCAAATGGAGCATATGGACTTACCCCCAGTCACTGACGATTGGGTCGTTCAGGCTTTCACCCAAGGGATCAATTCAAGGAGCTCGATCACATCTATGGAGCTAAAGCAAAATCTAATAGAATGCCCAGCGATCGCCTGGGCTGATGTACACAACAGGTATCAGTCGAAGATCAGGGTCGAAGATGATAAAATTCTGAGGGCTGCTTCAGTATCATGGCATTCCGGCAAAGGGAGTGATCGATTGAGAAGAGTGGTAGATCGGGATTCCAGATCGTCGTATGCCTTACCCACTCGATCGAAGGGGAAACGGGTGCAACAGCAAATCAGGCAAGAATGATAGGAGGAATGACTGAAGGAATGATCGAGGCTAAAGTAGTCGTGGATTGATAAACAGAAATGCTATCGATAGAGCCCCGGGAAACAGAAAAACTCCAAGGTTATCCGAGTACAACTTTTGCGTCGATGTAGCAACCATCGCGGCGACCGTTATCCGAAACAAAGAAACAAGACATCCAAGTCCAATCCAATCTGATCTAGAGAAGCGGAATAAAAGTCTTATTTGTAAGTATCATCATACTCACGGCCATCAGACAGAGGATTGTCGGAAGCTGAGAGAGGAGGTCGCTCGTCTGTTCAATTTGGGTCATCTTCGAGAATTCCTAAGTGAACGAGCAAAAACCCATTTCAAGAACCTGGATTCCAACAAACAGGATAGGCCAGAAGATCCTCAGCAAGTGATACACATGATCATGGGAGGAACTGACGTTCCCATTGGGCCGGTTGTAAAACGCACCAAAATTTCCATAACGAGGGAAAAGCATATCCGAAATGATGACCCCGATGGTCCCATCACGTTCGATGACGAGGACATGGAAGGCATCGCCCAGCCGCATAACGACGCACTGGTAATATATGTCCTTGTTAATAAATTTAGAATTAAACGTGTGCTAATTGATCTTGGTAGCTCGGGTAATATCATCCGATGGAGAGTCATTGAACAGCTGGGACTACTAGATCAGATTGTGCCAGCAATACAGGTCCTCAACGGATTCAACATGGCATGCGAGACGACGAAGGGTGAGATCACTTTACCGATCAATATGGCAGGAACTACGCAGCAGACAAAATTTTATGTGATAGAGTGAGACATGGGATACAATGCACTGCGGGGCAGACCGTGGATTCACCTCGTAAGAGTGGTCCCCTCAACTATGCATCAGGTATTGAAGTTCCCTACCCCATAAGGTATCAAAACCGTCCGTGGTGAAACAGGCCGCAAAAGAAATGTTCGCGGTTGAAGAATTTGTTTAGACTATAAAGGCGCCAGATCGGAACGAATGGAAGATTGCCAAATAGCAATCACAGATCCCGATCCCGAAATCTTCGAAAGATCGAAATAAAGACACACTAGACCAAGAGTTAAAATTCAGAGTACCGAGAACCTTTGTGGTGCCCGATGATTCTGATGCCACTAAGTCCACAATCAAAGAACTTGAGCAAGTCACACTGTTCGTCTATCTACCAGAGAAGAAGGTATACCTGGGCATGGGGTTAACCCCCGAGCTCAGGAAAACATTTATTGAGTTTCTTAAAAATAACTCATATTGCTTTGCTTGGTCCCATTTAGATATGACAGGTATTCCACCGGATGTGACGACACACAAGTTGAGCCTGGATCCGAGTTTTCCTCTTGTCAAACAAAAGCGGAGGCCACAGCCCGAGGTAAAACATGCATTCGTCAAGGACGAGGTAACCAAGCTCCTTAATATAGAGTCCATTCGAGAGGTAAAATACCCAGATTGGTTAGCTAACGTTGTAGTAGTGTCTAAAAGGGGGAATACGTTTAGAATGTGCGTAGATTAAAAAGATTTTAACCAAGGCCTGCCCGACAGATTCATTTCCTTTGCCCAGCATCGATCGCATGATCGACGCTACTACTGGTCACGACACGTTGAGTTTTCTCGATGCCTACTCTGGGTACAATCAAATACAAATGGACCCGGAGGATCGAGAAAAAACCTCCTTCATAACTAGGTCTGGCATATATTGTTATAAAGTAATGCCCTTCAGCTTAAAAAATGCCGGTGAAAAAATGTCGATGCCACCTATCAATGTTTAGTCAACCGCATGTTTAAACACCAAATAGGGAAATCCATGGAAGTTTATATAGATGACATGGTCGATAAGTCCCTGCGAGCAGAGGACCGCTTGAAATTTTTGCAAGAAACTTTACATATTAAGAAAGTACAACATGACGCTGAACCCGAAAAAATGTGCTTTCGGAGTCGGATCAGGTAAGTTTCTCGGATTCATGGTATCAAATTGGGGGATTGAAATCAACCCCGATAAGATAAAAGCAATTTAAGATATCACCGTGATCAATGACATCAAAGGGGTACAAAGATTGACAGGACGGATAGTTGCCCTAAGCCGATTCATCTCCAGATCCTCGGACAAGAGTCATCGGTTCTTCTCGTTGCTAAAGAAAAAGACTGACTTTGCATGGACCCCTGAATGTCAGATGGCCTTAACAGAACTCAAAAGGTACTTATCAAGTCCGCCTCTACTCCACACGCCAAAAGCGAACGAGCAGTTGTATCTATACTTGACGGTATCCGAGATAGCAGAGAGCGGTGTCCTGGTTCGAGAGGAGAAAGGTACGCAATATCCGATTTACTATGTAAGTAGAACCCTGGGTGACGCCGAAACCAGGTACCCACATTTGGAAAAACTCGCTTTGGCTTTATTGAGTGCATCTAGAAAATTAAAACCATACTTTCAGTGTCATCCCATATGCGTCGTAACGTAGTACCCCTTAAGGAATGTCATGCATAAACCCGAACTCTCAGGCCGACTAGCAAAGTGGGATGTGGAGATTAACAGGTATGATATTGAGTACAAACCCTGAACTGCGATCAAATCCCAAATATTGGTGGATTTCGTGGCTGATTTTGCACCGGCCATGATCTCCGAGGTCGATAAGAAAACGCTTCTTACCTCGGGGACTAGTACGGGAGTCTGGGCTCTTTACACAGATTGTGCTTCTAATGTAAAAGGGTCCGGGTTAGGGATCGTTCTTAAATCCCCCTGATAACGTCCAAATCCACTCCTCAAAGAGAAAGTGTACACGGTCGTATGCAATATAATTTACCCAACTATGAGTCGGGGTCGATCCCACAGGGAACAATATACTAGGCGATTCAGAAAGTAAGTAACTTTCACTTACTAAGCTAAGCCAAACGATAGATAATATTTTGGTTTTTGGAGAAAATTATAACTAATGTGGAACTGTAAACTAACCTAGAAAGCAGGTAAAATGATCAATGGCCACAAGAATGGATATAAAGGAAACTACGCTCAAGTAACGATCCAATGTATTTCATGATTTACAAATAATGGTGAGTTTATATTACTTAGTCTCGGATAATGACTCTAAATTAGCTTCTTCCGAAGACTAACTAGACTACCTAATTGAATATCCCTAAAACAATTAGGAGCATTAAGAACACCCGAATGTGGCTACAAGTGGTGTCGCCTATCCCTAGGTCGTTATCCATTAGATGAGGGTTAACGCCCCAAATTCTTATTAATTATTATTTCCCAATCTCGAATTTTCCTCTTCCGAGTTTAAACCGAAATAAATGGGCGAGTCCTAGGGTTAGCAATACCCTTAAGAAACATTAAAGAACAAGAATAATTAAAAATACATTAACTCACTTCTATTAATTATAAAATCATTCAACACATAAGCAAAATAAGAGATTCAATCCAAACTTAAACAATGTATACTTCCATAAACAAGGTTCAAGTATTGAAATGAAATACTACACACATAAATATTCAACAAATAGCAAGAGATGAAGAAATGGGTAACAAATTTCTCATTGTGTGCCTCCAAATCTTCAAACCCTAGTGTAGTTTCTTGTTCTAAGCTTGGAAGATGGCCAAAGATGATAATATTTTGCCCCAAGCTTCACTTTTATAATTCCAAAATTTTCCCAACTAAAAAAAAAGGACAAAAACAGCCCCCAAAGTTTCAGATTTTCGAAATTGCAAATCTGGCCGTTTTTGCAAATTTAGCCACTTTTCTTGTTTTCTTCAATTTGCCCTCTTTTTGACTTGTTTTTCTTCAATTGATTTCTTCTCGATCACTTCTAAATCACATAAAACCTACAAAATGGAAGTAAACGACATTAAATGCACTATTTTCTCAATCAAGCATAGCAAAAATCTAAGATTAAAGAAGAGATAAGTTAGTAAAATACTAACTTATCAACCCCTCAAATGACATAATAAGACAATCTATTAGATCGGCTGATTTAACTAACAACGAAGCCGAATATGAGGCTATGATTGCATGTTTAGAACTGGCTAAACGCTTGGGAACCGAGGTCATTGAGGCCAAATGCGATTCTCTCCTGGTGGTCAACCAAACGAACGGAACCTTTGAAATCAAGGATGATCGAATGCGGAGGTATCAGGAAAAATTGCAGGTTGTCCTTCGCCAGTTCAAGGAGTGGACGTTGGAACACGTACCCCGGGATCAAAATAATGAGGCGGATGCCCTGGCAAATCTGGGATCTTCAGTAGAATCGGATGGGTTCAATTCCGGAGTTATGGTGCAGTTGACAAAATCGGTCATAGAGACCGGTCACGCTGAGATAAACTCGACTAGCCTCACTTAGGATTGGAGGAACAAATACATAGACTATCTTCAAACAAGAAAGCTACCATCCGATGCCAAGGAATCAAGAGCCCTTCGAACCAAAGCATCTAGATTTTATTTGATCGATGGCCAGTTATACCGAAGGTCATTCCACGGCCCCTTAGCGAATGGCCAGGCCAGGTCTACCAATAAAACTATATTCCAGAATTTAAAGAAAATACTGGCCGGCTCTAAGCACCGATGGAAGGAGGTTCTGCCCGAGGTTTTATGGGCCTACCGCACAATGCTAAGATCAAGCACCGGGGAGACTCTGTTTTCCCTTGTATACTGAGCCGAGGCCCTGATACCCGTCGAAGTTGGTGAGCCAAGATTAAGATTCCGAAATGCCAATGAGGACTCGAACCATGAGGCAATGTCTGTCAATCTAAATCTCGTGGATAAAAGGAGGGAAACTGCTCATATCCGGATAGCCGCACAAAAACAAAGGATGCAAAGATATTATAACCGGAGGACCAACCTCAGGCACTTTCAGATTGGGGACTTGGTACTGAGAAAGGTCGAACTTCATACAAAGAACCCTCACGAAGGGAAATTAGCCCCGAATTGGGAAGGACCGTACCGAGTCACTGGAATAACCGGGAAAGGTTCTTATCAGCTCGAGAACGAAGACGGACAACAGCTGAAACACAACTGGAATGTAGTGTTGACACCCAATTTTGTCCCTCCTTTATTCAATTTTATTTACTCGGGCTTCTAAATTTACTGACGAACTAAATACTTTATTTTCACTACTATTATTTTCGCTACTTTTATTTTTAAATTACGAGCATTACTTTATCACAAATTTTAAATGTTCGTCATCGTTTCATTTTCGGGTTTGGAATCGTTAAATTAATTGCAAGACAACACTTTGCAAAATCTTTATTTTTCTACATATTAATTATTAATTGTCTTTACATAGTATATGTTGTACTAGTTATTAAATTAGAAGCCCAAAATAATTTAAATAAAGGAAGAAGGACCCATATTTTCGGATCAACATTTAATCTCAAATAACCAGCCCATATTTTCCCATTACCAGTCCATTTAACCATTAGCCCACTACCCATTTGAAAATTACCGACCCGGCCCATCTTTTACCCCTTTAACCCTAATCCCTCACTCTCATCTCTTTCCTTTTCTCTCACCAGACGCCTCCCTCTTTCTCTTCTCTCGTCTCTCTCGTCTCTCCTCTACGCCACACCCCCCTACCCTACACTCTCCCACTCACGTTCCCCCCCCCCCCCACCATGCCTCTGCCATCCTCTCTGTCTCCTCCATCCCATGTCCCCTATGCGTCTATCACCTTTGTTCCCCACGCCGATAGTCTCTCTCCCACGCTCCTCTATTTTCTATAAATGGGTCCTAAGTTGAATCAGTTGGAGAGGGATTTAACACCGATTGGGGAATCATTAGTGAGACACGAATATTTTCTCTCACAAAAGTCTTGAGTCTTTTTTTTTTTTTTAAATCTGGTCTTGAGCATTTTCCTTAGTAAATTCTTACAATTTCCCATTTTTTGGATTACCACTCGAAACTCTAAGGTCGTTTAAACATTCCGTTCTGTTTGGACGGACTTTAGCCGCGACAATGATTTTGGAGCTCAGTTGTGTCGAGTCCTAATCTATTCATAACGAGAGAGTAGATGCGCACAAAAAAAGGTAAACTTTGATACATTTATCGCTTATCGTCTTTAATTCCTGCTTGGCTTAAGAATTTAAGTTATTCTGCTGTCTTGAGTAGTTATGTATTTTCTTTGTTGTTGTATCGCTTGTTCGATGTTCGGGAACTGTTAGGATAGAATGTTAATCGCTAAAAGATGAAATTTGAAAGACGTATGTTGTATTTTGGATGTTTAGGTTGAATTTCCAAGGCTTAGAACCTATTTAGAACCGAATATACATAAGATATACAATGGGTTATCGAGGTAAGAAGAAGGTATACATTTGATATACATCTGATATACACACCGTGGTGTGTATATCTTAGGTATATTGTGTATGTGATTAAAACAGATCAGCACTGAACCATCTCCGTAATTGTCTTTTATCTATAAGTTTAAGTTTTCTGTTTTCGCTAATATGAAACAGTGGCAGTGAGTATTGATTATTTGTTCTTCTGTGATTAGAGGTTACTACCCTATATTAAGCATTTTGTTTGAAAACATGGTTTAAGATTTGTGTTTCACTATTTTATAAAGAACATGTCTCTGGGAAATTTCTTTTATTCCTGAAGTGCTCTTTTGTGTGAGACTTAGCTGTTGTCCGTATCAAATATACATTAGCGTAACTTTCCAGAATACATATAGCCTGTAGATTATATGGTTTAGCCTTCAAACGCGTAGGTGTTTAGTTTCATATTCCTGTTTTCATTTGAATCTGTCCTCGTCTTCAGTTGAAAAGTCAGTCCTTCTCCTCTTCTAATTTTATTTCTCCTTCAATTGATGAAACATGAAATCTGAACTGGTTCTGTGGTCGTCCATATTAACCCATCATATGTTTAAGAATCGAAAGAAGTTCTGATGCTTGCTAAGGTAGTGATAGATTCTTAAGATTCTGGTCCAAATGTTATAACGTGGTTCCTATGTTGATGTCTGGCTACTGTGGCTCTGTTAACATAGTCTTCGAACTTGTTTGCTCTAGTTTTGAAACTAACAATGATCTTGTTGTGAGAAAGATTAGCCAAATGAGTAGTCCTTTTTAATCCGGCATCTCAATTTTATTTAGAGATGATACGTACGATGTCACGTGTTTTGTTGCGGATCTATAAAACATGAATACAAGTGGTACGAAAAGTCTTATTTTCATAGAATCCGATATAGAACGATCTCTTAAACTAGTTGTTGAAATCAAATGTGCATGATAAGTCATTTTTTAGTCCAAGGCCGGTGTGATTGAAACTTTTGGGTCTGATATGAACCTGTCTAAACGCTTAAGACCTCTTTTAACTCTAAAAGCGTCACTGTCCTATAGTCGAAACCGCTGCTGCGTGTTAAGCCTGCTGCTACAATCTGCCATGTTTCTACTACTAGTTTTGGGTTTGAATACAGCTGCTCTTTTGTTGCACTTTGAGTTTTCTTCTTATTGTTGTCCCTGTTTGGTTTCCTGCATTACAACTCATAGTTAATGACTGGTCTGGCGTTTTTTTTTATTTTGATCATATTGAATCGCCCCAAAATTTATCGACCTGCCTGCATAATGTGTTTCCTAAAACCTGCCTGCGTAATTTTGTTCACAGGGGTCTATTCCATCAAATATTTCTGCTGTGTTTGCTTAATTAAGGCTATATGCTATGTATGCCTCAACCTGTTTGGCCCCATTTGAATCGAATCTAGAATTTTTCGAGTAACTATCCTCAAATGAATCAGTCTCCAATTTGAACATTTTGGAAATAGTTGGTCGTATTAGCATATACAATACCTAAAAAATGAATTAAAAGCAATTAGGAAACTGTTGCTGCACTCAACCATTTTGCTGCTTCATTTTGGGCCATGAACCACTGCATTCTTTGAGTTAAATTTCAGCCACGCTTTGAGTTAAATGTCAGCCTTAATCTGAGTTGAATTCTCATTGCATTTCGATATTGAAAACACTACTTTTAGATTGACTTTGCCGCTGTAAATGTTTCCGCGAGTAATCATTATACATTCTTGGGCTTCTCCGCTGTTTCTTTGAGTTCCACAGTGCATGTTCTTACTCGTATTTCCTTTTGAATATCCTGTTTATTTTTTGTGAAAATATCCTGCACATTCTAAAGGAGAAGTATAGTATAATAATCGAATTCGGGGTTGCTTGTCCGTATGTTTTAGTATTCTATATCAAATTAAGAGATGATATATTCAAATATACCTGAAGTATACAGCCTTGCGGTGCCCACAGGTATACGAGGACCTGTATATTTAAGGTATACTGAGGTATATCAGTTCTAGTATATCTCTCAAAGTGCTTCTATGTCCCATGTGGAATATATTTGTCCTCCTTTTTTATTCACATTATACATGTTTAGTCCTATTTGTTAATCACATACTAATCTTCTTCTTTCGTTTTATGCATGAACACCGCATACGAGTCCGAGGGGACTCGTCTTCTCCCGTATTCGGCGTTGGGCTAAAAGCCCAACGAAACTCCTCAGACCCGTCCGCAGCCAAAAATAGAAAAACAAATTTCTGGGCCGAAGCCCAATATACAGGAACAACATTCAGCAGCAGTATATAAAATTGATTCTGAGCCGAAGCCCAAAGTAACGAGGCAGCAGTCCTTCGAAAATGGGCTGAGCTCATTTAACTTATTTGCTCCTCTAGTTTATTTTTATTTTCTTTTCGTGCATTTAATTTGTGTTGTGCGACTAACACTTTGCTTGTTTAATTTAGATAAACTTTAATAAATTAGTGGGTTTTAGTTTTGGTAATGGGTAGTTAATTCAAAGAAAAACTAACAATTATCTCCATGAGTTTCATTTCCTTTTTTTATGTTAAATTATTTATAGCATCTGTAATATCTTAGCGTGACTACGTATTTTGGCTAAACGAAATGATTTTCCAAGAAAGGACATCAAGGGTTAAATAATAACCATATCTTCCAAACAAATCATGTTGAATTCAAAATAATTTAAAATAATGAAGACTTGGATCATCCACTTTTTACATTAAAATCCTCTCCCCAAGTTCTGACGATTTCGTCATATTTTAATACCGTAAAACTTTAAAATTTTACTGATGTTAATCCTACAATAATTCTTCTAATTGGTTAGTCGACATAACTTATTTTCTAATTACATTAAACGTTACACATCCCGTTTCTTTTAGTTTATTTATAATTAAACTCTTTTACGTAAATTACTATTTTTCTACAAGTCCTATTTTTAATGGCATTCTTACATGCCTATTTATAACTTTAGCAATACTCACAAAAAACCATTTTTCTTTCCTATAATATCACATTTATACTTAGCCTAATTAAATTTTAGTCCGGTCGGTTAACCATTGTTAATGGGTCTTAAAGGATGCCTAATACCTTCCCTTTAGACTAATTGAACCCTTACCTAGAATCTTAAGTTTCGCAGACCTTAAACAGAGTTAACTTTAAAAATAACTTTAGTAAACTTTAGGTGTCCTAATTCACCATAAATAATTAGGTGGCGACTCCTTAATACAAACAAAACAGGAATCTCCAATATGTCGTACTTCTAAATTTAACCCGGTTAAAATGGGGTATGACAGCTTGGCGACTCCGCTGGGGACTAATTAGGTTCTAACCATAACGGACTTAGTTTAAATAGGCTTTGTGTGCTTATTTTAATTACTTTATTTATTTGTTAACGGTTTTTACATGCTATTAATTGTTTGTTTGATATAAACTGTTTGTTTGATATAAACTGTTTATGTGTTACTTGCTTTGATAAAACTGTCATTCCGTTCATACTTCCTCCACTCCTGGAAAATTCACACAAATTCACACACTTAAAGCGGTTTCGCGGTTCGCGGCCGTACACTACCAAATCACCCTTTAGTTGGATCGATCTTGTGGATTTAGTCGATCGGCGGTGCAGTCGACGGCCACGGACTTTCCACTCCCAAGTTGTCCACTCATAGGAAAACAACTCTTAGTCAGCCTAAGATAGAGCTAAACCAACACCCTTTATTAAGAGCATACATTTCATGTCCTAGGAGGTTTAATACCCTTGGTGTATTAAACCCATTAGTTGACTTTACCCAAACGTCCAAGCGGGTTCACGACCCCGAGTGACACCAATCATACTTTATATGCATGTTTGAAGGATAGTTGTGCCTAAATATTGACTATTTGCTCTAATTAATTAAACTTTAGGAGGGAGGGAATGAGTAACGTTTCTATGACAGGTATGGATTTGCATTGGAGTACAATGAATGACGAAGATCAATGACATCACAAAACGGAGCTGAAATTTAGACATAGGAAATTGTATTTACTTTACTTAGATTAGGTAACACTTTATGTTGTATTCATTTGACATGTAATAAATATTACACTACTTTTCTACTTTATTTTGGGGAAATAGAATTTGTTTAAATTAATCAAAGCAACGGGATGACGTATTATGGCACACTTTACCCTTCAAACAAACGTTAGGCCTACCTCTGGCACAAAGAGGTCACATGCATGTTAGGACGCGTTATTTGTTTGATATACTCGTTTACATTTGTTTGACAACTTTATGAATTATTTGCTACGTGACTTACTTGACTTTATGTGATCGTGACTTTACCTTGATATGTTCATTAGACTAACATCATTTACACTTTATGTTTCTCTTATTTTATTCCCAAAAAAGAGTTGATTCGTGTTGACACTCGAGCTGGCTGACCATCCTTACCTCACAAGGTCAAAGACATCATCATTATCGCGACGTAGTTGGGCTATTCAAGGAAAAGAAATTATTATGTCTGATCCAGCCGCATCTATTTCAACTGGTTAGGAAAACATCGTGATCTCTAGTGATCCCCCCGAGACTTACGAACACAAAACTAATATTCAACATGATGAACATATCGCCCGCCTGACTCAAGAAATTGAGAATCTACGGGGAGAACTAAATCGGCTTAGGGACTTCACCAATTTATCCCTCACACTCCAAAGTCCACCCCCTGAACCTAGAAATACTGCACCAAACCTACCTCGTTTTCCATCACTCGAATATCCAGTTCCTGAACATTTTCCTCCACAAAACAATGCACCTACCAACAACAACTTACCTCCGATCACCCCCCCAAATCCACCAAATCCATCATCCCTCTATACCTCTCCACAAAGTCAACCACCCACCTACACTACCTATGCTACTCCTAATCCACTACCCATCGACCCACCAAGTCAATCGCTAGTTCACACTCCCTATGTTACTTTGCCCACCAACACTAATCCACCACCTGCAACTACTCCGCTAAACCTACCAAATCAACCACCTACAAATACCACTTATAACACACCACCTCCAGTCCAAAACACTCCCACCATCCAAACTTATCCAACCCAACATCTACAAGGGGCACATTTTGTCACTCCAAATACACAGTATGTGCCTCCGGTATATGCAGCAGAAACATAAGCCTTTACCAACCGAGTAACGGTCAAGTTCCAACCCGAGGTGGATCAATACGAGGAAATGGAAAAAGATGCAAAAGCAGGGGCAGATAACATATTGCTAAAAGAGATCCACAGTCTCAAAGAAGCGATGAGAAACCTTCAAGTCGTCAGGGGAAGCAAAAGTGTAGAATACGAAGATCTGTGTGTTCTGCCTTACGTCGATTTGCCCGTAGGCTACAAGCCGCCGAAATTTGATACATTCAATGGAACAGGCGATCCTCATACACACTTAAGGGCTTATTGCGACAAACTGGTTGGAGTAGGAAGAGACCAGAACATAAGGATGAAGCTATTCATAAGAAGCTTATCTGGTGAGGCTCTTATTTGGTATACACAACAGGACGTCTGTAAATGGCGTGGTTGGAGTGACATGGCACAAGACTTTATGGACAGATTCAGTTTTAACACCGATATCACGCCTGATAGAGTTTACATGACTAAGTTAACCAAGAAGTCAACTGAGACGTTCCGCGAGTATGCGTTACGTTGGAGGTCAGAAGTGGCCAGGGTTCAACCTCCGATGAATGATAGAGAAATGACTGCTACCTTCATTGAATGCCAGACTGGCGTATTTTATGAGAAAATGATAAGTATGATGGGACAGAAATTCACAGAAGTTGTCCGAATGGGAGAAGCCTTAGAAGAAGGAATCAAATCGGGAAAAATTCAGGATCTTATTACTTTACAAGCAATAAACAAAGCTATTCAATCTGGTTCTATCGGCGGGGTTAAAAAGAAGAAAGAAGATGTCACTGCAGTCATGAATATCCAAGGGCATAAGCCGAGCCAAGCCATTACATACTTTAACCACCCACCACAGCCTTTCTACCCTTACCACTACCCTGAACCCTACCAAGCTCCACCATCTCCTTACCCTGTTTACAATACCCAAGCAAACTACTATCAACCCCGAGCACCTCCGCATCAAAACCCACGTCCATATCAACCCGTCCAAGCCCCAACTTACCAAAATCGACCACATGCTATACCCAGAGCCCGTCCAAACCATGACACCAAAAACACCCGTAATTACACTCGGATCGCTGAACCCTTGGCTCAATTGTTTGAAAGAATGAAAGCAGCAGGCGTAATACAACCGATTGAAGGAAAAATTCCCGATTCTATCCCAAAATGGTTTGATGGTTCCAAGCACTGTGCATACCATTCTGGAGTTGCTGGGCACGCCACTGAAGATTTCTATGGGCTTAAAAACAAAATCGAAGCCCTGATTAAGGAAGGAGTAGTCCAGCTCGCGGAAGCTAAGCCCAATGTGGTCAACAATCCTTTGCCTGCTCACGAAGTTTGAACGAATCCAGTGTGTCGATTGAAGGGTGAAAAGGAGACATGTCATCAACTTTTGTCGCTCCCATGAACAGTCCAAAGACAGACACACATAAAGATTACTGCTACAACTACTCACAACACCAAGGCACTGACAATACGGGGTGCCGAACCTGGAGAGACTCTGAAGAATTTGACTTGTACTCCGTCTCTGATGCGCCGGTAGTCTTGGTAGACTGAACATGTAGTGGATTGTTATCTTTTGAATCACGCGTAAAACTTTTGTTGCTTTGCTTCATCTTTTGGATTGCAAACCTATGAATGCATTTCTAATTTTCCTTAAATCATCTATTATTGTTATTTTCTACTTTATTTATCAAAACTGTCAACTCTACGATTGTGACACAAAATAAATGAATAAAAAAACATACATCTCGAGAGAGAGTAACAAAGAAAATTCGAGTACAAGACAATATTCCACTTGGAAGAAATCGAAATAGCCGATAGACAATGACCTAAACAGAAAGCTAGCAATTCAAGGAGAAATCAAAGTATGACATTAGGTTAGACAACCTAGTTCGCAACCTTTCCTAACAGTACGAACTACGTTCCGACTTGATTCCCGAGGTGGGATACGTAGGCAGCCCATATAGGGTTCGGTTGTATTATAATAGAAAATCCAAAAAATCCTTATACAAGGAGAACTACATATAGCCTGATTCCCTCGGCGGGATTCGTAGACTATCAACATACAGGTCCGTCACACCTAGATAAAAATCCAACAAATCTTTTACCATTTGTATAATAGAACTACGTTGACCTGATTCCTTTGGTGGGACACGTAGGCAATCCATATCGCGTTCGGCCCCTTTATTAGAAAATTTCAAACCATTTTTATGAACCCTACGAACTACGTTCTGACCTGCTTCCTTGGCGGATACGTAGGCAACCTATACAAGGTTCGGTCACACCACAACATAGGTTTAGTACACATTTCTGAATCAAAACTGGGGCATATTTTGAAAGATTAGACAAGAGAAGAGTTAGACATCGACAAGTTTAAGGCTACTAGACAGGAAATAGCATAGAAAAATGACTTTTCAATTGTTTCGGAAGTGTCACAATCGGAAGTTGGCAGAAATATTTTACAACTTACATATGTTTACATATATATTTTTCCTTACATACATATATTTTCATATATATTTTTCCTTACCTACATATATTTACATATATATTTTCCTCACATACATATATTTACATATATATCTTTCCTTACATACATATACTTACGTATATATCTTTCATCATACATATACTTACATACCTACCCTTCAAATGAAATACTTTCTTTCAATTGATTCACTACCGTTCATCTACCGAGGCTTGAACGAAGATCACAAGATCCAAACAAACAAGACGGATGGAGCGCCAACAACGTCAAGCTTCGAGTCAAACACGAATCAATTTCCCCCTCCCAAACTAAGAATTTTTCTTTGAGTGCAGGAACCTAAAATCGCGAGATCAACAGTCAGGTCTATCAATCAGGGCCAAAAAGCATCATTTGGCTCATTATGGCCTCGCCTCAAAAGCCATACGGCTTTACTTCCAACTTTATCTTTTAACTTATTTTTATTTTTATCACAATAATTTTATGACTTATTTACCTGTTTTTGTAGGTTGACGAGATTGAAGGTGAATCAAATCAGGATTGCGCATCCCTAATTTGGCCTGTCACGATATCATCAACATCATTAGCCGAGCAAACTGACTCTTACTCTCCGTTTTATTATTTATTTTAAATACTTTAATGACTTTACTTTAAATTTTGTAGAAATCAATATCACACTCCGAGGATAACTATACACTTTAGGCTCGTCCGCCTTTAATAGGACATTTTAGGCTCGTCCGCCTTTAATAGGACACTTTAGGCTCGTCCGCCTTGATTAGGACATTTTAGGCTCGTCCGCCTTTAATAAGACATCATTTCTTCAAATGCCCGCACTGCATATGCACTACTGCTATCAAATGCCTGCACTGCAAAGGCACCGCACCGGCATTGCATTATTACTTTCAAATGCCCTGCAAAGGGACAATATCATTGTTCGCAAACGCACAGCATTTAGGCTCGTCCGCCTTTAATAGGATACTTTAGGCTCGTCCACCTTTAATAGGACACTTTAGGCTCGTCCGCCTTGAATAGGACATTTTAGGCTCGTCCGCCTTTAATAGGATATCATTTCTTTAAATGCCTCACACGGCATATGCATCATGTCCTCGAAAACAACCGGAGACATACATGGGTTTGTCCACCCTAAAATGGGAGACATCGGGTTCGTCCACCCTAAAATAGGACATATTGGGTCCTTCCACCCTAAAATAAGAATTCACACTTTTATCCTGAACTTTACAGGATTGCATCAAGTTTTTGAAAACAACCGGAAACATTATCCTGAACTTTACAGGGTTTGCATCATTAAATCTCCGAAAACAACTGGAGACATCATTTGCATTTTATCCTGAACTTTATGGGATTGCATCAAGTCTCCAAGGACAACTGGAGACATCATTTACAAACTGTAACGACTTTATCCGAAACTTTGCAGGGATTATCATCAAGTCTCCGAAGACAACCGGGGGCATCATTCGGCTATACAGCCTCACATGCATAAGTCAGACGGCTACACTATGACTTTACTCTCTACTTTATCATTCACTTTACCAACTCTAACGATTTTACCTTGAACTTTACAAGAATTATCATTAAGCCTCCGAAGACAATCGGAGATATATCATCAAGTCCCCGAAGACAACCGGAGATATATCATCGAGTCCCCGAAGACAACCGGAGACATCACATGGCTACACAGCCTCACCTGCATAAGCCAAACGGCTACACACTTACTTTACTCTATACTTTATCGCTTTATTTCATCATCTACTTTACCTACTTTAACGACTTTACCTTAAATTCCGCAGATATCATTTATCATCAAGTCCCGGAAGACAGCCGGAGGCCTTATTATCATTTAAAGTCTTCAAATACAACTGGAGATATTCAGCATAAACATCGCGCATTCATTTAAGTCCTGGAAGACAACCAGAGACAACATTTGGCCACACTGCCTCATTATAAGCCACACGGCTTCATTCCCACACTCATATTTACTATCATTTTACACTCTTTATAATTTTACACTTTCAACTTTATTACTAATTTTTACATGAATTTCAGTTTTGGCAAAAAGTACAACCTGCAGAGACGCAACACAACGTGGAACTTTATCTTACGCAGTGAACTGGGGCAAAAAAATGCTGAAGAGGAATATCAAACTCATAAGCAGGGGTCACGGATCTACTCTCGAACTCGACTCCGCCTACGTCCACAAACATGTGATACGTAGGTTATCCAAAATTTTCTTTCATATACACCGCCAAGACTCTACTCAATCAACTCTTTTCACAAATCTCGTAGCCTTTTCTATATCCCAGTGTCTCCATAACTCAACACTGGGGCATTTTTGGAGAATTTACATCATGTCTAGTAGAGTCCTACTTATGGGTATATTGAACGCCACATTTATAACCAGAAGGCTATAAGCATATGTTCCATTCTCGTCATCTGTGTACCACCCTTGCAAAGTTATAAATCCGTGAATAACATTCTCTCTACAGGTTTGACCATAATTCTTTCCATACCATAATATTTTCCACCAATTCCCCTAAACTGCATTTTCTCAAGTTCATGTTTGTCGGTCGGAACAAATTTGGCTGCTACGTCAACTTCTTCGCCCGAAGACTCTTACATCGTCTCCGGTCGAAGAGGGGCATCTGTTGACACTCAATTTTGTCCCTCCTTTATTCAATTTTATTTACTCGGGCTTCTAAATTTACTGACGAACTAAATACTTTATTTTCACTACTATTATTTTCGCTACTTTTATTTTTAAATTACGAGCATTACTTTATCACAAATTTTAAATGTTCGTCATAGTTTCATTTTCGGGTTTGGAATCGTTAAATTAATTGCAAGACAACACTTTGCAAAATCTTTATTTTTCTACATATTAATTATTATTTGTCTTTACATAGTATATGTTGTACTAGTTATTAAATTAGAAGCCCAAAATAATTTAAATAAAGGAAGAAGGACCCATATTTTCGGATCAACATTTAATCTCAAATAACCAGCCCATATTTTCCCATTACCAGTCCATTTAACAATTAGCCCACTACCCATTTGAAAATTACCGACCCGGCCCATCTTTTACCCCTTTAACCCTAATCCCTCACTCTTATCTCTTTCCTTTTCTCTCACCAGACGCCTCCCTCTTTCTATTCTCTCGTCTCTCCTCTACGCCGCACCCCTTACCCTACACTCTCCCACTCACGTTCCCCCCCCCCACCATGCCTCTGCCATCCTCTCTGTCTCCTCCATTCCATGTCCCCCATGCGTCTGTCACCTTTGTTCCCCACGCCGATAGTCTCTCTCCCACGCTCCTCTATTTTCTATAAATGGGTCCTAAGTTGAATCAGTTGGAGGGGGATTTAACACCGATTGGGGAATCATTAGTGAGACACGAATATTTTCTCTCACAAAAGTCTTGAGTCTTTTTTTTTTTTTTTAAATCTGGTCTTGAACATTTTCCTTAGCACATCCTTACAATTTCCCATTTTTTGGATTACCACTCGAAACTCTAAGGTCGTTTAAACATTCCATTCTGTTTGGGTGGACTTTAGCCGCGACAATGATTTTGGAGCTCAGTTGTGTCGAGTCCTAATCTATTCATAACGAGAGAGTAGATACGACACTGTCGACGCCCCGTTCGCTGCGCACAAAAAAGGTAAACTTCGATACATTTATCGCTTATCGTCTTTAATTCCTGCTTGGGTTAAGAATTTAAGTTATTCTGCGGTCTTGAGTAGTTATATATTTTCTTTGTTGTTGTATCGCTTGTTCGATGTTCGGGAACTGTTAGGATAGAATGTTAATCGCTAAAAGATGAAATTTGAAAGACGTATGTTGTATTTTGGATGTTTAGGTTGAATTTCCAAGGCTTAGAACCTATTTAGAACCGAATATACATAAGATATACAATGGGTTATCAAGGTAAGAAGAAGGTATACATTTGATATACATCTGATATACACACTGTGGTGTGTATATCTTAGGTATATTGTGTATGTGATTAAAACAGATCAGCACTGAACCATCTCCGTAATTGTCTTTTATCTATAAGTTTAAGTTTTCTGTTTTCGCTAATATGAAACAGTGGCAGTGAGTATTGATTATTTGTTCTTCTGTGATTTAGAGGTTACTACCCTATATTAAGCATTTTGTTTGAAAACATGGTTTAAGATTTGTGTTTCACTATTTTATAAAGAACATGTCTCTGGGAAATTTCTTTTATTCCTGAAGTGCTCTTTTGTATGAGACTTAGCTGTTGTCCGTATCAAATTTACATTAGCGTAACTTTCCAGAATACATATAGCCTGTAGATTATATGGTTTAGCCTTCAAACGCGTAGGTGTTTAGTTTCATATTCCTGTTTTCATTTGAATCTGTCCTCATCTTCAGTTGAAAAGTCAGTCTTTCTCCTCTTCTAATTTTATTTCTCCTTCAATTGATGAAATATTAAATCTGAACTAGTTCTGTGGTCGTCCACATTAACCCATCATATGTTTAAAAGAAGTTCTGATGCTTGCTAAGGTAGTGATAGATTCTTAAGATTCTGGTCCAAATGTAATAACGTAGCTCCTATGTTGATGTCTAGCTACTGTGGCTCTGTTAACATAGTCTTCGAACTTGTTTACTCTAGTTTTGAAACTAACGATGATCTTGTTGTGAGAAAGATTAGCCAAATGAGTAGTCCCTTTTAATCCGGCATCTCAGTTTTATTTAGAGATGATACGTACGATGTCACGTGTTTTGTTGCGGATCTATAAAACATGAATACAAGTGGTATGAAAAGTCTTATTTTGATAGAATCCGATATAGAACGATCTCTTAAACTAATTGTTGAAATCAAATATGCATGATAAGTCATTTTTTAGTCCAAGGCCGGTGTGATTGAAGCTTTTGGGTCTGATATGAACCTGCCTAAACGCTTAAGACCTCTTTTAACTCTAAAAGGGTCACTGTCCTATAGTCGAAACCGCTGCTGCGTGTTAAGCCTGCTGCTACAATCTGCCATGTTTCTACTACTAGTTTTGGGTTTGAATACAGCTGCTCTTTTGTTGCACTTTGAGTTTTCTTCTTATTGTTGTCCCTGTTTGGTTTCCTGCATTACAACTCATAGTTAATGACTGGTCTGGCGTTTTTTTTTATTTTGATCATATTGAATCGCCCCAAAATTTATCGACCTGCTTGCATAATGTGTTTCCTAAAACCTGCCTGCGTAATTTTGTTCACAGGGGTCTATTCCCTCAAATATTTCTGTTGTGTTTGCTTAATTAAGGCTATATGCTATGTATGCCTCAACCTGTTTGGCCCCATGTGAATCGAATCTGGAATTTTTCGAGTAACTATCCTCAAATGAATCAGTCTCCAATTTGAACATTTTGGAAATAGTTGGTCGTATTAGCATATACAATACCTGAAAAATGAATTAAAAGTAATTAGGAAACTGTTGCTGCACGCAACCATTTTGCTGCTTCATTTTGGGCCATGAACCACTGCATTCTTTGAGTTAAATTTCAGCCACGCTTTGAGTTAAATGTCAGCCTTAATCTGAGTTGAATTCTCATTGCATTTCGAGATTGAAAACACTACTTTTAGATTGACTTTGCCGCTGTAAATGTTTCCGCGAGTAATCATTATACATTCTTGGGCTTCTCCGCTGTTTCTTTGAGTCCCACAGTGCATGTTCTTACCCGTATTTCCTTTTGAATATCCTGTTTATTTTTTGTGAAAATATCCTGCACATTCTGAGGGAGAAGTATAGTATAATAATCGAATTCGGGGTTGCTTGTCCGTATGTTTTAGTATTCTATATCAAATTAAGAGATGATATATTCAAATATACCTGAAGTATACAGCCTTGCGGTGCCCACAGGTATACGGGGACCTGTATATTTAAGGTATACTGAGGTATATCAGTTCTAGTATATCTCTCAAAGTGCTTCTATGTCCCATGTGAGTGTATATATGTGGAATATATTAGATATACATAGTAGGTATGTGAGTCTTTAATTTGTCCTCCTTTTTTATTCACATTATACATGTTTAGTCCTATTTGTTAATCACATACTAATCTTCTTCTTTCGTTTTATGCATGAACACCGCATACGAGTCCGAGGGGACTCGTCTTCTCCCGTATTCGGCGTTGGGCTAAAAGCCCAACGAAACTCCTCAGACCCGTCCGCAGCCAAAAATAGAAAAACAAATTTCTGGGCCGAAGCCCAATATACAGGAACAACATTCAGCAGCAGTATATAAAATTGATTCTGGGCCGAAGCCCAAAGTAACGAGGCAGCAGTCCTTCGAAAATGGGCTGAGCTCATTTAACTTATTTGCTCCTCTAGTTTATTTTTATTTTCTCTTCGTGCATTTAATTTGTGTTGTGCGACTAACACTTTGCTTGTTTAATTTAGATAAACTTTAATAAATTAGTGGGTTTTAGTTTTGGTAATGGGTAGTTAATTCAAAGAAAAACTAACAATTAGCTCCATGAGTTTCATTTCCTTTTTTTATGTTAAATTATTTATAGCATCTGTAATATCTTAGCGTGACTACGTATTTTGGCTAAACGAAATGATTTTCCAAGAAAGGACATCAAGGGTTAAATAATAACCATATCTTCCAAACAAATCATGTTGAATTCAAAATAATTTAAAATAATGAAGACTTGGATCATCCACTTTTTACATTAAAATCCTCTCCCCAAGTTCTGACGATTTCGTCATATTTTAATACCGTAAAACTTTAAAATTTTACTGATGTTAATCCTACAATAATTCTTCTAATTGGTTAGTCGACATAACTTATTTTCTAATTACATTAAACGTTACACATCCCGTTTCTTTTAGTTTATTTATAATTAAACTCTTTTACGTAAATTACTATTTTTCTACAAGTCCTATTTTTAATGGCATTCTTACATGCCTATTTATAACTTTAGCAATACTCACAAAACCATTTTTCTTTCCTATAATATCATATTTACACTTAGCCTAATTAAATTTTAGTCCGGTCGGTTAACCATTGTTAATGGGTCTTAAAGGATGCCTAATACCTTCCCTTTATACTAATTGAACCCTTACCTAGAATCTTAAGTTTCGCAGACCTTAAACAGAGTTAACTTTAAAAATAACTTTAGTAAACTTTAGGTGTCCTAATTCACCATAAATAATTAGGTGGCGACTCCTTAATACAAACAAAATAGGAATCTCCAATATGTCGTACTTCTAAATTTAATCCGGTTAAAATGGGGTATGACATGTAGCACACCTAAAACGATATTATTGTTAAAGGTACGAATAACTTTTCTTTTGTTTTTCTTCTGTGTCATCTAACCACGCAGGGATACAGTCCGAGGGACACCGAAGCAGCACAACAGAAATTGGGAAGTCATAGACTTAGGACTGAAAGCACGTGCTGCACTCTTTTTCGCTTTGACCGTTTTATCCCGAAGTGGGTTTTCGGCAAGGTTTTTAATGAGGCAGCGCCGAACAGCGTGCTACGCAAATAGAGCATACCGATCAAAGACCGGGGACTGCACATACCGGGCTAATAGTACCCGAGCTCTCATACTTCGGACGCGAGTACTAGGGGACTATTATACTAACTGATAACTATGTAAAAGCCAAGGCTTGAACGATAGGATCAGATATAAGGACCAAACGATCGATTGAATCTTGTCCAATTAGTTTGTTCTTGCCACAACAACAAATGCGGATATATCTCCGGTCGGTTTTTCAATAAAAAATCTGACTTCGTTCACAATGATCCAATGTTGCCAGATACTGAAAGGCTATGGCCCAAACGATTAAAGACTACGGTCTAGAAAGCATACACAATGCTAAAAAAACTATGGCCTAAACGATTAAAGACTACGGTCTAGAAAGCATACACAATGCTATAAAGCTATGGCTTAAACGGTTAAAGACTACGGTCTATAAAACATGAAGATTACGGTCTTAAAACACAAAAAATATCGTGATCCGGTCTGTCTTCAATTTATAAATAAAGCAATGACTAAGGTCAACACGGACTAAAACCCGATCACGAGTCATTACCACTTGAATTTTATCCCGGCCGAAACAATAAGGCAAGCTAAAACGATGGCATAAATCGAACAAACATTGAACCGAGGAATAGTTTGCAAAGAGCAATAAAAGGCGATGAATCGACCGAATGAAGATCTTTTTTTCATTTATACAACATATAAGTGGATTTACAAAGGCTCGAATTAGCGGCCTTAAAACAAAAAGCAAAAATAACAACAAAGGGGGAAAAAGGGGATGTAAGGCCTACGAGCCTAATGTTCACCCGATTCCTCAGTTTCTTCCTCGGCTGACTCAAGGTCGATATTCGAATCCTCAGGATCGAATGTAGCCTTTGCTTCCGCTTTGAGCTTCTTAGCCTCCTCGATCAGATCTGACAAGTCCACTCCGGTGGCTTGAACTTCTTCGAGGGTTTCCTTTCGGGATAAGCACCGCACGTACTCAGCTCGTAGATTACTGGCCTTCTCGGCAGCAGTCACGTCGGCCTTATACTGCTCTAACATATCGTCATAACCCGAGATCTGGTCTAGAGCCTTTCTATGTTCAGCCTGTAGATCGGTGATGACCTGGTTCAGTCGATCCCGTTCAGCTTCGGCCGCAGCAAGCAATGAGCCGAGTCCGTTTATTTGTTCCACCGACGCCTAAAGCTGCTCCCTGAGAACATCACGTTCTGCCACAACACCGATGGTCGTTTCTCGGAGGGCATTAAGCTCGGGCTTGATCCCATCAAGCTCTGCCCGAAGTTGATCAATCTGGATAACATATGCTCGGGCCTGAGAAAGAACGACATTAGCATCGGCTATTGAAGATTTATTAAAAACTTCGAAAGCCCTTACCTTCTCTACCAACTAGTCACGTTCCCGCTTAGCCTCGACAGCTTCGTTTCGAGCCGCTGCTAAATCCGATTTAAGGATGATAGAAAGGTTAGGGAGAGATGAGATATATTACAAAGGGTACAAATAACTGGCCACCCCGACTGGCCCCGATAATATGTTCATATCGGCTGGCACCTTGAAAGTTATTAGCCTCTTCCGATTCAAGTCGGTACTAGGGGCAGGAAACAATTTCTCCATCCTAGGACCAGAATTAACCCCAAAACTGTTGGCTACGAGGATGGACAAATGCTCAAAACCCGACATACCCAGAGCGGGTATTTCGTAACCCGCATGACCGGCTGCCCCTTCCTCGGTCATCTTGCCTTTGACTTTTTCAACATCGGCGGGAATATCCACCAATGAGGGGCGGAGAGTCCTGTATACAAATTATTGTTTCAGACGAGGCCACAGCTTGTATCGGAAGGACAGAACCAATGTCATACAAAGCCGGAATGTTAGGTACCTTTGAGCCTGGTACCGAGGAAGCTGCCTTCGATCCAGCAGCTGCAGCTAGCAGCCCTTCAAAACTTCGAGAAGGAGTGTGCTCTGTCGTAGGTTCTATAGATGCCCCGACCTTTGGCCTAATGCTCCCTACGACCGTCGGCCTAGGGACATCCCTCGAACCCACTAGAATTTGACTTGATCTTTCCACCAATGGTGGAATAATCGCTGTAGAACCGGTCAAATCTTGCTCAAAGAGCTTGTCAACAAGACGATGCCCGCCCAACGCCTGGTCGTCATCATCAGAATGATCCGATAGTTGACCGATAACCTTGGAGTCCAGAGCACGGGCCGAGACATCTTCCGAAGAGGTCTCTCTGATAGTGAGCCTCGATATTTTCCTGGTCTGGCAAAAAGCTCGAGAAGATTCGGAGGGTCGTCTTTTCCTCATTTCAGCTTTGTCTCCCTGATCAGGAGCTTCAATATCTTACTGGTCGACCGAGGCCTCGGCAGCTTCCTGGCCCCAAATTTTTGTGGCCTTTGATAGACCTGTGAAGCGAAAAGAAAAATAGTCCTTACTTATCTGACATGGCGTTGCACATAAGGAAGACGGGACAACGCTCTAAGGGAAATACTTACCGTGTGTTCTGGCCTCCCACCTGGACGGGGACAAATGTCTCCAGGTACGATCGGCATAAGTAAGTTAGGAACAGATTTTTCCGATCCACTGATCAAGGTTAGGAACCGCACCGAGGGTTCGGATCAGCCCTATATACACATGAGCAAATAAAAGATTCAGCGTAAGTACAGGCATATGGTCATATCGCACCAAAATAAAGTTACTTACGGTTCGGTTTCCATCTCTCGGGAGACGAAAACTTTTCAGCTGGAATAAGATCCGTTGTCCTGATTCGGACAAATCTGCCCTACCAGCCTCGGTCTTTATCTTCGTCCAGACCAGAGAAGGGCGCCTTTCCGGCTCGTTTTGAGAGTTTAATCATGCTCCCTCTGAAGACACGGGGACTATATAGCCGGAGTAGATAGTGCACCGTGAATGGAGCATTCACGTTTGAAGTGAACTAACGGAGGAACACAACGATCCTAAAAAATGACGGATGAATTTGGCCGAGGGTAATCTCATACCGTTTGCAGAAATTCACTACCACGGGATCGAGTGTGCTAAATGTGAAAGGATAGGTATAAACACTTAAATATCCTTCTACGTAGGTCATCATGGATTCATCCTGGTTAGGAATAACGACCTCCTTACCCTTCCACTCGCAATCGGCCTTGAATTGCTCGAGTTTACTATGGGGTATTGTGCACAAATAGGCCGATATTTCGACACCTCGATCCCCTTGGTGAGAGGGTTTCTCGACCTTGAAATCTCGGATAGTCGAGCAATCTTGAGGAATGAAGTCGGTCAGTACTGGCTCTGGTCTTGGAGCCGAGGAGGTCTCACCGGTTTTAGCCTTTGAAGATTTGCTCGTCATTTCAGAAGTATGAAGATAAGAAGGTTAGAACGAAGGTTTGAAGATTGAGTAGGAGACTGATAAGGAGATATGGAGATATGAAGGTTTGAAGATATGAGGATCAACACGCACGAAGGTAAACCTCTCTTTGGTAAAAGTCAGAAAGTGAAAAATGTAAGGGAAAACTTGCTTTTATAGAGTGGGGCGAGACGGTTTGCCTTCCATAACCGTCTTCAGAACCAACAGGGTCTTGACACGTGCCGATGTCAGACGGATGTGACGGATGTGACCTTGATCTTATCCAACCATGGGAAGCGTACGTGGGAAGGAACCGGGACGACCGCTCGATCAACAGATCGTACTTAAGCAGGTCGGCCTTCCGATGAGACCTAGGTCGGGCTCTCACACGAATACTATTATGATCAAGTAAAGCTTCCGTAAAGATGTGGTCTCGAACCTATTATGGTCGAGTTTTGAATAAAATGTTCGAACATGGCATCCGGTAGCAAAACATTTCGATTTTTTGTGAATTATAGAACAATAGATTATTGATCGAATATTGCAAAGACATACACAAAGATTCAAGTACAAACAGCGCACATGGAATGCTCAATCAAATCCAACAAAACCAATTCGCAAAGTCCCATTAAAATTTGTTCCATTCCACAAAATTCCGACTATGTCGGATACATCAGTATAACAGGAAAAACGGGAGAAGCCCTACTCTACTGTTACTAATTGGAAAACGAAAGTAAAACAGCAACATCTTTAACCGACCTAGCGAGTCGAAGGTTGAGATCTTTAGCCTATTCCACGGGATGCAGCGATGACGCGTGATACCGATTAGATATCCCCATGACTTGTACCGGAGGTGGATGAACCGGGGATATTCGGCCCCGGTAGATCTTCTTCATCAAGCACTATTGTCGGCGGAGTTTCGCCAAAAGGCATTTCTCCACGGGTCTCCATGATATGACGGGTTCGAACTCGAGATCCAACCCCCGAATGCCTAACTAGGAAGCTTCCAGTCTCTCTACGCCCAGGTGCCCTCGGTGGCGCAGATGCTCTTCTTTCCCGAACAACATCCTCGGCTACCAATTTTCCCTTGGAAGCCCTCCTCGTCTGAAGTCCTGAAAATCAAATACATTGGGTTGAGACATAATACAGGGAAATGAGGGTCGAAATGATCAAATTAAGAAATTACCATGGTCTTCTCCTTTCCACCCTTCAGGTGCCATCCTTCTCCAAGAACGGCCAACGCTACGAGAAGCTCGGAGAAGGGCAATCACTCATTCAAAAATAGCTGTAACCAGCTCGGGCTCAACCGGATTTGGTGAGAGGTTCCACACCTCAGGAAAATCGACAGATGATGGACGATGAAGTTGAGCTGTGCGTATCATCACAAATCGATGAAGCCACCCTCGGTCATAATCGTTTTCGGGGTCGATCAGGCTTCGACTCCCCTTGGGATCCATATGAACAATTCCCCCTCGGATCACCTGAGGTATATATATGTGAAGAAAATGGTCAAGGGTGAAGGTGACTCCGGTCACATTAGCTAACTTCTCAATACAATACACAAGTCTCCAAACCTGTGGAGCAATCTGCCCGATACATCTTCGATACCAACGACAGAAGTCCTCGATCACTCGATGAACAGGGAGAGTGAACCCTATGGCAAAGGGATACGTGTATGACAACGAGTAACCGATAATGTGGTGATTTATTTTCACACCATCCCCAACAGGGCGAACGCCAACATCTGCGCCTAAGTTGTAATCTTCCCTGACTACAGTAATGGCACCATCATCAATACAAGATTCAAAGTTCTCCACCGAATCAAAATGGTGAAGAATTTTACAGTCGTTCGTATAGAAAAGACCTGACTGGAGAATACCAGCAGCAAGGGATTCTAGCCCCCTATCGGAACCAGCGGCTCCCGTTGATGGCGTAAACGAGTGCTGATCTTCACCTTGAGTCAATAATGGGACGTGAGCCATGTTCATGAAAGGTTTTTCTTAACAGTAAATAGTCACGCCTTGATGAAGGAAGATTAAAAATCCGAGGATTACTACGAGCTCAATTCGGGAATCGCAGAAGGTTTTTAAGGAGGAGCAAAGTGAGATTTGAAAAAGTGCAGATGTATGGAAAAGGAAGAATACATGGGCTTTATATAGAAAGAGGATCAAGAGATCCTATAGCGTATCAAGGACTCTGACACAAGGAGGACTCCCAAAAGGATTTGGCGGCTGGGTAATGATGACCTAACATCGGGCAGAGTGAGATTTTGACTGGAAGGTCTTGTCCTAGGTAATTGGAGGCGGTTGTTCAGCTTTATTTGGCTACATTCCCCGCCGTCAGTAATTTTACCTCGGGAAATGGGGGGACTATCTGTATACGGGTAAAACCGAGGATACGGACATGCTTGGTTTCCCGTTGTCATGGTTATGCTCGGGCACGATATGACCGGCTCATCGGGAACGAGGCATCGAGCTCGATCTGGGATGAGGTGATAAAGGAAGGGCAGTTAACTGCCATAAGGAGAAGACCGAAATATCCGCCCTCAACCGGATATTTCGGCGTCGATCTTGGCAACAACTGTCACCAGATTTCTTTCCTTTTTAGAATTGTACTAGGGTTGGGACTCCTCTACTATATAAAGAGGAGGTTCCCATCCATTGAAGGGGTTGGCAACAGAAAGAAAGAAAGAGTTCATATCAAAAAGAGAAAAGAATCATTTAAGTTCATCTCCATTTTGTTCTTGAGTTCATTTTCATTATTCATCGTGTCCGTGTTCAACATAGGATATCGACCTCGGTTTCTATACCCGAGGCCTGACATAATAAATATTCGGTCAGATCTGCTTCTTTATTTACTTATTGACTCATCTCGCAATTTAATCTTGAATTAATTTAGTCACATATCTTTGGTATCACGCATAAATTTAATTGTTCTCCGTTTTAAGGTTAAACAAAGTTGTAGTAAACAAATGTGTGTTTTCCTAATGTCCAGGTAGCATAATGACTTCGTTAGATGAATGCTTTTGTTTAGTAGCAATCCTTTGTGATACTATGATACGAAAAACATGTTTTCGTCATGCCTTATTTGTAACTTTTGTTTTTACTTACATATCGGGTTACGTCGAAAAAATATTACTGCTATATTGACTTTTTTCATATTAAAAAACAAATATAAGACTGAAGATATAATCCTGTACTTCAACGACCCAACATCATAATCAGTTATCATTTGTCTGCAATTTTCTTGTTGTTTATTAACTGTCAATTTTGTTCAGTTTTTCCTTATTTTGCTTTAATCTTAGCTAAGTAAAATGACTATAATCTAAAAAATTATTCCCTCTGTCCCAAAAAGATTGTCCTCCTTTCCTTTTTGGTCTGTCCCAAAAAGATTGTCACCTTTCTATATTTAGAAACAATTTAACTTTATGAGATGATTTATAGCCACACAAATATCTAAGGCTTGTTTTGGACCACACATTTCAAAAGTCTTCCTTTATTTCTTAAACTTTGTGTCAAGTCAAAGGAGGACAATCTTTTTGGGACGGAGGGAGTAACTTATTCGGTCAAAACAACTTGCAGTAAGAGCTGCGCAAAATCTAACTGGAAATAAATATTCATTCAGTTCCAATATGTTCGGCACACAATGTGTGTCAAAGGGCCAACTTGACCAATTATTTGAGTGAAATCAGACCTAATTCCGTTAATTCACTTTACTTTACAATTTTTTAAATAATTTTAGAAACTATAGAAAAAATAGTCTCAGAAGAACATTTCTCATATAAAAAATGGAAAATAAGACACTTAAAAATGTCAGTGGAAATTTACTTAGTTTGTGTCTTGGGAAGAAGAAAAAAGGACTAATATTTTGGAACAAATATATGTAAGGTGTTATCAATATTATTTATTATTGTAGATGTCTATCTTTAGGAGAAAAATTAGAGTTAGTGACTTTGGGATCAAGTCAGTATTTCCCTATAAATATAGAGGTTCTACTTCATTGTAAATAGATCCCTCAAGAAAAATAAAGAATTCTCCTCTCTTATCTCTTCTCTCTTCTCTCTTCTCTCTTTCTCCACAATAGCTTCTTACTTACTTTATTATTTTATAACATAAGGAGAGTTATTTAGGGTGAAATAAACTATTTTTAATGCATGAACAGTATGAAAAATGCAGTTGAATATCAAGTAATATTATAAATTCACAGAATAAACCATTCTATATGTTTCTTTGACTTTTAAAGTATTTACTCAAGTTTCAATTTAATCATGTGACACAATCAATATTCTAATAAATGACATGTATATCCACATATCTCACAGAGATTTTCTTCAAACTTATATATTACATAGAAACAACAACAACAACAACATACCCAGTATAATCTCACAAAGTGGGGTCTGGGGAGGGTAGAGTGTACGCAGACTTTACTTCTATCTTGGGAGATAGGGAGACTGTTTCCGATAGACTCTCGGCTCTTATGTATCACATATATGACTATAAAATATAATGTCAAAAACACACCAAGTAATTCAAATATCAATACCTTAAAAACAATGGCATTTCGTTACCGGAATCATACTTCGGTATCGCCGATTCTGATGAGTCTCCAGCACCGGTGGTCTCACTCCGATTCGCTTGGTTGATTCTCATTCTTCTCTGCAAACTCGATGGAAAAGCGAAGCACTACAAGGGCGCTTCCCTCGCCTATCTCTTCTTAGCCAACAAACTCCGCTACGTCATCGTAAAAGTCCGTTCGTCGAATCTCAAGTAATTGCTAGGTGAAAACTGGATATCAAAACAAGAGGGAAAAATCAAAAAGTTCGCATTGAATTATGAACGGCTAGGATGGAGCCACGTCATTGAATCTCTCCCGCATGAACCAAATGCTACAATGGCTCCACAACAAGTGAAGGAGATTTTCAAGAGATTTAATTTGTCGTTTGAGCAAGCTCACCGGAAGCAGTCTGTGTGCGTCGTACCTAATAGTAAGCTCTGCAACGATTTAAATGTGTCATCGCGAGGAAAATACTTCCCGTGTATAAAGAGTTTTACAATAAACATAGAAATGTAATAGTAAAAGAGAGACATTCTAGTCATGTGATCAGATTTTCTCCTGAGGATTTAGGACATTATTTGTCCGATTTATTTTTTGGACCGGTTGAATCGAGAAGTTCATCGTCAGTTCAGTCATCTCCATCACGTACAAAACCATCACGATTGAGGTGAAAAGAAACATATAGTTTTTTCTTCTTTTGTTGTTATCTCAATGTAATTATGTCTAATGCATGAATATATTAAAAGGTGTATAAATTGCACAAAGTTTTTTGGTGTGTATATGAAGAAGTTAGATTGAGGGTCAACCCGGATTCATATAAATATAAATATTAAATAAATATATTTTTGGTATATATTTAATTTAATATAAAAGGAAATGACACAATTGTTGAAAAAAGTTTATGAACAATTGTACCTATTCAGGAAACATAAGAAAAGTTCCGCAGGAAACAACTTCTCATCACTTCTGGAAAAAAAAAATCCTTTACCTTCCTTCATTTCAAAATAGAAAATAACTCTCTTCTTCTCCTTGAAGAACTAGTAGATTCCTACGAAGTACGAATGCATGTCTTACATATAAATTAGTAGTTGGTTTAATTGTTGTAGTTTCTTTCGACTAATGAATTCTTGAAAGTGACATTTTTTGAACTGTGGAGCAATTAGTTAGGTATAATTATTCTGATCTCTGACGATAGAAAATATGTTAAATAGTCTATTAGAGAAATTAGTACGATGTATCACCCATCACTAACCTAAAGACCCTTAAGGACAAAGGTTAAGAAAGAAAACAAAATTAAATAATGACTAATATTGTAACAAATAAACGAAACAACTGAGAAAATTTGATCAGGAAGTAACTAGAATGGTGGCTGATAAGCAAGCTGGTAAAACATATATGAGGTAAGCGATTTCGTATGAAGTTTTTGCTTACACTTTCCATGACATGATCAACTGTTAATTGGAACCCACAGACCAATTATATTAGGGTTGGGTCCTACTTGAATAATAATATTATATACTCGTCATACATATTAGAAGAGTCGAACACTAATGATAAGAAATCTTTACTGGGGGTAGATTTAAATGTTGGGCTAAAATAACTTAACATATTCTTAATATAATGTGATACTATTTAACTTTGGTTAAGGTTTTCTTCAAAAGGTCTCAAACCAGAGTATCAAACACCTAATAAATATAGTTCTTCTTCTTTTTTGCTTTCAACGTGAGACGTAAGTTGTTCACACACACCCAACAATCTTTCGCTTGAATTAAGTTTCACATCCCATCATCATTCATGTTTTATTCTGTTAATCGAGCATTTATGGCCACCAAACCCAGTCCATTGGATTCCTTTTATTATTTTTCTGTATGCGTCTTCAGAGCTATGGATAAAGGTAGAAAATAGTTACATAGACGGGCAACAATACTAAGCTGGGTCCCACGCCATTACTCTATCATCTCCTTATTAATTATTGGGCTAAAACTACGCGCTCATAGATACTCCTTAACATGATGTGATATTGTTCATTATAGACAGGTCCAAATAAAAAGTTATTACACAATTTTGGTTTCACACTGAGGAAGTAAACTACATTTATTTTTTGGGAAGATTTGGTTTTATAGTAAATTATAAAGGCTATTTTAGTTATACGATTCTTTTCGTATGATATCGCTAAAAAAAAAACACGAGATATTTATAAATAAAAATTAACACCACTTATTTTTGATCATTTTTAACATAAATTGACACCACTTGTCACTAATGTAACTTATTTATTTGTTCACTTCTTCAAATATTGATATCGCTTAAGAAAAAATCTACATGCGCCACTAAGAGAAATAAATTATTATCTCCTTATATGGTTTTAAACAATCATTACTTTATCAGCTATTTTTTTATACTCCCTCCGTTCCGATTTAAGTGTTTTAGTTTGTCTTATCATGAAGTTTAAGAAATAAAGGGAGACTTTTGAATCTTGTGACCTTAAACTAAAGATGTGTAAAATAGCAAAAAGTTATTTGAATCTTGTAATTATAAACTTACCATGTAAGATGTTTGAATTGTCAACTTACTAAATATAGAAAAATACATTCTTTTTGGGACAGATCAAAAAGGAAAGTAAGATACTTAAATTGGAAACGGATGGAGTATTAAGTTACGCGCAAAGTCCAACTTGCAGTTCTAACATAAACAAATATAATTAACAACTAGAATATATTAGAGGGCTTTGATAAATTAAGCAAAATAAACACAAAGTAAACTAGTGATCATTATTCTTCAGGTGTCTCTCTTTCAAACTAAAAGTAGCTAGGAGCCGCAAAATTGTACATGTTGTGTACTACTTGAACAAGAAGTACGACCCAAACTTCCCTTCCCCATTTGTAATTTTTTGTACTAAAAAATATAATGATTGGAAGGAAATGGATCATGTAATATAAAATAAATACAAATTGTAGTAAAAAAAAGAAGTATATTTTCCTAATGTCCAGCTAGCATAACGACTTCGATAGATGAAAGGCTTTTGCTTATTTGCAATCCGTTGTGATACTATGATACGATAAACATGTTTTCGTCATGCCTTATTTATACCTTTTGTTTTTACTTAGTTATCGAGTTACGTCGAAAAACGATAACTACTATTGACTTTTTTCATATTAAAAAACAAATATAAGACTGAAGATATATTCCTGTACTTCAACGACCCAACATAATCAGTTATCATTTGTTTGTAATTTTCTTCTTGTTTATTAACTATCAATTTTGTTCATTTTTTCCTTATTCATCTTTAATCTTCGCTAAGTAATATGACTAAAATCTGAAAAAACAACTTATTCGGTCAAAACAACTTGCAGAAAGAGCTGCGCAAAATTTGACTGGAAATAAATATTCATTTAGTTCTATGTTCGGCACACAACGTTTATCAAACGGCCAACTTGACCAATTATTTAAGTGAAATTAGACCAACTTACGTTAATTCACTTTACTCTACAATTTTGTAAATAATTTTAGAAACTATAGAGAAAAATAGTCTTAGAGCAAGTTTTCTCATTTAAAAAATGGAAAAATAAGATACTTAAAAATGTTAGTGGAAATTTACTTAGTTTGTGTCTTGGAAAAAAAAAATAGGAGTAAGGAGAGTTATTTTATATCTCACGAAGGGTAAAATAAACTATTTTTAATGCATGAACAATATGAAAAATGCAATTGAATATCAAGCAGTATTATTAATTCACCGAATAAACCATTCTATATATTTCTTTGACTTTTAAAGTATTTATTATTCAAGTTTCATATTGATCATGTGACAAAAATAATATTATTATACTAAAAGTAGGAAGCTCCAAAAGTTAGATTACCATTTTGCCCCTGTAGAAAATTAAAATTTAATTAATTAGTAATATTTTAATTACACAAAGCTTGGATTAGAAGTTCAGCAGGCAGCAACAAACTTTACTGCTTCACATCAATTTACCAAAACTGTTTCCTCCATAATTATTCAACAACAACAACAACAACAAACCGAGTATAATCCCATCATGTGGGGTCTGGGGAGGGTAAAGTGTACGCAAACCTAACCCCCACCTTGAAAGGTAAGGCGGCTGTTTCCGAAAGACCCTCGGCTCAAGAGAGGAGAAACAAGAGAGGAAAAACAAGACAAAAGGTTAGATAGGACCAAGCATATCGAAAACAATATGAAAGCAAGGAATAACAAAAGCGAGAAAGTCATGGTAGAACAGTCCGGAAAGAAAGGAGCATTACCTACTATAGATAACTAAGATAACCAAAGTACACGGCCCAACAAATATAAGCAGCAATCAAATGCAAAAATCAAATGGCAATAAACAAATGAGCGAAACTACAACTACTATGGTGAAAAGATTAGCCACCTAGCCTTCTATCCTAATCTGAGTCCTCCACAACCTCCTATCTAAGGTCATGTCCTCGGTGAGCTGAAATTGTGCCATATCCTGTCTAATCACCTCTCCCCAATACTTCTTTGGCCTCCCTTTGCCTCTCCTGAAACCGTCCATGGCCAACCTCTCACACCTCCGCACTGGGGCATCTGTGTCTCTCCTCTTCACATGCCCAAACCATCTCAGCCTCGCTTCCCGCATCTTGTCCTCCATCGATGCCACTCCCACCTTGTCTCGGATATCTTCATTCCTAATTCTATCCCTCCTAGTGTGCCCACACATCCACCGCAGCATTCGCATTTCCGCGACTTTCATCTTCTGAACGTGAAATTTCTTGACTGGCCAACACTCCGCCCCGTACAATAAGGTCGGTCTAACCACCACTTTGTAGAACTTGCCTTTAAGTTTTGGTAGCACTTTCTTATCACACAGCACTCCGGAGGCGAGCCTCCATTTCATCCACCCTGCACCAATACGATGTGAAACATCGTCGTCGATATCCCCATCTCCCTGTATAATAGACCCAAGATACTTGAAACTTCCTTTCTTTTGAATGGCCTGGGTACCAAGCCTCACTTCCTCGTCAGCCTCACGCGGTAGGCCACTGAACTTGCACTCCAAGTATTCTGTCTTGGTCCTACTCAATTTAAATCCTTTAGACTCCAAAGTCTGTCTCCAGCCCTCCAGCTTATCGTTAACTCCGTTGCGAGTCTCATCAATCAGGACTATGTCATCCACGAACAACATACACCAAGGCACCTCACCTTGTATTTGTCGCGTCAATTCATCCATCACCAGGGCGAATAGAAACGGGCTAAGAGCTGATCCCTGATGCAACCCCATCATAACAGGGAAGTGCTCCGAGTCTCCTCCTACCGTCCTTACCCTAGTCTTAGCTCCATCATACATGTCCTTTATCGTTCTAATGTACACCACAGGTACACCTTTAGCCTCCAAGCATCTCCATAGGACCTCTCTTGGCACTTTGTCGTAGGCCTTTTCTAGGTCAATGAATACCATGTGCAAGTCCCTCTTTCGCTCCTTATACTGCTCCACCAATCTCCTTATAATATGAATGGCTTCTGTAGTCGAGCGCCCCGGCATGAATCCAAACTGGTTCTCTGAAATAGACACACCTCTCCTCACCCTCATTTCCACCACCCTTTCCCACACTTTCATAGTGTGACTTAGCAGCTTGATACCTCTATAGTTGTTGCAGCTTTGAATGTCTCCCTTGTTCTTGTACACGGGAATCATTGTACTCCACCTCCATTCTTTCGACATCTTCGCTGTCTTGAAAATGACATTAAACAACCCAGTCAGCCACTCCAAGCCTACCCTGCCTGCATTTTTCCAAAATTCCCCAGGAATCTCGTCAGGTCCGGTCGCTCTTCCCCTGTGCATCCAACGAACAGCTCCCTTAACCTCCTCAACCTTTATACTCCTACAATATCCAAAGTTGTGACGCCTATCCGAGTGCTCTAAGTCTCCCAACACACTGTCTCTGTCCCCTCCTTCGTTCAAGAGTTCATGAAAGTATGACTGCCATCTCTTTCTAATGCGAGATTCCTGTACCAACACTTGGTCATCCTCGTCCTTGATGCACTTCACTTGATCCAAGTCACGTGCCTTCCTCTCTCTCGCCTTGGCGAGCTTAAATATCTTCTTATCCCCCACCTCTGTCCTCTAGTTCTGCATAAAGGCATTCAAAAGTAGCCGTTTTAGCCGCCGAAACTGCCAACTTCGCCTCCTTTCTCGCCATCTTATACTTTTCCCTGTTCGTCTGCTTCTCTTCATCATCCTTGCTATCCACCAACTTCACATATGCCTGCTTCTTTGCTTTTACCTTCCCTTGGACTTCTCCGTTCCACCACCAATCCCCTCGGTGCCCACCACGGCGGCCTCGTGAGACCCCCAATACCTCTCTAGCTGCTTCCCTAATGCAACTGGCCGTCCTATCCCACATACAGCTCGCATCCCCCCTACTATCCCACGCTCCCATAGCCATCAACTTCTCTCTTATCTCTAGGGCACTAGACGGAGTCAAACTTCCCCACCTAATCCTCGGTCAGTCATCCACGACCCTCTTCTTCTTCTTCCTTCTTATCTCCAAATCCATCACCAATAGCTTATGTTGGGTCGTAAGATTCTCATTCGGTATGACCTTGCAGTCCTTACAGAGGCCTTTATCATCTTTTCTAAGAAGCAGAAAGTCTATTTGCGTCGCAGCCACCGAGCTACGGAAGGTTACCAAGTGCTCCTCCTTCTTCGGAAAACTCGAGTTGGCTACCACCAATCCAAAAGCTTTTGCGAAATCCAGGAGTGAGACTCCTCCACCATTCCTGTCCCCGAAGCCAAATCCTACATGCACCTCGTCATAACCCCTCGAAACAGACCCAATGTGCTCATTGAAATCTCCTCCTATGAATATCTTCTCAGTAGGCGGTATACTTACCACCACTTCGTCTAAGTCCTCCCAAAAGCGCCTTTTTACCTCCTCATCCAAACCCACTTGTGGCGCGTAGGCACTAATAATGTTCAAGGTGAACCCTCCAACAACTAACTTAATCTCCATCATCCTGTCATTGATCCTCCTAACCTCTACCACCTGATCTCTAACCTCACAATCTACTAAGATCCCTACCCCATTCCTATACCTCGACTTGCCCGAGAACCAAAGCTTGTACCCGTCCACCTCCTTAGCTTTAGGTCCTACCCATTTAGTCTCTTGGACGCAAGCTATATTAATCTTCTTCTTCTTAAGAATCTTAACTAACTCTATGGACTTTCCCGATAAAGTCCCAATATTCCAAGACCCTACTCTCAACCTAGAAGCTCCCTCAACCCCCTTAGCCCCCCCAACCCTTGTCCCCGATCCTAACCGAGAACATGACCCTAGTCTACCATCCCTCACCAAAGCCAGTAAGGCAAATATACGCTAGTGAAAGGTTAAGCTAAGACAAATGAAGGGTCAATACTAAAGCACAAGTTAGCAATAGTCTATAAGCAGTGAAATATGCGGAGCAGGAAAAATTTATAAGGCTAAAAGACAGGAAATGGGCTATTGGAGGTACCAACTCCAAGTAAATAAAACCTGTTCACCATTGAGAAATCTATGTTCGCCGCCGGAAAAAATGTTGTTCTCTGCCGAAAAATACTGTTCACTGGCCGGAATCACTGTTCACCTACCTGTGCAGAAACTGCCCGGAAAACCTATTGGTGGAGGATTTCCGGTCGCAAGGTAGAAGAGAGAGGAAAAGAGGAAAAAAAACAAAAAAGGAAGAAGGAAAGAAAAGAGAGAACAGAGGAGAGCGAGATCTGGCCGGCCGGTGGTCGTCGTCACCGGTCGCCGGTGGCCGTTTCAAGTGGCTTGGCTGGAGGGGTGGGTGGGGTGGGGGTTGGGGGAGGGGGGGTAGGAGGAGCAAACTTACCGTTGGTGAAAGAGAGGAGAGAGAAGAGAGAGAAGAGAGAGAAAATTATCCTCTACTTACAATAAGGTAAATACTTATTCTCTGTAATGAAGTACAGATTATTCTGGTGTATCATTTCGACTGAATCTGGACACTTTTTTTTTTAAACCGCGAATCTAGGCACACAATAACACCTATGACTGAATGAATATTTGAACAATAACAGATCCATGAAAAAAATTCTTTTCATAAAATAAGATAGATAGGCAAATGCATATCAGCAATGGGGTACGGGATGGATCACGTGAAAGTTCAAAATATTGGAGTTCAAGTAAGGATACATGGATTGAGAGAAATAGATTGACAACAGGTGTAAGCAGATAAAACTTTTTCATCGAAGAAATTCAGTGCTCATAAAAACCTCCAACTAATGTAGGGAAAGAAGTAGCAGATTTCTTAAAAGTTTGTATTACAACTTACTTGCGGTCACCCTCCACATCTGGTAGATCCTTGGTGATGGCAATGACTAGTGCAAACAAAGTCACAAAAGTAGTAATAAAGGCAACAGGTGAGCTCCTTCCTCCATAATTATTCACCCACAATAATTACTCACTATTAAAACATGGATAATTTTAAGAGTTAGTAATCTGAAGAGTTTTAAAAATGAAGAAGAGTCAATTTGAAGAGTCAGTAATGTGAAAGTTTCTTTTTTAAAATGAATAAAGTCCATTAGGACTCCCAACTTCCTCTTATTTTCCTTCCAAGCTCTTCTTTTCTATTTTCTCTTGAATCAGCTTATAGCCAAGTCATATGTTAGTTGTTTGTTATGTTTTTTTTTTGTCCAATGATTTACTATAAATTGTTTCTCTAATTTTTTTTTTGGGCAGTGTAATCCAAAACATAATTCATTGGAGGAAGTATGTATTCTGTTATGATAAATTATAAAATCAAGCACTGTCATGTTATATCGTACAAGATCATCGAATTTCTCGATAATTACTTTTTCTTTTCACACAATCCTAAAGTGGATAATACTGTAGTTTCCAATACTCTTAAATTTTCTTGCAGTGTAGGCCAAATATAATTCATTGGAGAAGGTATGAGTTTTTCAATGATATTGCCTCAAGCATTGTCATGTTGTATTGTACATGATCATTGGACTCCTTGATATTACTTTTTCTTTTAACATAATCTTTTTAAAAAGAGTAAAACTTCCCAAAACATATGAATTACTTCTCTCCTATTATGGTTTCCAAATACTCTTGGTTATTAAATTCTAGCAAATTTGATTTCTCGTGAACTTTCTTGTGATTGGTCGATCGCTTTTAATTTTGTTGCTCCATATATAAGCTTGCATCATAGGTTGATCTAATTACATCTTCTTTCTACTATATTTTAAGTAGAGGATGAGACAATAACTTGACATTTGTTATAAACTTATAATGTAGAATTCACGAGGATTGATGTTGTTTGAGAATTTCTTTGACAATTTTTCCTACTTATATTCTAGGAAATCAAGGTTATAGTCAGAAAGTACAAGATTATTCACATTTAAGTAATAATGTCATTGAAATGTTAAAAAAGAACAATAAGGAACTGTCAACCTGAATATTTGATATATTATTATAAGGACCACATAAAAAAGGTTATACTAATTCAATTGATTGTGTATAACTACAAATTATAATAGTAGTTGGCGATCAAGTCTTTCGAATATGCTCACTATTCATTTTTCAGCTTTTACTTCCTTTCAAATTTTCAATTACTCATTGATTACGTGTTTTAACATCATCTATACCGTTTTAAAAAGTTTTGTACTGATTATGATTAGACATGTATTCTAATAAATGCCATGTACGTAATATCTCATGTAGATTTTTTTTTTCCAATGTATATATCTCATTGACTAAAAAATATAATATCACCAAGTAATTCAAATATCAATAACGTAAAAAAATTCGCATTTCCTCTGACTTGGAACTTGAAGCTGAATTTTATTAATTCATATTCGTGAAATTCTTATCGAATTATTTTATCCTGCTCTTCAATTTCTTAAACTTAAATACAACGAATTTACACACAACTCATAAGTCATAAGCAACAGAAAAACTAATTATGTAACTGTGAAATGTGAATATGAAAATTCAAAACTCCTTGTTATTGAAGAAACGTGTGAATAATAAGACCTTTTGAATAATCCAAACTCCTCACTAAATCCCACGTGTAATGCCATGTCACGGGTGAAAGTCAAACTCTTCCCGAGCGTATATTTCTGACTCCCCAAAGTCCAATACAATTTGCTCCTCCCATTTTCCCTCTCTATATATCCCCTCTAACCAGGGGCGGAGCTACAGGAGTGCGAGGGGTGGCAACCGAACCCCCTTCGTCGGAAAATTGCACTATATATATACTGTGAATTTTTTTATGCATGTACAAATATTATTTTTGCATCCCCTTAACAAATGGAGATTGTGGATCAGTGGATAAGGTGCCTGTGATTGGGCCCGCGGTTGCGGGTTCGATTCTTGGCAATGACACCTTTTTTTACTTTTTTCATTTTTTACTACTGCGCCTCCTACTCTGTCATTTCTTCTTGGCCCATGGCTTCCAATTCCAAGGTATTTCTTTTTTTTCCCTCTTTTTTTTTAACCATACTTAAAATCACAATAAATTCATTATTGTTTCTTGTTAGTTGTTAATCAACCCATTTTGTGAAATGGGTAGCTGACCCATTTTCCATCCATGAACCCCAAGCCTTGATTGTTTTAATTTTTAAATGTTGTTTGTTTGCAAAATTGGTCTTCTAGATATTTATTTTTAGCTAATAAAAGAATCAAAGTGTAGCTTTTTATTTAGTAATCAATTCCCTTTTATGTGTGTTGGATTGTGGTTAAGTTGTTTTCTTGCTTATTGAGACATTTGGTAGAGTTTTTGAAATGGGATATGCTTAAGGAGTTAAGGTTACTAATTGTTTTTTGCTGTATTGCTATATACAAGATTGAGTTTTTATTCTCACAGTTAGATGCTCTTAAATAGGCTTTATTTTATTGGCTTTTAAGATTGACATTGTGTCTTTAATTCTAACTAATTTTTTTATTATAATTCAGTCTCAAAAGTCAGTGAAGAATTATTTTACCAAAGTTCCAAAATCAAGTTTGGGCTCTCATGATCAACCTAATCTAGAAGAAAATGTCAACCACTCAAAAGTACCATTGCTTTCTTCTCAAGAATTTGATTTGAATTCTTTAAAGCATGATCCGGGTGAAAGAACTCAAATCTTGGACTTTCATCCAAATCATCGTGATGTCATTCGAAGAGAATACCTTAGGAGAGGTCCTTGTCAACCTTGGCTTAAAGAGTATCCTAAAACAAAAGTTTCTAGAGACATGCGTCGTTTTAATCCTCAGTGGTTTAGTGAGTATTCTAATTGGTTAGAGTATAGTGAAAGTAAAGATGCAGTCTTTTGTTTGAATTGCTATCTATTTGCAAACGATAATATTCATCAAGGAGGGGGTGATGTATTTTCGGCCATAGGGTTTAGGAGTTGGCAAAAAAAGAAGAGTCTTAAAATACATGTTGGTGGCGGAAATAGCATTCATAATTAGGCAAGAAAGAATTGTGAAGATCTAGTGCGACAAGAACAATCTATTCAATCTGCACTTGTGAGGCAAGATTCTCAATTTAAGCATGAGTATTGGCTCCGCTTAACTGCTTCAGTTGATGTTGTAAGGCTTCTTTTGAATCAAGGATTGACATTTTGGGGTCATGATGAATCTAAATCATCACTTAGCAGAGGTAATTTTCTTGAAATTCTTTCATGGTATTCTGAAAAGTGTGATAACATTAAAGATTTTGTATTGAAACATGCTCCACAAAATGATCTGATGACTTCTCCAATGATTCAAAAAGAAATTGTGACTGCATCCGTTGAAAGAACTTTTTCGGCAATGAAGTTTATCAAGAATAACTTGCGGAGTCGAATGAATGAGAGTTATTTTAGTGGTTGCTTGGTGCCTTATGCAGAAAAAGATGTGTTTAATAGGATCTCTAATAATGTTATTATAAAAACATTTCAAGGAATGAAACCTCGTCGTGTACAGTTGTAGTAATATACTTGCACTTTCAATAGAGAATTGTGTTTGTTTTGATTTCTTCGCGTGTTTATTTTTTAATTTTCTTGAACCCCCTTATCAAATATTCTGGTTCCGCCCCTGCCTCTAACTGACATTAAAATCCAAAACACAAAGCTTGAATCATAAACACTCTACTTTTCCTTTTTCATCCATAAACCAAATACTCATAAATTGCATTTGGAACAGATAAGTTCTATACAGATACCAAATAATAAAAATATGCCAAGAAAATGGATAAGAACTCTTAGTTGGTTTTCACCTAAACGTTCATCAACAAGTGATACTAATACTCCATCTACTTCACAACTCTCTTCTCCATCACGTTTCTCGGAGGCGGTGATCGATCGGACGGTTGAGATTGCGGAGCCGATCATCACGAAGTGGGACGCTGACACCACTACGTTCGCGAAAGTGACTTCTCTCTTATACGAAAACAGAAAAGAAGCCAAGGATTTCATCAAATGTGTGAATAATTTACATAAAGCGATGCACTTTCACGCCAGTGAGAATTCGCGATCGGATAAACTTATTCATGCTCAATCACTAATGCAAATCGCGATAAAGCGATTAGAAAAGGAGTTTTACCAGATTCTATCAATAAATAGAGCACATCTGGATCCTGAATCTATATCCACTGTGTCTTCTCGTACTTCATTAAGTACTCGTTCGAGCACGTCTGAATTAGACGTTGATCAGGATGATGATGATCGTGTTGTGATTGCCGGTGAATCTATTTCTGAAGTTGAGGATTTTTCTAGTCTTATAATGGCTGATTTGAGATTGATAGCAGAATGCATGATCTCTTCTGGCTATACTAACGAGTGCTTGAAGATTTACAAAGTTATACGTAAATCGATCATCGATGAAGCTATTTATAGACTTGGGGTTGAGAAATTGAGTTCTTCACAAGTTCATAAAATGGATTGGCAAGTTATGGACATGAAGATCAAGGACTGGCTTAACGCAATTGATATAGCAATGAAAACATTTTTTAATGGAGAGAGGATTCTCTGCGATCACGTCTTTGCATCGAACGATTCAATCAGAGAGATGTGTTTTACTGAAATATCAAAAGATGGAGCTATGATTCTGTTTAGTTTCCCGGAAATTGTAGCGAAAAACAGCAAAAAGTCACCTGAAAAAGTGTTCCGTTTGCTCGATATGTACACTTCCATCGCAGAACACTGGCAGGAGATTGAAGCTATATTTTCTTTCGATTCGGAATCTGTTGTACGATCTCAAGCATTAACATCACTCATCAAGCTTGGCGAGTCTATAAGGACGGTATTAACTGAGTTCAAAACAACTCTACAAAAGGAATCCTCAAAGACGACCGTTGCAGGAGGTGGAATCCATCATCTCACAGTCGAAGCAATGAATTACATCACTCTACTTGCTGATTACAGCAACGTACTCTCCGATATCCTCGTGGAGTCTCCACCTCCGGCGAAAGGTTCGTTGCCGGAATCATACTTCGGTATCGCCGATTCTGATGAGTCTCCGGCACCGGTGATCTCACTCCAATTCGCTGGGTTGATTCTCACTCTTCTCTGCAAACTCGACGGTAAAGCGAAGCACTACAAGGACGTTTCTCTCGCGTATCTCTTCTTAGCCAACAATCTCCACTACGTCGTCGTAAAAGTCCGTTCGTCGAATCTCAAGTACTTGCTAGGTGAAAATTGGATATCAAAACAAGAGGGAAAAATAAAAAGTTTCACGTTGAATTATGAACGGCTAGGATGGAGCCACGTCATTGAATCTCTCCCGCGTGAACCAAATGCTACAATGGCTCCACAACAAGTGAAGGAGATTTTCAAGAGATTTAATTTGTCGTTCGAGCAAGCTCACCGGAAGCAATCTGTGTGCATTGTAACTAATAGTAAGCTCCGCGACGATTTAAAAGTGTCGATCGCGAGGAAAATACTTCCCGTGTACAGAGAGTTTTACCATAAACATAGAGATGTAATAGTAAAAGAGAGACATTCTAGTCATGTGATTAGATTTTCTCCAGAGGATTTAGGACATTATTTGTCCGATTTATTTTTTGGACAGGTTGAATCGGGAAGTTCATCGTCAGTTCAGTCGTCTCCATCACGTACAACACCATCATGATTGAGGTGAAGAGAAACATATAGTTTTTTCTTCTTTTGTTGTTATCTCAATGTAATTATGTATAATGCATGAATATATTAAAAGGTCTATAAATTAGTTTTTTGGTGTGTTTAAAATGGGTGATAAGAATATTTCATTAATTTATTTGAAAATTCATAAGTTCAGTCATTGTTTTAGATGGAGAGATACTGAGTGAGTTTTGTAATGAGCTTTAACTCTACGGCAATATGAAAAATGTGATGTGCATAGTAGGACTGCCATAGCATATTTGCTTAGAGAAACAAAACATGTTTTCAGGAACGACAAAATTCATTATTATTGCAGACGTGCAGGTATCACTATACTTGTTACTATAAGGGATTTCTTTTTACAAAAAAAAAGAAGAAGAGATTATTCAATTATATATGGAACTGCAATGTATAGAATCTTGCATGCACGGCTGTTAAATAGAATTGGTGATCTAAAATCAAATTTTAATAAATCTTTTAGTTAAATTCAACAAATCTAGTTTATGCATGCTTAATCAAAAGAAAAATATACATACCTAATCAAAAGTAAAAATCATCACTTTGCTTCATTGGATAAAGATACTTTGATCCAAGGACATTCATAAAATTTTATGATTTAAAATATATAATATGCAAAGAACAAAAATATGAGTACATAAAATGATAAAGAAAATAGTGTTTTCTTATCATTCATTGTCACTAAAGACGTCAATTTAACCCATAAAATATATTTCCCCCATCAATTTAATTCAGCTCGTCTATTTGACACCCTTAATACTTTGGTATGTGGCTCCCCTCCAGTGGACTTTGTGTCCAGTTTGTCCAGTGGAGTTCTAATCTGATTACACATGTACACTACTAAATCTAAGGGTCATAATCTGCTTACCTAAAACACCTCCTAAACCATGGTTAAACTTTGAATCTATGACTACAGTATGGCAAGATATAGAAACATCCGAAAATATTGATGTGGGGATTTGTATCCGGAAAAAGATTGTAAAATATTATTCTACCCTTAGTTTTTTTCCTTCAGTAATGTTAGTTTAACAATTGGATTGGATTAATTTTAAATTTTAAAATTAAAATTTATATATTCTTACTATATGAAACTATTATAAGTTGTAATTTTTCTCATATTAATACGATGAAAATATATAAAATTACTTGTTAAAGTTCATATAACTTGACTCTAAAATATAACGTAACAAGTATTTTTGAGACGGAAAGTATTTAATTTGAACGAGCTTGGGATTTGGAGGTGAAAGTTTATCAATTTTCTGGATAATTGACTTGAACAATGACTATAATTGAACAAAAAACTCATGAAAATAATAAAAAGAAAAAAAAAAAAAGGAGAATTGGTCGCAGGGAAAAAGGAAAGAGCTAACTGATGGCTGCAAGATTTTAGCCTTCAAATATGCTGCCAATAAAATTTTAAAATTAAAATACTTTCCGTAATGTTAGTTTAACAATTGGATTGGATTAATTTTAAATTTTAAAATTAAAATTTATATATTCTTACTATACGAAACTATTATAAGTTGTAATTTTTCTCATATTAATACGATGAAAAATTAATTGAACAAAAAACTCATGAAAATAATAAAAAGAAAAAAAAAAGGAGAATTGGTCGCAGGGAAAAAGGAAAGAGCTAACTGATGGCTGCAAGATTTTAGCCTTCAAATATGCTGCCAATAAAAAAGAAGAAGAATAAAATACAGAATTCTTAGTGTAACCATGGTTTAGGAGGTGTTTTAATTTTAAAATTTAAATACTTTCCGTCTCAAAAATACTTGTTACGTTATGTTTTAGAGTCAAGTTATATGAACTTTAACGAGTAATTTTATATATTTTCATCGTATTAATATGAGAAAAATTACAACTTATAATAGTTTCGTATAGTAAGAATATATAAATTTTAATTTTAAAATTTAAAATTAATCCAATCCAATTGTTAAACTAACATTACTGAAGGAAAAAAACTAAGGGTAGAATAATATTTTACAATCTTTTTCCGGATACAAATCCCCACATCAATATTTTCGGATGTTTCTATATCTTGCCATACTGTAGTCATAGATTCATAGTTTAACCATGGTTTAGGAGGTGTTTTAGGTAAGCAGATTATGACCCTTAGATTTAGTAGTGTACATGTGTAATCAGATTAGAACTCCACTGGACAAACTGGACACAAAGTCCACTGGAGGGGAGCTGCATCCAATACTTTGGAAGAGAGTACTCTATGGGCATATTATTTCGAAACCCTTGATTATCTATGCAATAATCATATGTCAAGTGATATTTTCTAACCTATTTAAAGCTTTAAACCACCTTTTTTGACTCCATGTCAAAGAACAGACTTACCCCTTATTCCACCAATTACTTTCACTTTCTGCACCGGAAAATCTTGCATTCCCGTGTGGCCACTGGCCACAAAGGATGCTTGTGACCGATCAATTTTTATTTTTCCACCATATGTTCCCCAAGTTTCTCCATTTCATATGCTGATAAGGAGTTCTATTGGCTGTCAATGAGGATATTTAGCTCCTTTATTTGCATGGTTTCAGTATGTTGTAATAGGTTTATAGTCAACGATGAACCTGCCCATAAATCATAATTTATCACCTTATAATAGATTTTATATAATATTAGAAAGAAGATAAATCCGAATAGAGCGAAATGTACACAGATCATTCACTTAATCAATTTCAACTAGTTTGAGTCTGAAACGTAACTTATATTGTGTTTGTCTGTGATGTTAAGAAAAAGGAATAAAGTTAATATTATGATCTTATTGTGATATTGGTGTTATTACTAATAAGGACGCAAAATTGTAACAAGAAAATTTAAGACTTACGCAATTTGGTGAAAGTTCCATATAATAGAATAAGTATGGAAGTTTTGGGTCGAATCAAACCACAAGTTGATTCTCTCCTCTATCGTCCAATCCATCAGCATAAACATTTGTTTGAAGAGTAATAGGTTTCCCAACCACATTCCCTAGAAATTCAAAATCTACCTCGTCGTGACTTGGTTGACCTGAAGTTAACCGCATATGTAGTTCCCAATTATCAAAATTTTAAAAGATGTTAAAGTTTTTTAAAAAAATTAAGAAGAACAAGAACTCTTTTTCCTCTTACATAAAATGCCCCAACGGTACCTGCTAAATTTTCCGGTATCAACTTAATTTTCATGTTGAATTGACCAAACAAATACATATCCTTTGAATCAATCATTGAACCTAAACAAGTTGATACGAAAACATAAAGAACATATTTATCAAGCATTATTTTCATATAAAAAAAAACTAGAGATAGAGAATTTTGTATTTCAATTAATTACTAGATTCCTAGTCAAGTATCAAACTTCTTGCACGGCCATCAACAAAAGTGTTTACGCGGTTAGGTGAATATATTCAATAAAACTAGCTGATGTGTGTGTCACACGTGCATCTCGTGTGCCACACGTGCGCACATCGTGCGCCGCTTGATGTCAATTAGTAAAAATATTTGTAAACATATGTATTGTTCTTAAACATGTGCATGAGGTATAGTGCAAGCTCAAATGATGAAGGATGATCCTATTTCAGCAAAGTTAATAGTTAAACTAAAAAATATTAGACATTTTTTAAACTTGGGACGGTTATTTTTTGGAATATTAATAGTTTGTTAAGCATAGGAGACTACTATTGTGAACTATTATCTAGCTTAATTCAATAATTTTTAAAGAAAAGAAAATCTACTTTACCGTAGTAACTATTGAAAAATGAGCTTCAGATATTTAGAGGCCTAAAGTACTGTTTTAGTGGCTTGTGTATTGAACCGTCCTGTGTGCATGTGCACGAGGGTCATTTGGTTTGAAATATAAGAGAATTAGGTTCTCGTATAAGATTTCATCGGCCTTATATAACATTTGATTTCTGGTACAAAATCATGCATAATAATATTGGAAACTAAATCCACTCCAACCTTTACTAACATAAATAGTATAGCTTATTATACATATACCTCCGGTCCACATTGTTAAGTATCTTATATGGTTTTGCACACCCAATGGTGAATGCTATATCTATAAGTTTTCCTTATAATGAGGGGATTTAATTGTTTATATATATGTAAGAAAAAATACATATAATCTACGTACATACTACATAGTATAGTTTTGGGATAAAGGGGATTCAATCAAACCCCATTACTTTTCTTCAGCAATTACGTGAATAAAATTATTTAAAGACAAAAATAATCTTAAATAGGCAGTCTCTACATAATAAAATAAGTATCTATTTACAGCATTATTTTTCATTGCATACGCAATTTATGCATGATAATTTTTTCATAATTGACCTTGAACTAAATGTCTAAGTCAACCCTTACTTATTTCATGAGTCCAACGTCACCCATGGTTATATATAAGTTCCACAAAATGAAAATGTAGTACTCTTACTTTTTTTTTTTCTGATTCTAGAAAATATACGTAAGAAAACAGCTTTCATTGACATAGATAATCTTGAATATATTTTAGAGTGGCGTGATATGATAAAAGAGACACGTTTTAAAACTAAAAATCAGCTGCTTGATTAAGAGAAGCCATCATATATCTGAGTCAGGTCTGACCTCAATTAAATACTGTATATATTAAGGAGCCGTTTGGACATGATTTCATAAATGAAATCACGAGGTGAAATTATAAGATAAAATCATATTTGGACATGCAATTTGGATTTCTTAAGTTACAGTTTTTTTTTTTAAACATAAAACCCCACAAGTTGTGAAAACCATCAAAAATTTTCCAATTCTTATACAATCTTACCAAATGAGTAAATCATAGGTCATAATAAAATTAATACGCTACTAGAAGGCCTTTCTAAAAAATATAACATCAATTGATCAAACTTTAGTTCAATAAAAAGGAAATTAACATGAATAGTAATGTAACTACTCTTTAATATAATCCTCTCACATGGTAAACATGATTAGTAGATATATTTTACCAACTTGCAGATTAATATTTAATACAAATGGTTGGTAAACATGATTGGTAAATATATCTACTAACTTATGAGTCTTTTTTTTACAAAATATAAACGTGTGGGGTCAAATTTTACATTTATACATTTATATTTTTGAAATCATGATTTCAAATCCCAAATCATGTCTTTTTGAATGATTTGAGATTTCATCTCATGAGATGAAATCGCATGTCCAAACGCCTACTAAGCAACAACGGTCCACAGACTTTTTATTTCCCTGGTCTTTAATATGGAAAAAGGCGTAACCAAAAGCCTTTGAAATGTCCCATTTTAGAAAAGTTAGTCTTTTAACGGAAAAAAAAAGGCCAAAAAGTCAATTTTAAATAAATTAGAAAGAGAACACAAAGAAAATGTAAGAAAATTTATAACTAGAATTGTGGCTGATAAGCAAGTTGGTAAAGAGATTAGGTAAGCGATTTCATGTGAATTTTGTGCTTACATTTTCCATGACATCGTAGTTGGGGTCCACAACCCAAAAAGAGTAATTTCTTAGAAAGTCAAATACTAATCCATTTTTTTAAAACAGTTTTTGATTTCTAAATGATATATTTTCCCATTTATTTAGTAGAGAAAGATTATAGAAGACGTTAATTATGCAGTATTCAACATTATGTTTGATTGGTACTACTTCACTCCATCTAATTTAATTTTACTTTTATCGAAATGTTTCGATGATTTTATTTTATTTCAATAAACTATATTTTATACTCTTTAAGAAGTGCGAATAGCACACAACAACAATAGGGCGTCAACATGCCTGCCCGTGCTATTTGCTTGTTCAATGGAAGTTTCATTGTAGGCCCCGCAATGAATACATAAATGAGCTATCTGAACACTAGTTTAAATTTGAGCCTTTTTGGCTACAGGATCACATGGGTCCAACAAAACTTTGTCTTTACTACTCGTTTGGCCATACGAATTATTCATTTTTTTTTAAATTGTTTTTTTTTAAAAAAAAATAATCAGTGTTTGGCCATGAAAATTTTAGATATAACTTGAAGTTGTATTTAGAATTTGAAAAACATCACTTTTTTCACAATCAAAACAAGTACGTTTCAACAAAAAAATATAATTTCAAAATTATGGCCAAACAACAACTCTAACTCCAACTCTAAAATTTAAAAAAAAGTGATTTTTTATTTATTTTTATGGCCAAACGCCTACTTAATTTCTTCTTAAGAGGTGCTGTTTGAATAGTCTTCACACCTCAGCCTGCCTTATTTTTTTCATTTTTCCCATTAGGAAAAGTTTTACAAAAATAGGAGTGTTCTTGGGTTAGCTACTAACATTCTTTTATATTTTATATTTTTATTTTCAAAATGCTTGCTGAGCTCGCAGTTGATTTACTTGGCTGGCTACTATACATTCTTTTATTTTCTATATTTTATATTTCCATTTGTAGATACTAACAATGAAATTAATATCATATTTAAAAAATATAGATTACTATCTCGCCAATCAATTTCTCAATAAGTCCTAAATGAAATTTTAATTTTTTTAAAATTTGTAGTTGGAAATATTAATAGAGTAAAAGTCTGTTTCACATTCAATATTTATACTTCTGTAATACTTCCTCCGGCTCAAAATAAGTATCCACTTGGATATTAGCACACTGCTTAAGGAAATACTAACTCCTAGAAAAAATATTTATTTTGACTAAACTATCCAGAATTATAATTTACATATTACTATTAACTTAGCACATTGGAATCTGGTCACTTAGCGCTTAATAAGGACAAATCTGAAAAAAATAAAAGTAATTCCTTCTTAATTATGTAAGTGAATACTTATTTTGAACCAAAATTAAAAGGTTGAGCAGACACATAATTATGAACTAAATAAAGGTAATTTATATATCAATTAGACATTCATAAAAAATTTAGCTATCAATTTTAATATTTTTATGTGTGCTTGGGTCCATGCACAGCACGGAGTCTTGTAACTAGTGTTAATTATATAGAGGCAACATTATTTGACGTTTTCGTTAGGAAGTGGTTTCTCTTTGCTTGCATCTTGATCGAGCTGGCTTGGATTATTTCCTTTTTTTTTTTTTTTTTTTTTTTTCTTAAGGCTTCCCACGAGTGTCAAGTATTCATTGTATGTAGGGCCTCGATTATTTTGAATTTGCGTTAAAAAAATTTACCTTATGAGTAAAGTGCTCTCTGTTAAAAATTGTTGGGACATTACTTTATGAGTAATGTCAAAGCACGTAGAACAATAAAGTAAGATGAGGAAGAGTACCGAAATTTCATGCGAAATGATGAAATCCTTCGTCTTACAGGACGTAATTAAGCAGCTCTCACATTTTCTAACATGAGACAATAATCTTATTTATAATTGCTAGTTTACGTAATTTTAATTTGATCCATTATTAAATTAAATATTACATCAGGACATCTATACATTAAAGCTCATATATACTTTACGAGGTGTCTTAGGCCCAATTAACTTTTAAACTTTAGATGATCACTTTTAGTTTTTAGCAACCAATAAACATATTATTATTAATACATATATATACGTACAAGTCCATAAATCCTCACAAAGGCTAATCCATGTTTGTGTTTTTAAGAGGAAGTGAATCACCTTTGCTTTACTACTTTTCAAATGTATCAAAATTAAAACTAAATCATCGATTTATTTGATCCAAGTAAGATATTTTCGCTCTAGTTTACTCTCCCACTTCTCTCCTCCCAGAAATTATAGTTGTCGCAAAATCTCTTCCACCCCATATGCATTTCTCGTACTAAAAATATAACAATAAGAAAGAAAAAATAGTAATATAGATATGGAGTCTTAATCAGCCGTAATTTGCAAGTTGTACGTAGTTAAAGAAAAAAATCGTGCTCCTAAAGTCTGGCTACGACTTATATGGATAGATGTTTTTGTCTATATGCGAGTACTACTCTGATAATATATTGATAGGGGAAGCACCACATGTGATAGATTAATAAAAGTCTTTTAATTTATAATTAAAGATTTCGAAGCTTTTAAAAAAATTCTATAATAAAGAAAGCTATAAAACTTTCCGTAGTAGGTTTTTTATATGTAAAACCTCTATTACACGCGAATCTATGTTAAGGATAACTGGATTACAAATAACTATTTTAAGATAAATATAATGAGTACTTCTTAAAATTACTCCTTCCGGCCGATAATAAGTGTCACTTTAGCTAAAAACACGCATATTAAGAAATCAATAATTTAATGTAAAGTTTATTAAATTATCCCTATATAATAAAAATAAATTACTTTTTTCTCTTGATTAGACTTGTAACAGCCCGATATTTTTTTTCTAAGCGTCTAGAATTACTCTCTTATTCATAGTTTATTTAATTTTAGTAGCTCTTGTATCGAAGCGGATAATTATGAAATATATTCATATAATATACATGCACATATATTTACTTGTATATAATTTATATGATACATAATATATGTAATGATAGTGAATAAGTGGGTCAGGCCCACTACTTTAATTGGTGGCCACATTATATTTCCAAAGGGTAGAGGGAAGATACAAGAAAAAAATTATTAACTTCTAACCTAAGGGGAGAAAAAGGGACGGACAGAGA